>NC_136413.1:68692500-69292500 GCF_051521515.1 Lactuca serriola | reverse complement strand
ATCCCATTTGATTATTTTATTTACTCCTCGTAATCCCAAACTCATTCAATTTGCACCTGAAAGCATACAAGTTGTATCCCACTACTCTTTACACATAAACACTAAGTTACAAACAGAAAGAGAGAAATTCACAAAATATAACTATTATTATGATAAAGTAAAAATAAATAACTAATATATTTATGTATTCATAAACGAACCACCAAATGTTATGTATAGTTGTATATAATAAAAATTTATGATTTGTTTTATTGTTTATATAGTAGAATTTATTTGTTTTTTAAATAATATGTATAATTGTATATAATATAAATTACCGACTTATTTTATTGTTTTATACACTTGTGGTGCGGTTCGATTTTGGTGAACCGGTTTCGAGATAAAAACCGCACCGCACAAATAAATTCGGTTTTTGTGAAAATAAAATCCGCAGCGTCAGTTTTGGTTTTTCGGATGCAGTTTATTGCGGTTTGATCGGATTTTCTTTTACCCGTTCGGTTTTTGTTCACCCCTATAAGCTATTAATTAGTCGTGACAAAAGCAATAATTTACTGTTATTCTAATCCATAAAAATCATAATCACTGGTATTTAAAAAAAATTAAAAAATTAGTTTGATTATCGTATACAAATGAAAATTTAATGACCTTAAAATATCAAATTCAAGTTTATGATTACCATAAAAATATAACCTATCAATATTTTAAAAATTAGACCAAGTATACGAATGTGAACAAACTACATGGATTATTTATGTAATTTAGTCAATAAAAAACGATGTATGGTATCATCCAACCTATAATTTACTCTATTTTATATTTTGATTATATCCACGTGTATGGTTCACATGACCAGCTCAGCTGGGCGCTATATCGTTTTCCCATAGTCGTCGATGTAACACGTCAGTGCTGATGAAATACCCCTCATTTCCTACTCGGAAAAGCACAACTCACATGGGCTTTTTCGTCATTTCCTATTATCATCATAACCTCTGATACGCGTTCCAATGGAAGCGCTGGGCCCCATATTCCATCACCCCCATTATCGACCTCTGCTTCACAAATCACAACCTTTACGAGAATCCCCCCATCTCTCATCCCCTCTCTCTCTAAATACACCCTTTTCTCTCTCTAAAACCCCCCCGATTCCTTCATCCGCCGGACCACCACCACCACCAACGTTTCTCTTTTTGCTATGGCTCAGAAAAGAGAGAAAGAGGAGACGGAGCTCAAGGTTCCTGAAACTTTAACCTTGTGTACGCCGTCGATCCCCACAGCTACGTCGAAGATAACCGGTTCCGATGAGCATAGATCGTCACCGGAAAGATCGGATCCGAAGACGGTTGTTGTCGTTGACTCTAGATCGAGCTCGGCTAGCTCGCCGAAAAGGCCGGATCTGCTTCAGAAACCGCGTTTGGAGACGGTGGAGTCATCGGAGGACGACGTCAACAGGCTTAAGAGGCGTGAAGTGAATCGATGTTCGGGTTGTCGGAGAAAAGTCGGATTGATGGGATTTAGGTGCCGATGCGGTGAGATGTTCTGTTCCGATCACCGGTATTCCGATCGACATGACTGTAGCTACGATTACAAGGCCGCCGGACGGGAGGCGATCGCTCGTGAAAATCCAGTGGTTAGAGCATCGAAAATCCTCAAGGTCTAACACCATAAAAAGATTCAAAACGACATCGCTCTATCAATCGATCAAAAACAATCAAACGTGTTTGCATCTCAGGGGGTTAGAAATATGGCGCCAAGCTAGAGGGAGGAGGAAGGTTGTTCCGGCGGCCGTTAGTGGTTGCTTACGTCACGTGTTTTCTGATTAGGTTTGGTTTATTTTCCGGTTATCGCAGTTGATGTATCGGGAAATTGGAGGTGTTCACCGGTGGGGATGAAGGGTAATATGTGAAAATTTGATAAAAGGTTGAGGGTATTGTTGTCAATTTGATTTATTATGGTAGTGAAACTTTTTTTTTGTTCTTTTTTAGTCTGCTTTCATTAAATTTTTATATTCATTATTTCGCTTTCATTTCCAGGCTGGCAAATACAAGAAAATGGAAAAGGAAATAAAATATTGCAAAAAGAAAAGTAAATAAAGACAGCGAATAATATCGCAATATTCGATGGGGAAATTTTCGACAAAGTTTTCTAACACGTAGTGCAAGTTGTTTGGCATGTGATCGTCACATGTTCCATTTCACAAATTTTGGTGTTAAATTTTATATACAACATAGCGCAATTTTTTAATAAATATATTTAGCACTAATATCTAGAATATTTTATAAAGAATAAAGAGTTTCCACAAATGCATACGTATATAAAAGATGTTTTTATGAGATTAAAAAAACTAATATCAATAAATTATTTTTAATTTAAAAAAGAACTAGTATTTAAGTCATTCTTTGCATTGGAGCGAAAAACTTTTTTGAATTAATAAAAACCAAAAGTAAAAGAATACAAATATAGTTTTAAAATATAATAAAGGATTAAATTTAAAACTTATAAAATACTAATAATTTAATTTAAAATTATGAAAAATAAAAAAATAATTTAAAATATAAATAAGAAAATCATGATCAAATGAGAAGATGATTAATTGGTATGTTATGGTATATGTTGTAAAAGTTATAATGTGATATGGATTTTACTATTTTTAGACCAGAAATAATAAAAGGAAACAAATAGAGATTTTCTCAAAGAAGATATATATATATATATATATATATATATATATATATATATATATATATATATATATATATATATATATATATATACTAGTTGTGAGACACGTATAATATACGGGTTGATTAAAACAAAATGTTAAGTACGAACGATTAAATATAAATTTTATTTGAATTTGAAATTGAAATAAGTGAAAATTATGAGAAAAAAAAATATGCAAAGAATAAATCAATTAAAATTATGAGTTTAGTGTGTACTAAACGGGTTAATTATAACAAAATATTAAACATACAGGTTTAAACTGTAAATTTATTTGAAATTGAATTTGAAATTTAAAATTTGATAGTCATTATGGTAGGTTTAATTTATGTAAAGTAAATTAATGATATATTGAAAATGAAAATTAAAGTAATGACAAGTGGAAAATAAATATATTTCAAATTATGACAAAATGACATGTGGCTAATCTTATGAGAGAAGGACATGTGTCAAAGTCATTTTCATTTATTAGAGTATATATATATATATATATATATATATATATATATATATATATATATATATATATATATATATTTGGATGTCCAAAAATGAAATAGACGATCGGGTAGGCGAACCGCCTTTGTCTGTTTTTTCGGGAGCTTGGGTAGTCGAGATTTTTACGTCTATATAAAGCAAGTCTTAAAATCTTTGACTTTTCATCTGAAGTTTAGATTTTTTTCTGTCTCGTTTTTCATTCCTCCACTTATCAACAAGTGTTTGAACTAACATAGACGAACCGCCTTCGTCTGTTTTTCGGGAGTTTGAGTAGTTGAGATTTTTACGTCTATACAAAACGAGTATTTCCACTTATCCACAAGTGTTTGAACTAACATAGGCGAACCACCTTCGTCTGTTTTTCGGGAGCTTGGGTAGTTGAGAATTTTACGTCTATATAAAACGAGTCTTAAAACCTCTGATAATTCAAAATTATAGCTATATGAAGTTTGGGTTTTTTTGTCCCTTTTTTCATTCCTACACTTATCCACAAGTGTTTGAACTAACATAAATGTTACCGTCTTTCTCTCTAGAGAAAATGAGAGAAATATATATATATATATATATATATATATATATATATATATATATATATATATATATATAGTGAGAGAAAGAGAGTGCGCAACGTTAACTAACAATTGACATACAATAATTAAGAGTAAATTACTAAAAATTCCTTGATAAGTAACATAATTAAGTTAACACCTCATAATCCTGGTTGAGTATGGTAAAAGACCTAACTTGGACATTGCATATTGATGTTTCGTGCAATGTAGAGATTTAGTGAAAGCATTAGTGATTTAATCATGTACGAACACATGAGAAAGGGATATTAAGTCACTTTAAAGTGTTTCACAAACAAAGCGACAATTTAAATCAATATGGTTGGTGCATTCATGGGAAATAGTTTTGTTGGCTATGTAAATAGAAGTTGAATCGACACAGTTAAATGGAATAAGAGTAACGGTTACACATGTAGCTCATGTAGAAGATGACTAAGCCAAGCAAGCTCGAAACATACATAACGCATGTAGGGATACACGGCTTCTACTAAAGATAAAGAAACAGTAGCTTGCTCCTTGACTTCCATGAAATTGGACTATTTAACACCCGAATTTTAATACAAAGTACACCCTAAACTTTCATTTTTAAATCACAAATCATAATAGATTCAATGTACATTTATATTAACAAATCGATACAAGAGTTATCAAAAGGCTCTTACAATAATCTCGTGTAAGGATCCAAGTTGGACGCTACCAACATCACACCTTCCTACCGAATCTAGTAAAAGGCAGGGCCGACTTTACTTTGAATGAAACTAAAAAAGGGCTTAGGGCCCCAATTCTAAGGGGGGGCCACTTAACCCAAATTTCTATTAGGGGATTGTGCACACCACAAATTGAATCAGCAAAAGCCAAGCGAGCTCAACATGTGATTGTTCTTCTTCTTGTTCTCTGTCCTCTGATTTCATTCTCCATTCTCATTCCCTAAAATGATTAACCATGTTGTACTTCGGAAGAGCAGGTCCACCGGATATCAGAGATACATATAACCTATTCACTCCTCGTCCTCAACATCACCTTTCGTAAGTTTATAATTTAATCATTCAATTTATAAAACCCCCGATTTGTCTAACGACTTTTGTCTTTCCAGGTACAACTGCAGATGATTTGTTCCCCTTTTTTGATAAGTATGGAAAGGTTGTTGATGTTTTCATCCCTAGAGATCACAGGTATAGTTTCCCCCAATTAGATTTAGTGGTTAATGTGCAATAATAGGATTTATCATTTTTGTGGAATCTTGCATTTGTAGTTTTCTTCTATAACGTTTTTCATATACCAAAGTGATTGAAACGTTTCTACTTTTGGAACATATATGGCTAAATGCAAGAATTGGCAACCGAATTTTTTTTATTTGTTTGTTATTCTTTAATTTTTTTCTATTATAACATAGAATTTCGTTGTGCTTAAAGAAAATCTTACTTATATCATTACACTTCCAATTTTTTGCTTTGAAACTCTATCTAGTTATTGCAAGGAAAGTTGCTTAAAATCTTTGTAAATATTGATAACAATGTTATATTATGTATAATTTTTAAAGAACATTGCTTCAACGGGAAGAAATGAGCATATGGTGCTATAATAAACAAATCAGTGAAATGTAGTCACTCTCTCTTGCATTTAACCCAATTATATTATTAACTTTCCCATAATTTGTTTTGATTATGTTGTAAATTGAAAATCTTTATTCCAATTATTATTGTCTAAGCATATTTGGATTTACTAATTATGTAATTCTTGTGTTGATTATAGGACTGGGGATTCTTGGGGCTTTGTCTTTGTTCGATATAAGTATGTAGATGAAACCCATAAGGCAGTGGACAAGCTTAATGGTAAGAACTGAATTTCCATTTCTTTTAAATAATCCATTTCATGAATTAAAAAAAAACAATCTTTCCTTTTTACGTCTATGCCATTGCTTCAAGAAGAGTTGCTGATGATAGAGAGATAATGATTTAATTTGCCAAGTATGGACTTGATGCTGAATGTGAGTCACAATCACTTTTGTTGCTAAAAATATACTCACAAAAAAAACATATACCAAACTGGTTGAGTCGCCTTTGGTAAAAGGGGAGTTCATTTCTAATCTATTTATTTTATACTTTAAAGTTTATGTACAATGAGGGCATTGTATTATTGGAATTATATCATTTTGCTCAACAGATTGATCAACCTATGGTTAAGTGTCAGTTTCAACTGTTGTTCCTTTTTTGTTTGACTCTTGAATTTCTTTAAGATTACTTGAGATCCCACTAGCTTCTTTGTGATGGGTTTTGAAAACAAAAGATGATCAAATTTATAAAAACAATTTTAAGAACAACGGAAGACTAAAAATAACTAGTTTATTTTTTTGATCATTTTAACAAAACCACAAAGAGGATCCCAATACATGAACTAGAAAGCTAATAACAATCATGTGTGACAACCCGAAATTTTCTATTGCCTCGAAACCTCAGCCATTTAACCCAAATAAATGCCAGACTTATTCCAGCTATCATTTAGCACAAGTTAGAGTCTGTTCGAGCGTTTTGAGCCCAATACACTTACAGAATAAGTGTTGGGGTTTATCTGCCGAAGCTATAGTACAACGAACGGGCCAGAAACACATCTACCTGGAGTTCATGGCCAGCACATGGGAGTTTACGGCCGTCAACTCCATGTGGGCCGTAAACTCCACCTTATATGGTGGAAATGTGGCCATTTGTTCATTCATCCTCTTCCTTTGACTCAAATCCTCTCAACTACCATCCCGTTCTTTGTCCCTGATCATCAAAACTCGTAAGTTTCTTGTCCTAACTAGTTGATATTTTGACTTATCTAGTGATCTTACACCATTCCATCCGTGAAATCATTCCAGTTGAGTTGATCTTCAAGTGTTCTTAGTTTCACCAAGAACACTAAGAACACACACTAGTGTTCTTGGCCAAAATTGACCATTAAGCCCCTAAATCGTAAGTACTCTTATCCTAACTCATTATACACTAGGTTTAACATGTTTAGGGCTTAGAAATCATCAAGAAAAAAAGGAGGAATGAGAGTTTACGGTCAAGGGATTTTCTTGGGCCATAAACTCCCTTTAAGGGTGCAATGATGCCTTTCCTTCCTTCCTTATGACCAGAACTTAGTCTAGAACCAACCACCATTGAAATAGGGACATTAATCATCAATGAAACCATGTCCTCATAGAGTTTACGGCCGTAAAACCCTAAGGAAATGGTCCATGGGCCGTAAACTCCATAAAAGGGGTCATATAGTGCCCCTAACCCTCCCCTACGACTTGTATAATTGACTAGGGCCTTGCATGCTTAATCTAGGAACACCAAAACACAAAATGATTGGGCACACATGAGTTTATGGCCGTAAACTCATGTGTTTACAACTGTGAACTCCTCCAAAAGTCCACATGGAGCCCTAATCACTTCCTATGCCCTAGATTCGAGTCTAGCTTAATTCCTTGAGTGAGATAAGACCTTTAAACACCCCATGGCACCACAACCATGAGTCTACGGCCGTAAACTCATGGGGGAAATGGTCCCAGAACCGTAAACACCCTAAGGGCCATCATTTGAAGAGTAAACTCCAATGTGAGTCCATACACTCTTCATATGCAACCCTTGGTACTCCTAGCACTTGTAGCAAAGTGTTTTCATGCATTAGGATGTCTTTACTTTCATAATTAGTTATTAAATGACTAATTAGATACTTAAATGTATCATTACATGTTAAATAGGATTCGCATGTGTGGTAAAGTCCTCACTTTACACTTAGCATCCTATACCGTCCGTTCATCCGAATCACCCACGTCAGGTGAGTTCATACCCCTAAATTAACCTTTTAAATGATTTTAAATGCTTTTATGGGGGGAATACAAGTTGAACTATACAGTTATTAGATAAATCACATGTGATTGATAACTATATAGCAAAATGGATTTTGCTTGTCAAACTGCTTTATCCAGCTGAAGGTTTTCAAATCTCGTTTTAAAGTATGAATTCCTCTTTTAGATTATCAAAGATTTTCCAAAGGTTTTCAAAGCTTGTTTTATAAACTGACATCTAGTCATAAATTCTTAATTGTAAAATTTTCCAAAGGTTTTACCAAAGTTTCTTTCATGCTTTTATATTGATAAATGTATGCCTGTATATGTATAGTTATATAAGTAATGTTTAAAGGACTTAGGAAGGGTAGCTCGTCCTACCTCCTTTTCCTTGTTTGGATGTGGTTCTAGGGTATCGGTTATCCGTCCGATGGTCATTCAATTATTAGTTATATATCATGTATACATATATAGTCATAAAAGTTTCCATCAACTAGTTCATTTCCTTTGGGTAGCAAAGGCATCCTTCCATTCATTATTTATATACCTGAAATATTAATAACTATTATAGGAATAGTTAGGAGATTCTATTTACTCTCTCTAGTACGAAGAATTCCACAAGAGTCAGTTCATTCGTAAGTCTATACTAGTACTATATTACTTTAAATAGAATGTGACGTACTACCTCCCGATACGACGCTTCCTAGCGTCATCGCCGTGTAACCAGAGTCTCCTGGAGGGAGAGCGGACATCATGTGTATAGATCTATATGGGACAGACACTCCCGCATCCTAACTGCTAGCTACAATCCGAGCCAGTAAGGCCCATGGGTGACATAATGTCACAACGCATCATGTGACATGGAGGGTTATCAGATATTCGATCGTCAACCAGCATGGTTACATACGAGTTCACATTCACCCCTTTTATTTTAAACCTTTCCAGGCGTATTGTTCATTCGATACCCTTCTGTAGTCTATGTTTTATTCACCTTTGGACTGAACCAGACATATTGTTCATTCGATACCCTTCTGTAGTCTATGTTTTATTCACCTTTAGACTGAACCAGGCGTATTGTTCATTCGATACCCTCCTGGAGTCTATGTTTTATTCACCTTTGGACTGAACCAGGCGCATTGTTCATTCGATACCCTCCTGGAGTCTATGTTTTTATTCACCTTTAGGCTGAGCCAGGCGTATTGTTCATTCGATACCCTCCTGGAGTCTATGTTTTATTCACCTTTAGGCTGAGTCAGGCGTATTGTTCAATTGATACCCTCCTGGAGTCTATGTTTTATTCACCTTTAGACTGAGCTAGGCGTATTGTCCATTCAATTCTTTCTTGGAGTCTATGTCTCATTTACTTAGCCAGCAGTATTACTTCTGAGATATAATATTATTTTCCCCTATTATTTTACTTGTGATTTTCGCACAATTCCTTTAAAGTAAACACTATATTTTGATAATGATAGTACTTATGGGGAAATTACTCCTTAAACATAAAACTGTCGGGTCTTAGAAGAAGACTTCTTTTAATAGAGATACTCCTTGGTTTAAACACAAAACAATTGGGTCTTGGTAGAAAACTACTTTTATTTAGAAAATATAGGATTTTCTGGAAAGAATTCTAATACTTTGTAGATTCTAAACTACCATCTTTCATGAGGTTATTTTGAATAGAAAGGTGTATTTATACTAATGTCATTAAATACTTATGAACTCACCAGCATTATAAAAATGTTGATACTCGCTTTCAAAATAACTTGTATTCTCAGGTCATCGATAGACAGGTACATCCCAGGAGCTTTTGCAAAGTCAGCCTAGAACCAAGCTGCATCTATGTTATGTTCTGTATTTACTTTGATGTTGCTATGAAATGTAACCTATGTAAAATTATTACTATTAATGCAATGGTTGTTGTACTTTGATTACTATACTGCATATGTTGTGATACCTTACATGACGTCCTCCACGCCAGAACGTATTCCGCCATTCTCGGTTTTGAGGGGTGACAGATTGGTATCAGAGCATTGTTTATAGTGAGCTCTGTATATCAAATCATAAAAGATATACAGCCTATAAATACATTGGGCTAAAACACTCTGACCAAGAATTATAGTTTAAAATATAACCATATTTTACCAATGTATAAGATCATCTAGAATCTAAACACCCGAACAAAGTATCACAAGAAGAACAAGGATAAAAGTCTTTGGATGTTGACCATTACTGTCAAACCTGGGCAGTTATGTAATCGTAAGCTAGAATAAATATAACCTAATCAACTATATTTATTCGAGATGCGATGAACGTGTGCTTGGGAGTGATGGTGGTGTTGCAACAGGTCTGAAACTTACCAAATAGGAATGCTAGAGCCAAACATAAAGTTTAAAGTACTATAGGAGTATTTTAGGATACTAAAAGACTAACAATAAACCCAGAAGCATGCTCATAAGTTAAGAATCAAACAAGTAATTAAAATACCGTAGGGGTATTTTAGGATCCATAGATAACCTTGTGTGAAAAACTAAAAAGATCCTTGTTGATAGACCTATGATTACAGGGTGTACACTCCCAAAGTTATATATAGTGAGGATCTCATAGTCTGAGAATGTGTGGTTTCGCTCTACTTCCTTTTCCTTGTTTGGAAGTGGATATAGAGTAGTATCACATATTCGAAGGCCTATCGGATGTAAGTTATATATGATTTGTGTACGCTATGTAATTGCAGTAGGACTCGATATGGATCACCCAGTGAAATGTTTTAATAATCTCTTAGGATTCTTTAGACATTTCCATTCTCGCACGAAACCATTTAGAGAACCTTATCCACTTCAGTGTTCGACAGAAGAGTTGATTCAGACCCAGAAGAGGTTCGTTGAGACGATTTCCAGTTCGGAAATAAATGAACCAGGACGAGACTATTGAAACCACCAAGTGTCTATCCCTTTTAGGGACATCGATGGGAAATTTGCCTGAACTTCCGAGATTTCCAGTCATCCATCATGAAGTGATGACACTTAGAGTCAGAATTGGAAGTAAGACGGAGTAGAAATTCAATATGTATACATGAAAAGAGAACCCTAGGTAACTACCCAAAGAAAACCAACGCCGGTCCCAGACAAGGATAAGAGGTAAACAGAGGGAGCCAATACATGGAACCCGAGAAGTTTCTTTTCCTTGTTATCGTCGCACTAATACACCCATAAAATAATACAATTTAGTGAGTTAGTGATTACACTACTCACACTATGTGTTAGGCAAATCGCCTTTTCCTGTTGCAAGTAATACGATTAGATCGGATCCCAAAACCTCGATTGAGAGTGTTTAGCCATAAGTCTTCATGAGCCTTTTCTTCTGTGATCTTCGTTCTGAACTGTCCTTAAATCTTTCCAAATCCAGAGAGCGAATCTCTCTAGTATAAAGATAACTTAGTAGGAATGAGTCCCATCTTATGGCTTTCCGATACTCTTACTCCTACCTTGATACCCGGGCTGCATCATAGGGATGTAGGTCGACACTCAGATAACCAATATCCGAGGTGCAGGGAAAAATTTATGCCTATTATAGTAAGGATAGATACGTCTAGAGTTAACCATCGTCTCTCATCGGCTTGTGTTCCTTTTCATGTAGGAAAAACCATGCCTCCAAAGAAACGTAAGCAACCCGTTGTCAAGACACCAACTCTCCTATTCGATGAAGCTACGTTTCAAGATGCAGTCTCAGCAGCCGTAGCAGCTTTCATGGCTCACCTGAATGCTAACAACGCCAATGTTAGCAGGAGCTCTATCGAGATTTTCGATCCTAGCAATGGACAGCAACAACCAACACCTGTGTACCCAGCCACCCAAGAACCCCAACCAAATCCATTGAAGATAAAGTTCAAGAACGAGGAGGGAAGCACCTCGAATCAAAGACCTTTCGAAGGGCAACGAGCTGAGGTAGTCAATACCTCTGCTAGCCCTTCCGTCTTAACTTCCAGAAAACAATATCTAGGAAACCTCCCCCACTGCGACAAGTGTAACTACCATCATCATGGTATCTGTCGAGAACTCTTTGGCGTTAGGTGCAACAGGAAGGGGCATACCTCTCATACTTGCAGAGCGCCGGTTGAGTTCATTACATCAACCACCAATGTGGGGACCAGTCCAATGTGCCACCTATGTGGTGAAAGTGGACACTTCAAAAGGGACTGCCCAACTGAAAGAAACGACCAGGGTGCAGGAGGAGTCTAACCCTAATACCTAGGGAGAAGCATCAAGAAACGCGGTAGAATTTTGGTACGCCTCTAAACTCTAAGTAGCTAGCCGAGAACTTTAATAAGTAAATCCTAATTGTAATTACTCTCTCGTTAAGGCGAAAGTCGCAGCACTATAGTAAAAATTTAAAAATCCATCAGGTAAAGCTATAATGGCTCGATATATACGTTAAGGCCATGTATAATTAAGATTGATAGACCTCGAGTGAGTGATGCTGCCTTATTTCCTATTCCTCGTTGGGTTGTGGATTTAGGGCGGAGTCGCTTAGTCAACAATCCTTTCCACCTTAATTAAACATGACTAGTGTATACTAGGCGATTATAGAGAGGCCTCGTGAGAGATCCATTCATGAAAAGTACATTATTCCGAAACATCAGGACCCCCTAGAGTTCCGCGTTGATTCCATCGGTCCAAGTATCCGCGACAGTGATACCATGGATGAAACCCGAGACGCCAAGAACTTGTGTGCCCGTTCAGCACATGATCCTATCGACCTTCATTCCATATCATGTCAATGTATGTCAACTTCGACACATTCATCAATCATGGTTCGACTTAGTGCAACCATGTGTAAATTCCTAGTGCTGTGTAAAGAGAACTTTCACCATAGCCAATTCGTCAAATAAAGGTTCTTCCGAACTTAATAATAAAACCTAATGCGATCCGTCGGTCGTCTCTCTTATCTAAAACCTTCCGAAATACCCAGGAGAAGGGTATCGCACGTTGTTAACCAACCCCTCCTTAGACAGATAGAACCCGAAGGGAAAGACACTGCAGGTATTCCAAAAGACGATAACCACCTGAAACCTACTCAACGGATCCCCCGGAAAGACCATTAGCACCGCACAACCAGGTTCGTGAATCAAGAGAAAGAACTCATGGGATTTACTTACTACTAACTGAGTATATGCATAAGAGTGGCATATAATTTAGATCAAAAAGATTTAAGATGTGTGCTTCCTCCCTACATCCTGTTCCTCGTTGGGTTATGGGTTTGGGGTGGGTCCGTACAACTGAACATCCTGTCGATCTCAATTATATGCGGCTTGCATACACCAAGTATTAGTGATTAAGCCGAGTATGATCTCTACCACGAACCTTGTAATAAGACCCTTCATCCTATCCCCTAGAATAGGAGTTGGAGTCAAGAAGGCCACTGTGGGTTGAGCTACTAAAATGACCACAAATCCTAAACTGTTGTCATCCCGGTTAAGCCCACATAGTAGCTAGCATCCTCGGTTAGGAAATTAACTCAAGTCGTGGGAGTCAAGCATTGACTACGACCATCCATTCACGCTTAATCCCATAAATTAAGCATCTCAGTAGTAAGCCCAGAAACCTGAAAGCTGCGACATGTTAAACTCTGAGGAGAGTGGATGAAGAAAATTTGAGTTTCCATGTAGCAGAATCCACTTCTATCTAGAGTAAATCTAAATCGAGAAAACTCAGGAAAACCGGAAGGGTAGTTACAAGTAATACTCGCACTACTCAGGCACTTCGTCCATCCAGTTACAGACGAGTAGTGCCTAGGACACGCCACCTTCTCATGCGAGAAAAGTCGATGTCGCCCTGTAGACGATAGACTGCATTCTCCAAAGTTAATACTAGGACTCTAAGAACCACGCGACCACCACCGCAACCAAGAATACTTGAATAAAGTAAAACGGTATGTTGTGATAAGCCTTATAACCCAAATCATGAAGAGATTGTAGACTTCACACCGGCCTAGGCGCTAGTCGATGGGTTATACAAGAACACGCGTCTCCTACGAGCTGGAGAGAGAGTCGACACCTTATTGGGGCATGTCTTAGAGATTTTTTGGGCTACTAGGTGTTCCATAGGATACTGTCTCTAAAGGGATAGTAGAACCACCTCCTAAAATAGCCCAGCACTTCAGAAAATCTCTAAGGGCCAAGTTAGCCCTGAACGGGGACTGCTATCCACGAAACAGCTAAGCGAGTAAGAGCACGATTCTTTCCGTTTAGGGATCGTGCTGTGAAAGCATCTATTAGATGATAATGAAAATTTAAATTTCCTAAACATCGTCTGGTAAAACCCCTCCCTATCTCACTGACCTCGAAGGTTTCTGTTAGAGATACCTCAAGGGTTAGAAGCGCAGGTCCATTTTGCACTAGGTCGAGATAGCTATCACATAACCATTAAAGGCCAGTATATATCCAATACATCCGATGATCCAGACAACCTCCGAAAACCAAACATTAAGAAGTACGATTATGAAGATGATCTGAGCCTTTTAAGAGCCAAACCGTAGAATACACCCCCCCCCCCTCAGTGTGAAGAAACTTTTGGAACTCCAGAATGGTGATCACATCGAGTGATGATCTAACCATGTAAGTACATTATGTTCTAAGCACTGAAAAAACCTATCTTTCTGAGAGTGTAGGACCATCTGAGATTCTTGATAAGAATTGATCCAACCCCCTTCGGACCGCAACTTCTTTTGGAATTCCATAAATCCCACCCAAATTTATCCACGTCTTAGATTTGAGAAAGTGCTTGTCCGATGCGACTCTCGAAACCCCTCTCGTCAAGATCGAAATCATTGGGAACCCTAACTTCGTAGAAGAACCTGTAGGAATCATGAACTGAGAGGTCAAGAGAATGAACTGAATCCGCATCCCGCTAGTGAATGTTCACTGGAACGCCAAGAGAATACCAGAGTTCACTTGGGAGCGCGAGGAACAATCGAATAGGAAGTACCCTCATCTCTTTTCTCGAATGTTCATACCTACTTCCTTGCCTAAACTCTAATTTCGGTACGAAATTCCCTCTAACGGGGGGATGATGTGACAACCCGAAATTTTCTATTGCCTTGAAAGCTCAGCCATTTAACCCAAATAAATGACAGACTTATTCCTGTTATCATTTAGCACAATTTAGAGTCTGTTCGAGCGTTTTGAGCCCAATACACTTAAGGAATAAGTGTTGGGGTTTATGTGCCGAAGCTATAGTACAACGAACGGGCCAGAAACACATCTACCTGGAGTTCATGGCAAGCACATGGGAGTTTACGGCCGTAAACTCCATGTGAGCCGTAAACTCCACCTTATATGGTGGAAATGTGGCCATTTGTTCATTCCATCCTCTTCCTTTGACTCAAATCCTCTCAACTACCATCCCGTTCTTCGTCCCTGATCATCAAAACTTGTAAGTTTCTTGTCCTAACTAGTTGATATTTTGACTTATCTAGTGATCTTACACCATTCCATCCGTGAAATCATTCCAGTTGAGTTGATCGTCAAGTGTTCTTAGTTTCACCAAGAACACCAAGAACACACACTAGTGTTCTTGGCCAAAATTGACCATTCAAGCCCCTAGATCATAAGTACTTATCCTAACTCATTATACACTAGGTTTAACATGTTTAGGGCTTAGAAATCATCAAGAAAAAAAGGAGGAATGAGAGTTTACGGTCAAGGGATTTTCTTGGGCCGTAAACTCCCTTTAAGGGTGCAATGATGCCTTTCCTTCCTTCCTTATGACCAGAACTTAGTCTAGAACCAACCACCATTGAAATAGGGACATTAATCATCAATGAAACCATGTCCTCATAGAGTTTACGGCCGTAAAACCCTAAGGAAATGGTCCATGGGCCGTAAACTCCATAAAAGGGGTCATATAGTGCCCCTAACCCTCCCCTACGACTTGTATAATTGACTAGGGCCTTGCATGCTTAATCTAGGAACACCAAAACACAAAATGATTGGGCACACATGAGTTTATGGCCGTAAACTCATGTGTTTACAACTATGAACTCCTCCAAAAGTCCACATGGAGCCCTAATCACTTCCTATGCCCTAGATTCGAGTCTAGCTTAATTCCTTGAGTGAGATAAGACCTTTAAACACCCCATGGCACCACAACCATGAGTTTACGGCCGTAAACTCATGGGGGAAATGGTCCCAGAACCGTAAACACCCTAAGGGCCATCATTTGAAGAGTAAACTCCAATGTGAGTCCATACACTCTTCATATGCAACCCTTGGTACTCCTAGCACTTGTAGCAAAGTGTTTTCATGCATTAGGATGTCTTTACTTTCATAATTAGTTATTAAATGACTAATTAGATACTTAAATGTATCATTACATGTTAAATAGGATTCGCATGTGTGGTAAAGTCCTCACTTTACACTTAGCATCCTATACCGTCCGTTCATCCGAATCACCCACGTCAGGTGAGTTCATACCCCTAAATTAACCTTTTAAATGATTTTAAATGCTTTTATGGGGGGAATACAAGTTGAACTATACAGTTATTAGATAAATCACATGTGATTGATAACTATATAGCAAAATGGATTTTGCTTGTCAAACTGCTTTATCCAGCTGAAGGTTTTCAAATCTCGTTTTAAAGTATGAATTCCTCTTTTAGATTATCAAAGATTTTCCAAAGGTTTTCAAAGCTTGTTTTATAAACGGACATCTAGTCATAAATTCTTAATTGTAAAATTTTCCAAAGGTTTTACCAAAGTTTCTTTCATGCTTTTATATTGATAAATGTATGCCTGTATATGTATAGTTATATAAGTAATGTTTAAAGGACTTAGGAAGGCTAGCTCGTCCTACCTCCTTTTCCTTGTTTGGATGTGGTTCTAGGGTATCGGTTATCCGTCCGAAGGTCGTTCAATTATTAGTTATATATCGTGTATAAAAATATAGTCATAAAAGTTTCCATCAACCAGTTCATTTCCTTTGGGTAGCAAAGGCATCCTTCCATTCATTATTTTTATACCTGAAATATTAATAACTATTATAGGAATAGTTAGGAGATTCTATTTACTCTTTCTAGTACGAAGAATTCCACAAGAGTCAGTTCATTCGTGAGTCTATACTAGTACTATATTACTTTAAATAGAATGTGACGTACTACCTCCCGATATGACGCTTCCTAGTGCCATCGCCGTGTAACCAGAGTCTCCTGGAGGGAGAACAAACATCATGTGTATAAATCTATATGGGACAGACACTCCCGCATCCTGACTGTTAGCTATAATCCGAGCCGGTAAGGCCCATGGGTGACATAATGTCACAACGCATCATGTGACCTGGAGGGTTATCAGATATTCGATCGTCAACCAGCATGGTTACATACGAGTTCACATTCACCCCTTTTATTTTAAACCTTTCCAGGCGTATTGTTCATTCGATACCCTCCTGGAGTCTATGTTTCATTTACGTTTAGACTGAACCAGGCGTATTGTTCATTCGATACCCTTCTGTAGTCTATGTTTTATTCACCTTTGGACTGAACCAGGCGTATTGTTCATTCGATACCCTCCTGGAGTCTATGTTTTATTCACCTTTGGACTGAACCAAGCGCATTGTTCATTCGATACCCTCCTGGAGTCTATGTTTTATTCACCTTTAGGATGATCCAGGCATATTGTTCATTCGATACCCTCCTGGAGTCTATGTTTTATTCACCTTTAGGCTGAGTCAGGCGTATTGTTCAATCGATACCCTCCTGGAGTCTATGTTTTATTCACCTTTAGACCGAGCTAGGCGTATTGTCCATTCAATACTTTCCTGGAGTCTATGTCTCATTTACTTTAGCCAGCAGTATTACTGCTGAGATATAATATTATTTTCCCCTATTATTTTACTTGTGATTTTCTCACAATTCCTTTAAAGTAAACACTATATTTTGATAATGATAGTACTTATGGGGAAATTACTCCTTAAACATAAAACCGTCGGGTCTTGGTAGAAGACTGCTTTTAATAGAGATAATCCTTGGTTTAAACATAAAACAATTGGATCTTGGTAGAAAACTACTTTTATTTAGAAAATATAGGATTTTCTGGAAAGAATTCTAATACTTTGTAGATTCTAAACTACCATCTTTCATGAGGTTATTTTGAATAGAAAGGTGTATTTATACTAATGTCATTAAATACTTATGAGCTCACCAGCATTATAAAAATGCTGATACTCGCTTTCGAAATAACTTGTATTCTCAGATCATCGATAGACAGGTACATCCGGGGAGCTTTTGCGATGTCGGCCTAGAACGAAGTTGCATCTATGTTATGTTATGTATTTACTTTGACGTTGCTATGAAATGTAACCTATGTAAAATTATTACTATTAATGCAATGGTTGTTGTACTTTGATTACTATACTGCATATGTTGTGATACTTGATATGACGTCGTCCACCCTAGAACGTATTCCGCCGTTCTCGGTTTTGGGATGTGACATCATGGGATCTTTAAGAGATAACATTTGTATCCACCACCAAGAGTAAGACACTTGGAATGATAGTTCTCATCTTGTATAAAATACTTCTTAATCCTTTAAGTGTTTAACACAATTAAGCACTAAAAGAAAAACATTTTATATGATCAAAACTTGAAAATAATCTTCAAAAGAAAGCCAAGAAGAAGAGCTTAAAGAAGCTATAGTTTTGGTGAAGAAAGAAAAGAGAAAAAGAGTAAAAGACTAGCCAAAAATGCAATATCCATGCATTCTTTTATACTCCATGAAAGTTAAAAGTTTCCCCATTTAATAATCTAAAGTATTCTCTGCACTTTATAGGCATGAGGAACAAAGGTGGAAAACTGACAAACAACCTCCATGCTTGAATAAGATATTTAGCTATGTCCTTTTAAGAATAGGACAAAAAGTTAGGCCAGTTTCTCTAACCAAAAAAGCTAACTAACTAGTAAGTCCTTAGTTTACCAAAGTGTCCAACACTTTGACATGACTTAATAAATCATAATATATGATATAATAACTAGTTTTTCTCTCTTTAATTGTTATTTTCACAAAAAAAAAATAACTATTCCATAATTAAATATAATAGTTGATTATTTATTAATAATCATATTAATAATAAATATTCAAAATATGTCAACTTGATAAATGTGTGCCCTAATAAGATCATATGTTATTAGCAATACCATTAAATAATGATTCTTTAACATATAGATCCAACAGTCTTCCACTTGCACACGATTCATTAGAGATTGACATAGACAGTAGTTGGGGTCTAGCAATAGGCTACTGCCCCTAACAACATACGAAGGGCAACATTTCATCAACAACCAATTTCAGGAGATCAAAGCTACAATTGTTACTAAGGTGTGGTATCAGTTATTCCTTTGTCTCAGACATCAAGTTGAACATGATATATGGATCGCGCTCAATGTCATTTGGTGTTCAACTTTTTAGTAAGGTCTTAGATGTCCATCTTGACTACATAGTCCTATCAAGTAGTTCATGTTATACCTAACGATGACCCTTATAACTGTCTTCATTATGATTGTAGCATAATGAAGGTAGTAGCTCAGATTTATATGAGGCTCTGTTCTAAAGTTCATGGCCCTTCAAAAATTCAAATCTCCTAAATAAACAGACTGATAGGATCAGTATTGGAGAGACGTGTCGAGCCGCACCTTAACTTGTTGAGAAAATTTCACGCCTAGAAATCTCCAATCACCAGAATCTTGGATTGAAGATTTCCGGGGGCAATTGTTGTAGGTATAAATATTGACTTATTATATCTTGAACTTGAACTAACATCCCGTGCAAGCCCAAGATCTTGAATTTATTAAGTATCTTGGCATGCCACTATATTTTCTATGAGAACTTGTGTAGGGAATCAAGGCTTAACGGAAAAGAAATAGACCAAGTCAATAACACATGGTCAATACTTGAAGAACGTTGAAGACCTTCGATAAATTCAGGTCAATAAAGGATCAAAGAGAATCCCAATATTCTCGAAATTTTAGTTATTATCATTATGTATAAAAAGACTAGTTGATCATATGCACACAAACACATTCACTTCTTCCTTTCTGATTCTGTCGACACTTGAGCACAATCACATTTTTCTAAGATCAGCTAACACCTATAATTATTACTCCCTCCGTCCCAAATTAATTGTCCACTTTTGACTTTTGGAGTCTTATTTCTTCAATTTTGACCTTAAATATTTTTATTTGTGTTATATATTACTTGATAAAACTTATAACAATGAAAAGATATTTAAAATAAAATCCATTCATATATTTTGCATCAAGTATTGGCTGTCGAAAACAAAAATATTTAAGGTCAAAGTTGAAGAATAAAGAATTCAAAAGTCAAACGTGGACAATTAATTTGGGACGGAGGTAGTATTATTTATTTAACATAAGTTAAAAGGCATGTGATTTTATCACCGTCTGAGGTTTTATGCTGACGATCTTAAAGGATTAAGGGATTTCCCCGTACATCACTATGTTCTTGCTTTCATTTCATTTATCTATAACTGATTAAATGATTACAACACTGTTTGCATACTTATTTGATTGTTTATTTGTTTTCATGTCAACTTATCAAGATATTATGTGGTATCTTGATACCTTTTTGAGTATTTTGTTACCAATTTACGTAAAATCATTTATTAATAATTTTTAACACTATTTTATCCCAACTATTCCAAATACATTTTCTTTTACCATAAAACGAATTAACTTTATCAAACAGTTTTCTTAATATTATTTTCTTTTTCCTAGAGCTTGGGCATAACCAAGATCTCTGTCGTATTTGAAGAATCTTAAGCACCCTAGCTTTTAACATCTCATTTTTAATATCATACATGTCACAACTAGCATTTTGCTAGGAGATTCTACTCTCATGCAATCATTCACCTAGTGTAATAACTTATACTCTAAGTGAATACTTTACTTCATTCTCATTCAAATATATTTCATATGTTCAAATAAGGGTTGGAAACCCTAGAAATCCTAACTCAAGCTCATTATGGACTAGAATTCTCTTATTGGGCCTAAGGGACCAATAAATTATCAATTCATCAATCTATAACATTTTGGGCTATTTGGGCCTAGAATGATTCATTCTACCTCTAATGGGCCTTATTGGGCCATAACAACTCCAATTAACCTTAATGGACCATAGAACCCATTATTTTATACTTTTGGGCCGTGAACTACCTTAAAGGCCCAATGGGCCGAAAATTTTCTTTATGGGCTTCATAATTTAGAACCAAAGAAAGAATTGGGCCAAACTAATTCACCTTCCTTTCTCCAAGCCCAAATCTCGGCCCATGTTTAATAAAAGAAAAAAAAATGTAATAATAATGAAAGGAAAAAGTGGAATTATGGGAAGAAGACACATCATTTGTACATTTTGGATTTCCATGCAAGACTTCTCTCCTCCCCATGCACCTATCCTTTCATCTATATCTTCCCTCTCCTTCTTCTCCTACTCACGGCCAAAAGCAAGAAACAAACATTTCCACACATACTTCACCTTCATACACTCTCAAATCTCTCAAAGAACACTCCTCTTTCCATCAAAAATTTCGAGATCTTGGACATTTCATGGAGGTTCTTCCATAAGAATCATCATTTTTGGTAAGTTGTTGTTTAGATCCATGACTTAGTTTCTTTGTTTCTTCCAAAAACCTCTTCTTAACCCATGCAATTTTCGTGATCTACTACTCCTTAGAAGCTATCTAAACCAAAGTCCTCTCAAGAAGCTTGCTAGGGTCAATCTCTTCCATTCCTTTCTTCAAAACCGAACCAACAAGCAAAGGTGAGTTCATACCCCCTTGTTTTTGGTTTTTACTTGTTTTTGGGGGAGAATACAAGTTTATTTGTGTAGATCTATGTGTGTATGCATGATTATGTGTGTTTTCTTGAAACATTTGGTGATTATGTGTTGAATACTTCACTAATCTAAAAATATGTTAAGAAACTTGAAGTTTATCACTAGGATCTTCATATGCATCTTGAGAAAAGTATGTTATATCACAATTATTACATGTACACATGTAGATCTGGGATTTGTATACTTTATATAGCAAAAATAAGTGTTGTGTTCAAAGATTCATAAACTAAATTCACAAAACAGCCCTTGACAGAAAACTTTTGGTCCAATCTCGGACAGTTTTGACCCTCCAAATGGAAGTATTTTTCAAAACTGTTTTACATGGATAAAGTTCAGATTAATACCTTTAAAATGACTACTCTCACGTTTTCATACGATTTTTCTACAATTTTTGGCGAATTTTACAAAACTGCCTATCATATTTGAAATAATTTCGGACCAACCTGTGAAGATGAGTAATTTCACACTAGTTTGAAACCATCAAAAATTATGAGAAAAATTGTGAACAAAGTAGACAAAATTTCCAAACTTAAAAAATTTACGGATCCAGATTTCGACTTACGATGAATTTTCTACAAATTTTCTAAAAACTAGTTCGGAAAAGCCAAAAACCAGAAAAATATGTATTTTCACAAAACCAAGCCAAAAATGATATTTTTGACAAAAATGGGTTTAAAATGCTATTTTTATCACAAAGTAGTCATCAACACAAGTTTTTAACAAAATTGGAGATTAAAGTGTTATTCTTACAAAAATTGGGCCTTAATTGTAAATTTTTGGCTTATTGGGCCAAGAATGTCATTTTTACAAAAAGTGGGCTTTAGATATCAATTATGTAAATAATCAAGCTAAAATAAACAAAACAATAACAAACGGGTTAAAAACGACATTCATATCCTTATTGGGCCTGGAAATAATATACATGTTTAGTGGGCCTTAGTGTCCTTTTACATGTATATTGGGCTCGAGATAGGTATTCATATCCTTATTGGGCCTGAAAATAATATACTTGTTTAGTGGGCCTTAGTGTCCTTTTACATGTATATTGGGCTTAGGATAGACATTCACATTCCTTTTGAGCCTGGAAATAATAGACTCGTATAGTGGGCCTTAGTGGTCCACTTACATGTTTATTGGGCCTAGGAATGAGTTTTATATGCGTTATTCTTTTTATGCTATTTTAGTGGATACTATTTGCATGCTATTTGGGCTTATAAATACCTTACATGTGGAATGGGCCTTAGTTGTCCTTTCACATATATTTTGGGCACATGTTATATAATCTCATTCCCTTTAGGTCTTGAAATGATTTACATGTTTAGCGATGCCTTAGTGGTTCACTTACATGGATCATTGGACCTAGAATGAGTTTATACATTTTTCTTCGCGTAAATTCAATTAAGGATCTAGCGAGTTTTTATCGGTTGGCACCTATTAAGTGTACGATCGTAGCCTGTAGTTATAACCAGAGTCTCTTGAAGGGAGAGCAGGGATTTGTGTATAGATCTATACGGGGATGACACCCCACACCTCAGTTGTTCGCTACAGTTAGACTAACTCAGTCTAGGGTGGCGAAAACCTTATAGTCAAAGTCAAAACCGGCGTCCAACGACGCCAAGACAGGCGAAATTGTCATTATTTAGTATGGTTATGACGGCTCGCTTAGAGGAATTAACGTTATGAAGTTTACGGAAGACCTTTCTATTTAGGCAACATCGGGTTGTCTGGGAACATTCTCATTACATGCTCTTACGTTCTCTCTACATTCTATCTACCTTTTTAGTCAAATAACAATATGTAACGCCCGTATATCCGGGCTAGTCAATTTAGAGGCAATAGGGGTCGAAAACGACTTTTCGACAAAATATTATTAAGAATAAATAATCTCAACCAAGTTTTATTATATGTTATAAGGTTTCCGTACATATAAAGAGCGTCGAAATCCGAGTTATAACGAAGAAGTTATGGTCCGTCGAAGTTTTACGGCAAAATCGGCACGACATCGGGAGACGTAAATAGTGAATTTATGATAGAGCTTCTTTTAGCCTTAGTAATCTAAATGAAAGTCGTAGAATATGTTAACCTGAGAGCGTCCATAAAAAGAACGCCCAAATCTGACTTCTTATGAGGAAGTTATGATTTTTTTCGAAGTTTCGGCTTAGCGGTGTACAGCCCGAAGTTCGAGTATTAGATCGAGCGGTTTTTAGCCGACACAACCTAAACGAGAATCGAATATCTCGTTATTAGTAGCGTAACGATAAAAAGACAGACGAAAATGGACATCGGATAAAGAAGTTATATGATTTTAACGGACCAATCCTGTCCCGGTGATATGGGCATATTTAGTTATAAAATTCATGCATTATCTTAATACTTTATGTTGTTTTTGTCTCATTTAATGAACAAAAGGTTCTTAATTAGTTTATAATTTCATTTTTCAGCAATAATGACATGCTCGGACGGAAAAGGAAGCGGAACTGGCGATTGGACGCTTGGATCTTGGATTTTGAAGAAAGAAGGACGTTGCTGGACAGCTTGACCCCTCGTCAGTGTTTTGGCCATATCTCATGAACCGTAACTCCGATTGACGAGATTCAAAATGTTTTGAAAACTAGACACAATTTCGGACGACTTTCGTGTTTTGAGAAAATGTTGATTCCATACGTACTCGGCGAGTAGGCCATCAACTCGCCGAGTTGGTCAGAAGTTTCGCGATTCTGGACGCGCTGACTTGCCGCACACGGGTTTTAAGTGACGGAATCGCCGAGTAAGTCAAGGGACTCACCGAGTAGCCTCTGTTTTGTGAAAATCTATATAAAGGGACTTTCAGATCGATACCCTAGCATATAGATGAACCCTTGGAGGCCAATTGTCGACTAAAGGTGCTGCTGGAGCGTAGGAAGCAAGGGAATCAACCCTACATTCAATTTTAAGGAGAATCAAGGCAAAATCATGTTTACTCTTTACCTAATCTCTTGTTTGAACTATGTTTTTACCAATTGGTTTCGTTTTTGAGCTTGTTTCTGCTGTAGATATGAGCTAAAAACTCATAACTTCTGTTTAGGATAGATGATTTTGTGATTATGGTTTGATTTATGGTAGGATTGATTTAATATTGGTGATTTTGTTGATTCTAGCTTGTTAAAGAACCTTATGTGTGAATGATAACTGTTTTTCTGTTAATAGGAAGACAATTGAGTTGCATGAACATCTCTTAGTTGTTAACCTCATATGTTTATGTGACCACTTTATCATATGTCTAGGATTAATGAACATGAAACTAGAATTAATAAGAAAAATAGGTAAATTCATGTGTGAGATTGTGTGATGACCATCAACAAGAGGTTAACTAAAGGACCAAATTAGCTAACCATTACAAGTCTAAATTAACCCGAATAAATAACCTAGTGAATTGAATTAAATTAGACAACTGGCAACTGTTTGAGTTAGTTTGTTCTCTAAGGATTAGTGCAGCGAACGTGAATCTAATCACTTGAATCGGTAGCCAATAAAAGAATTAATCCATTGCACTATTACCATAATATCAACCATAGGATCAATTGAGTTGAACTAAACAGAAGTTCCTTTCGTTATTGAATTTAGTTGAATCTTTGTTTATCTAGTTCTTAGTTTCTTAGTTTAAGTTTTAGATAATTGTTTAAGTTTCTAGTCTTGCAAAACTAGAGAAACCCCCTTTCTATTACTTGTTTTATTTAGATAATATTAGCATTTATTTTAATTGTTTACCGTTCCCTGTGTTTGATACCCTACTTGCTTGAACTATATTACTAATTGATAGGTACACTGCCTTTCGTGTGTTTATTTTGTGTCTAAGTTAGTAGGATTAAAACTAGTTGGTTTCACACACATCACCCGGCCTGTTAAAAATATAACTTTAAAAATAAAGTCAAAATTAGCCGACGGAGTCTAAACGAAAGTTGTAGAGTACGTCTCCACCTACGCGTGGATATAAATAATGTCAAAAATGGAGTTCGTATGAACGAGTTACAAATTATAATAGCATATTTACGTATTCAAATAAAGTATAAATCATATATACATATATATATATATATATATATATATATATATATATATATATATATATATATACATATGTATATATCATTAGAAAGGTATCGACGATGCGGTCATTATAAGACTAATGTTGAGTTCTTTCGACATTAGTTTAGTGCAAATATCGTTTAATCTATTTAAAATAGTATTATAAAGGGGTGTTTAGTTGTTTATATAACTATAAGGTCATTAAGTAATTATGGAGGGTAGTTTTTGTAAATTCAATTACTATAAATAAGAGGCTTGGGCTCTCATATTTCTTACACCATTCTCTTGATTGAAGAGTCTTTCTCTCCTTATCCCCCGAGCATTTCGGTCCCTCGTGATTCGACTTCTCTTTCTGTAGTTTTAGTATAGGAAGGTGAGCGCTGAAGCGCTGCACGAATCTTTCTTAGAAAGATTCAGCGACGAAGTTCTGCCCCTGCAGAGCCCGACTCCTAGCTAAAATCCCCTTGTAAGTAAGTTATGCTTACCCTATTTTAAATATAGTTTATATTTAAAATTAGTATTGTTATTATAAATTTATAATAAATATTTGAGCTATTATTATGACTTATATAAGTGTCGTTATAATATCTTTTTAACTACTCGCGATATGGGGAATCTGGTTTAAAGGGCCGCATAGGGTTGTTGGATTTCAGAAGTGTTATACGCCAAAATGGTCCTGCCCTCCGGTATTTTATGTCTAGCCCCTGTCTATACATAGTGGTTGGAAAGTATTGTTTAAACACTTATATAATAATAATAATGATAATAATAATAATAATAATAAGACTAATATTTAGTCACGGTAATATTAGACTAAAACCTAGTGGTGATAATACTAGGTTTCGTCAAAGGAAATTATTTTAAAGTAAACGAAGCGCTGTCCGAGTACCGAGTCACCACCTTCTCAAGTGAGTGCATAGTTACTTTTAGCTTACACATAGATATGAAGTATTTTATATAAATTACCTGCTATGTGTGCATATTATCTGAATACTTGCTATCTATGCTGGATGAACGTTTTATACATGTTTTCAATGATTTAAACTATATATGTATTTTATATCTACAAAATGTGTTGGGTAAAACATGGGTAGATGTAATAGTTGTTGTGTGACAAAATAAAATAATGAGAGGTCTCGTTGTAGATGTTAATGATGATCTAGTCATCTAGCGGAGTATAAATGACGACCACGGACTATTCTAGACAGTCCAGTGGAACACTAGCAGGATCGCAACCTGTAGGTGTTTATTCGAAATGTGTGTTTATTTGAACTGTGTGCTCACCAGATGTACTCCATCCCCCACATGGTTGCCTTAAGGACATTTATTGCTGAGGAATCCCCTTAGCAGTAGTGTCCGTCCCGATGATAATCCTTAGGGTAGGTCCCTTATGATAGATGCTTAGGGACGTAATGTGAGGATAACGGGAACGGGTAATCGGGTTGTTTAATTTAATAAAGTTAATAAACTTATTTATTGTGGGTTGAAAACCCTATGTGCTCACCAGGCTCCCAAGCCTGACCCACTCAGTTTCTTGTATTACAGGTAGTGGCGCATGAGCATAGATGTGATGTCTTGGGATGAGAGATTAATGGATTTTAGGCCTGTAAATACTGAATAATGTAGTAAGGCCTATGTTGTATTGTTTATACTTATGTACTGTATCGAACATGACATCCCGAGTCTTTTTAATGAAATACATTTCTACGGAAATGCTTTTGATAAATCTTTATCATAATATTGTTTTGGGACAAATTCCGCAACTCTTTTATTAAAAGATTACTCTGATTTTGAAATAAAGTATAAACAAAACCGGTCTTTTCTAGCCGTGATTTTGGGGATGTCACACAATAACATACATGCATTAATACAAGATCTAACACAAACACACTAAACAGTTTTCAGAAAATATCGGATTTTCTGGTGATTTTCAAAGTTATACAAATCATTTTCACAAACATGTTTATGAACTCACCAACATTTTGATGTTGACCGTTTTCAAAATAACTTGTATTCTCAGGAAATCGTTGAAGCAGGATGAACAAAACAAACTAATGGATATTGTGTTATATTTTGTTTCATCATACTCTTACTATTTTTGCATGTAATATTCAAATACAATACACGATGTAAACAATGAATGTTGTAATATTACATGTGTGATGATGATGATGTTATGTTTCAATTATATTCACTGTAATGATATTTCAAGATGAAGTCACGCGCAAGCCCCCGGACGTTTCCGCCGTCTGGTTCGGGGGTGTGACAATACAACACTTACTAATTTGGTTATGAAATTATTTTATTAATTTTTGACTAAAACAGTAAATACAAGTAATGTGTATTTGATGCTAATAAGGTATGATAATTTATTATCAAATTTTGAGTAAAATTTATATATATATATATATATATATATATATATATATATATATATATATATATATATATAAACACGTTAATAGTGGAACCAATGTGTGACCTTTGAAGTGCGACGAGTAACCCTCAATTAACCCTTGAAGGATGTTTTACATCTAACCACATGACGTGCATTAACTTAGATCGGATTGGAAGAATACATTATATGAGCTTCATCGAAAGTCATGGGTTCTATGATATATAATATTCATGTATTTTAATTTGTGTAAAAAGTAATAAAATAATATAGTAAAAAGTAAAAAATTTGAGAAGTGAAAAGTTAAATGGTTTATATTTTTGAAATCATGAAAACTATTAAATAATAAGGCTTTTGCTAAAATATTATATAAGTTTGCAATTTTGAGTAATTAGGACTTTTAGTGAAATTTTAAATATTTTTAGGTTATTACTCTATGTTTGGTTGATGGCAAAAAAAGCCGACAAATGATGTATTTTGATATTGTCATATTTGTTTGTATATCTTATGTTTTATCTTAGTTTTAACCATATTTTAGTATGAAAAATAAGAAGACGATACTTAAATAGATTATATTTTGTTTTGTAGCTTTCAAAATGGCTTTAAATAAAATGAAACCAAATTACCACATTTTAGAAGGAAAAAGAGTAAAAATATTAAAGACAGAAAAGTTTGGAAGATTAGACGTTTAGCACCACTATCATACGATCTTCACAATGCAAATTGGTAACCAAGTAATAAGGATGATCTATTTGAAGCTTAGAGAACACGTGATAAGATAATGCTTAGTGACGCAAAAATAATATCTTAGCGGTGCGAACTTTTAAAATAAGGAAACTTTATAAATACAAATATACTTTTGCCTTTAAAAAAAAGAGGTCTTGGAGATGAAGAATTACGACAAAAGAAACCTCAGAAAGAACGTCTTTAGAAGAGAAAAAAATCAATATGAAAGCAAGATCTTAAGAAATCAAGTGAAGAAAAGCATTAAAGTCATTCGATTTTGTTATTCTAATCAAGTCTAGCATAATTTTTAATATTTTTAGTTGTCTATCTAATATGATTATGGGATAAAAACCCTTTACTTTCGTTTAGAGTAGATGAACCTCAAAACTATGTGTTGATTTCGATGATTTCATATTAAATTCGTTATTTATAATATATGAATATTTGATAAAAATCATTATGTGCTAAAGTTGTTTTTATTGTTTATTGTTGAGTATATTTAGATTGATAAACAAAGTTTCTTTGTAGGGTTTAGGTCATTTTTGGTCACTTAACTTTTGGTTTTTTCCTCATTTGGTCACTTAATTATTTTTAAGTTTTAAAAGGTCATCAAACTTTTGATTTTGTACTCATTTAGTCACTTAACTTTTGATTTGGTCACATTTAGTCATCCAACTTTTAGATTTATGCTCATTTAGTCACCTAACTTTTAAAATTGTGTTCATTTAGTCATTAAACTTTTAAAAAAATTTAAAAGTTTAGTGACTAAATGAACACAGTTTTAAAAGTTTGGTGACTAAATGTGACCAAAACAAAAGTTAAGTGACTAAATGAGCACAAAGCCAAAAGTTTGATGACTTTTTAAAACTTAAAAAGAGTTAAGTGACCAAATGAGCACAAAATCAAAAGTTAAGTGACCAAAAATGACCTAAACCCTTCTTTGTATGCTTGAATCATATAACTTTTATGAATCATAGGATTGTATGACTAGTGTTTTAATCAAAACCAAAGGTTCAAGAATAGAACCGGTAACTCTAATGTGTAAGAATATACATGATAATCTACTATGAATGGTTAATTAAATTGATCATAATTCTAGAATAGAATCAAGTCTTTTATGTTTTGAACTTAATACTGGTTTTAAGGTAATTAATACAATTGATCATCGTACTTAAGAATTTGTTAGATTGAAGGATTGATAATCTAATCAGAAAATGAATCAATTCAGGAATCAGTAAATAACAAAGTTTAAATCGTTGCATTATTAAGGAAATCACCATAGTAGAGCGGAGATTGAATCTAAACAAAAGTATCTTTTTAAAATCTTGTTTTCAAATATTTATTTGCTTAATACTGTTAGTTTGATTGCACTATTAAGTTTTCTAAACTTTATTAGAAAAATCCTCATTCGTTTAAAATTCTTTAGTTTAATTAATAGTAAAATCTGAAATTGACTCATACCCATTTCCCGAGAGTTCGATACCCTTATTTACCATCGTTATACTATTGCATGATTAGGTTAATTGTCTATTAGTATTAGTTATGTTATGATAGATCAGATTTTAGAATTTGATAAGTTTTTAGTATAAAATAACACATCACCACTATCGATCATAGTTGTTGTGTACTGCCATCGACCATCATCATTTCCTATATAACCTTATCTCATTCTCAAATTCTATTTTTCTTTATATCTCAGATTCTCATGAATAGTTTCTCATATTATGTCTCTTTATTCTTATATTGAGCAATGTTTGTGTTAATAAGTTATTGATTTTATAAGTAAACTGGTAGTTTGTTATATTTTCTATTTTGGTGTTTCAAAATTCAGAAGTAAAATGTTAGATTTATGATATCTATTTTCAAGTTTGAATTGTGTTTATAATAGTAAGGTTGATTTTTGTTTTTATGTAAACCTGTTTCTGATGTCATGTCTTCAGTAGAGCCGAATCAACTAAATGATTCAAATGCAGTTTACAAGTACCACTAATTCTACAACTAAAGATAATGACGACAAAATACTTAGAAATATAATGTCATTTCAAATTAAAAAGGGTTAATGGAACCCAAATGGCCTTTTGTAATTATTATAGAAAGGAATTTTTTTTATCAAAGTAAAAATAAACTAACTCTTTGCACACTCACCTAAGGACATGTAAGATATGAATAAGACAAAAATTTGATGATTTTTATAGTCATTTAACTGGGAAAAGATCTAAGACCAAATAAAATGGGGGATCAACTTTAGCAACATATCATTTCAACTTTGATGATTTATGAACTGGTATTGCTAATATAATCACGAACCATGATTACCAACTTAGTATTATTTAACACGATGATTTCAGGGATTTTTTTCTGGGATTCCAACCATTATTTAAGTCGATATGTAAAAGCACCGCTAGATCTGATATCATGAAATTATACGAGGAAGAAAAGTCAAGGATAATTCACTTGTTGGAGAGTATTCAAGCTAGGATTGCAACAACTATCGGCATGTGGACTTCCATCAACCAAGGAAAATTATACATGACCATGAAATCGCATTTGATTGATGATTCGTGGCTGTTACAATGTCGGCTTTTGAGATAATATTTAATTTATAGTTATTTAATATATCAGTATATATTCATTTAATTATGTTGAATTTAATTTCTTAATTGGTAGGTTTATATATGTACACTGTCCCCAAACTCTTGAGAACCTAAAAAATGTCTTGCTAGATTGTTTGTTGGACTCAAACATACACATCAAATTTTCAACTTTAACCGGTGATAATTGTTCAACAAATTATTGCTTGATGATAGAAAAATGCCTTATGATAGCTTGATTTTGGGTAGAAGGTTTTTTCATATGCGATTTGTGGTGTATATTTTGAATTTAATTGTGAGAAATGAGTTGGATTCTTTTTGCTATAGGATTGAAAAAATCTATAAAAATGTTGGTTTTTGGACACCGACACCAAAAAGACTTGAGACCTTTGAAAACTCTTAAAAACATTTGAATATTTGTGGTGAAAAATTAGCGCTTTACTATAAAACACGTTGGAATTCTACTTATTTAATTATTGTTACGACTGTGAAATACAAAACAATGTTTTTTCTATTAACACGACATGAACCTTAATATAAGAGTGCCGATAAAAATGAGTGGAATTTGGAAAACAAGCTTTGTGAAAGACCAAAAATCTTATATACTATCAAATAATTGTTTTAGGAACAAAATATACAACAACTAATATTCTTTTCTTAAAATATATGAGATGTAATTAGCTTTAAAGGGATGAGATAAATATGGTTTAATTGAAACAAATGTCATGACAGAGTTACAAAATTTGTTCAATATTGGAAACATAATCATGAGGAGATGGCTATGGCTGCCATATTGGATCCAAGGTTTAAGATGAATATCCTAGAGTATTTATTTTATCTTATTTATGGAGTAGATGCAAAAAACAAAATTTAGAATACGCATCAAATTTGTGAAGATATATATATACACCAATAATATGAGTTATGAGTTAGGACCCATGCAACTAATTATGATATTACTAATATGCCCACAGCTAGTCAAAATGCAACTTCTAGAGGCGATATGGAGTCATTAGATGCTTTCTTTTCATGGAATTATTCTATTAGTGCCGTTAGTGGAAAAAATGAATTAAGAATTTACTTAGAGGAAAGCACTTTACCCGGGAGTCAAGATTTTGATATGTTAGGTTGGTGGAAGTTAAATAGAGTTAAGTATCCTACATTTTGTTTGATTGCATTATACATATTATCTATTGTTATCTACATTGTTGTTTCAGAGTCTTTTTTTTTTCTATAAGTGGTAGAATCGTGAGTCTATATAGGAGAATGCTTCTTCTAGAAACATTTGAAGCTAACATATGCACTCAAAGATGGCTATAGACCGGAAAAAGTGTTATGTATGTATGATTTTGCTTGAATTGTTTATTTGTTTTATTCATTTTAACATATTTTCTTATCACAATTATTTTTCTCTTTGGTAGATTGTGTTAGTGATGGCAGTGATGATGTTCATTCCGATGAAGAGAAAGAAGGAGGATATTTTCGATCTCGTTGAAATCCTAATCTAAAACCAATATTCTAAAATTTGAAATGTTCTTTTCTACCATGAAATAAATTTTGTTGGGACATAAAGTTTACCCGACATAAATTTGGTGTAATACAAAATAATTAATTTTAGATTAGATAATCATTTTTACAAATTTTATTAAAGATGGTAATACAAAATGGTTATTGTTATAAAATAACAATTAATAATATGAAAATTTCATTTTAAACCACTTCTCTTTAAATTGTATTAAATATGTTACTAAACTCTTTCTTATGCTTTTATTACACTAATAAAGTGCATTTCAATCGATTATTATTTTTATATCAGATGCTACAAGACGAATTTCAGTGCTACATAAACCTAAATAAACAAATCATGCTATATTAAATGCCACATATTATTTAATATTAATATAACAAAGTTAAAATTTACCCCAATAATACGATGAAAACATAAAAATTGGTTTAACAACCTATTCAAGGGATAATGTCGTAAAAGCCCTTAAGCTTTCAGAAAATATTCGGATTTACCCTTTAGTGACTTTTTAGTTCAATAATGTTCTAGGTTGTGTTTAATTTGTTCATTTATGCCTTATAATGAGTTTGGTCGATCATACATGCAAGTGGGTGTGCCATGTGTGCTGAAGGGGTTAGTTAGATTGACATGGCAACAAACACATCTTTATAAGGACAACGAAGGCACAGTGGAAGAAATGAGATGATTGAGAATCGAATTTGTGACCTCTCAAAGGAAAGGTCAATGCCTTAACCACCAAGGTAAGAGGAGTTTGATGTTTTTATATCCAATTTATTATATAAACCGATAAACCGAAGGAATCCATAAATGAATAAATCATTTAAAAACATATGGCTCCCACCCTCAATCATAAATATCTCATCTCTCATTCTTTTATATCTGTTGAAGAAGATACAACGCTAAACCTTTGTATTTTATTCCACCACCACCGGAATGACGGTAGAACCACCAAATCAACGTCAAACATATTGAAAATCCATTGACAACCATTAACTCCGCCTCTCCCACTTTGTCTCCCTTTATCTCTGGTGAAGTCCACTTCTAACCTTTTCTGGAACCCTAGCACTGCTCCACTACCGCCATCCGATACCCATTGATTCACTATTGTTGAAGAACCACATATTCAAAAAAGATGGGTCTTTAAGTTCCCTAGGTATACCACAACCATAAATTCATGAAGATCCAACACCATCATTACCAAAAATCAAAAGAAATATGAAAATGGCTACGATGAACTTCATGCTCCCATTCTAAATCCATAAATTAAGAATTGTTCCAAATTTCGAATCCCCCAAGTATTTGTTCACATGAGTTACTTGTTTATACGTAAGTTGGATTATATTAGGGTTGTGTACGGGTCAGTTTAGGTTGGTTTTGGATCCAAACCAAACTCAAACTGAAAATGGTCAGTTTCTAGTTTTTAAAACCCAATAGGGTAAGTTTCTGGTCACTTCTGTTTTTGGGATTCAGGAGTCGGTTTTGGTGGTTTTTGGTTTCTTGGGTTCAACCCATACTCTCATGGGTTCTGGGTTTAAACCCATAGGTTTTAGGTTTTAAAACATTTATGCTTACAAAGTATCAGAAGATATCAAAATCTAAGTAGTTTTTTCCTTCACCATGAATTACGAATCTTAAGACATTGTCATTTTGACATGTGAGTTGCGTGGACATTGTTATCATTTTATACACATTGTATTGCGACTTAAATCAAGAGTTCATAAAAACAGATAAAAAGTATTAACCTGGTTGCATCATAAAATTATATATATATATATATATATATATATATATTGTAAAATGTCATGGGTCGGTTTGTCGGTTGTATATGTGGGTCGATTTCTCGATTTGGATGAGTTGGTTTCTGGGTAAAAACCGAAACCGAAACCGATTTTTCAGTTTTTTAAAATTTTAAACCTTAACCGTCGGTTTTGCTTCGGTTTCGGTTTCATCAGTTTTGGCTGGTTTCTCAGTTTCATAGTTAAAGGTTTGCTTACTCTAGATTGTATACATGAGTTGAGGAAGACTACATCAAAGTAGTATCAACCTAGTGGTAATGTTGTTGCTTTATATATGTGAGGTCGATTGTTCAAAATTGGGAAACCGTCATTTGTTCCTCTTTGTGCCCTTTTTAAAAGTAAAGGAAATAATAATCTCCATGTCAGCGCCTATATGGTACCATGTTAGCCCAATCAGCATCTACACGACATGCCCACTTGCACATATGACCGACTAAACCTATTATGTAACGTCCCTAAAATTACAAAGAGATTTTTCATTTTTAAAATAGAATAACCAGTTGAACCCTTGCTTCAAAAACCATTTAGTATCACTTGCTTGATTGAAACCATACATTATCATAACTAAATTTACAAAAATACATAAACAAACTTCTTCGATGTGTGTATAGTCTCATCGAACTCTTCTCACGAACGACATGTAAAATCTTTAATCTAACTGTAAGCATAAAGTTTAGTGAGTTCCTCACTATACCACATATTTCATCATACATACAAACCATCCACACAAGATCCTGACTCTAGCACCCAACAACCAAATCTCCTAACCACATACATGCATCATATGTAATGGGCCCAACCCAACTCATATAACGGGTCCAACCCAACCATACATAACGGCCCCCACCCAACTATACATAACATGCCCCGCCCAACCATACATAATATGCCCCACCCAACCGTACATAATGACCCCCCCACCAAGGGAGTAAACGGGCCCATCCCAACCTGCACTGACAAGAGTCACCTCCTGGTCTTCCATATAAAACATAAAGTTGTATGTAGCCATGGGTTAGATAGACAGTCAAATAGATGATCCACCCGAGAGCAAACAATCAGACAAGAACATCACACTCATGCATTAAACCATGAGTTCTTAGGCTATCAAACTTAGACCACATAAGACTCAAGATATCACTATCACATAATCATGTAATATAAACTCATAACAAATACTAGCATTTCGATACCCTTAGCAACTAGCCTTCCCTAATTACCCTGCCATTGACCACTTCTCAGTTAAGTCCTTCGTTGGTCAGTCATATGTATTCTTGATAACTGGTCTACCCCAATTACCCTAACCAAACATAACTCTTAACAGTACCATACGATCAACATGTAATACATTACCAGTCTAGCATACCAAGACACTAAGGGTCCTAAACAACACGCACATACAAGGGAGTTATCTGTGTCACTAACATACTTATACTATAACAGTACCTCTATCCTACCATGCAAAGGATATATAATGGGATACGTGACATAGTGAGAAACTCACATGAGCTGAAGAAACGAAGAAGCACAACAACACTCTAACGCCTTGTATTGCTCAATCCTGCGAACCAAATAATCACCAAAAGAAATGACTCCTTAATTAACAACCAAAATCCTCCAAGTTTGACCCTAAGTCAAACTGTTCAAATGTCAACAGTCAAAGGTCCACAAAGTCAACGGTCAACCTAGTCAAAGTCAACGTTACGTCGTGACCATTTCTTGGTTACGTCGCGGGGAGGCAAAGACAAAACAATCATGATTTTGGGCACCACCACGCCATGGCAAATCTTATGTCACGTCGTGAATTCTGGTTAGAAAAGACAAAATCTTCATTAAGTGCTTAATTCCTTTAAACCAAGGCCCATAACTTCAGATCTAGCTCCTTCACCTACTTAATGGATAAAGTTTCCAACTTTATCCATTAGGACTCCATCCTAAAGCTATATCTGCAACCCTAAGTCAAGTAAGTCCTTAATATGACCCTAAATTTCCCATGGACCCAAAATAGCTCCAACCATGACTCTTTTCTCATTCTCATAAATCTACGGACCATTTGAGAGTTACAACAAGTTCTGGAGTTCCTCAAACTCCAAGAGCGTTCATGGAAGGGACCAAATAAAATCTAAATGAGCCCATACTTGAAACAAGAAGAACAAGGATCAAGTTGTGAACTTTATACCTCCAACAACTCCAAAATATGAAGAAGGGTATGAGGGATCCAAGCTAGCTCCTTGCTTCCTTGCACCACAATGACGTTTATTCTTCTTCAAGTTTCATCATAATCCAATAACAAGGTCACCAATTAATCAAACAAGCTCACAATGTAACATCCCAAAAATACAGTCTAAAAATTTCGTTTGAAAAACATTACTTAAACCACGATTGTCAACCCATAACATAAATCATAACATAAAATCAGAGTGTTAATTCAAAACATATTCTTATTATCAGAGTAAAAACATCCCAGGATGACTAACTATGGTGTGTGCCATGTGATCATCCCGAGCTCCTCCCTCGGCTACCGGAAGTACCTGAAACCAAAACTGAAAACTGTAAGCACGAAGCTTAGTGAGCTCCCCCAAACTACCACATACCATACAATAACATAAAAAGCACATATTAGGCCTTGACCACTGCATCAGACCGAGGTCCGGACTAACTGGGGCCTTGCCCCCTGCATCGGACCGAAGTCCGGACTAACTTGGGCCTTTCCCATTGCATCAGACTGAAGTCCGGACTAACTGGGGCCTTTCCCCCCTGCATCGGACCGAAGTCTGGACTAACTTGGGCCTTGCCCACTGCATCGGACCGAAGTCCGGATTAACTGGGGCCTTGCCCCCTGCATCGGACCGAAGTCCGGAAACTGACTAAACATAGCATAACATAATCATAACTACTAGCATAAACACATATATTGCATACTGCATCGGACCAAAGTCCGAAACACATAACATAAAAACATGCTTGAATCACAAAGACATCAAGCACACTGAACTACTGCATCGGACCGAAATCCGGAACTACTGCTAACTAAACGGGCCGACATTGTGACCATAGACCCGTTCCTACTGGAAGGAAACTCACCTGAACTGCTGAACTCTGCTGATAATCCTCTGGCCGCTAATCGACTATTCTATGAAGTGCTGCTTTCCTAGCTCACCGAGCTACCAACACCAAATAACAGAACGTAGCTTAAACTGTCCTCCAGAGGTCAACTAAGTCAACTCTGGTCAAGGTCCTGGTCAAAGTCAACTTTCCAGTTGACCTGACTCGCCGAGTTGTTCTATCAACTTGCCGAGTCCATGCCCCTCTATCTCTAAAACAACCCCGACTCCACACGTCGAGTCTGGCAATAACTCGACGGGTTCTCCTTCAACTAACACTTTGGGACCATCTTCAACCGACTCGCCGAGTTCATCATCATCGCATGAAAGTCTAGGCTTTGACTCGTCGAGTTGTATGAACAACTCGTCGAGTTCATCTTCATAACTAAGAAGATTGTCTTGGACTCGTCGAGTTCCTCATTGAGCTCGTCGAGTGCTATGATCTTCATAACCGTTATGGGTCCTGACTAACTGAACCCTCCTTAACCCCACTCACTGATCCGACTTATAAACATAAGGATTTGGGTTTGCGACCTGACTCGCCGAGTCCTCCTTGTGACATCTCTACTCTGTCGATTTCAGTCCATCCCAACACCTCCAACTCATCGATCTGGACTCCTTATGCTAGCATTGCACGTAAAGTTGCTAACTTTACGTGCATGCAAGGTGTTATGAGGCTAGAACACCAAATCCAAGCTAATTATAAAGATGAAGGTCAAGAAATGGAACCCTAACTAGATAAAGCCAACCACTTTGAGCTTCCAAAGCTCAAAAGTGTCCAGATCTGCTGTCCAATCCATCCTCAAAGGCTTATCACCCAGATTCTACTTGGAAGTGGTCCAATTATGACAAAAAGGCAAATCTAGAAAGAGATCTATCAATAGAAAGCTCAAGATTCAGACTTTTACCTCCTAACAGTTGCCAAATTGATATAGAGGCTGGATCTGCTCTTCCTTCCTTGCCCTTTTCCCTCCAAGCCTCCAAGATGCACTCCAATGGCCCTTAATCTTCTTCAAAAGCTCAAACAATGGAGTTGGGTGGTTAGGGTTTTGGGTTCTGGACGAGAGAGGCTTAGAATGAACCATAGGGAAGAGAATAAGATGCTTAAATAGGGTACCAAGTCCCGAAATTAGGGTTTCCCAACCCAGAACAGACTCGTTGAGTCCACTTGCCGACTCGTCGAGTTGGTCACTTACTTTTTCACACGGAGTCTGCCCCGACTCGTCGAGTTCTTCCTTGAACTCGACGAGTTGACTCCTTTTCCTAAGGGATTTTCTTTCCTTTCTTGGTCTTTCGGATTCTGGGTGTTACACACAAACATGAAATGCGGCTAGAGTTTCGTTGAAAGTAGTTGGAGACTGAAAATGGTGCCCTAGATCACGAGTTAATGGTTTAAAATCTAAAGAAAACCCTAAATATCACGGGTTTGGGTTGTAGCTGTTGTCACGACGTGACACTCCATTTGTCACGTCGTGACGACCATCCCGTACACATGATCTTTAGTTTGTCATCACACGTTGTGACACCCTTCATGTCACGTCGTGACACATGGTTTTTCATAAAAAACGATGCCTCTAACTCTTTTATACCATCCATCCAATCTGAGAAATGGATTTTAGATGTTAAAAGACATAAATGAACAAATTAAACAAAACTTAAGACATTATTGAACTCAAAAGTCACTAAAGGGTAAATCCAAAAATTAAAAGCTTTTTTTGCATTAATTAAAAAAATAAATAACTATGTTATTTTTATAATATAAGAATATCCTCATTCTTTATTAGGTACATGACGATTGCTTTGGCTTATAGAATTGGAATAAAAGTGGTTTATGGAACAATTTGGGGCAGGAGGTAACCGGAGACTTGCTGTAAGCAGTTTCGCACATTGTCATCCGAAGGCACCCAATTGCCTCCACCATCTGTAACCCTATAAACAACATTCAAGCTCATCAATCGTTTCATCACAAGTTTTAAACTACTGATTCTCCCAACTTTTCTATTTCCTCCATTTCTTCGTTCCTAATTCCTGAAAGAAATCGAGGAATGGACTCGCAGGTGTTGGTTGCTCTTTCTCTCTCGATGGTTGGTGGATTAAGTACATCTTTAGGTCTGTCATCACTAACCCTATCCTACAATTTCATCAATTTCGTTTCAGTAATACTTATTGTTAATTCTATTTACCAAATGGTACTCTAAATTTGGTGAAAGAACTGTTATTTACTCAGCCCTGTTAATAGGGTTTTTGAGGTTTAACTGCGAATTGCATATTCAATAATGGGGTTTAGAAATTGTTTCAATTTTACTTGAAGATGAATTAGTCCGAGTATTTGGATTGTACTCTAGTCGATAAAGACAAACTTTATGTCTTCACTCAAATGATCTACACTTTAATCTATCGAAGTCAAACCTAGTACTTTTCAGATTCAAAATCAATATAAATTGCGTTAACAACCTGTAACATAAATTTTCCTATTCGTGGTCTAATCTGTAACATTCATCTAGTTCTTAATTTCTTCTCAAAAAACATTACAATCGGAATCAAATCCAAAAGTTGAGAAGTAGCCAGTTTGACCCCAAAAGTCAAAGTCACCTATATATCTAAATTCAAAATCTACAATCATGGTGAATAGGTGCACTTTTTGTGATTCTAGCCAAGGCTCCAAACTTGAAAATGCTTGGACTTTTACAGGTATTTAAAAAACCCAATTTCTTAAAATCAATTTATGATCATTTATCTCAAACATTAAAATCTATTTGCATTATTTATGCAGGGTTTTGCAGCAGGTCTTATGCTAAGTATATCTTTCTTTGATTTAGCTCATAATGCCATAAATTCCATTGGCTTTCTAAAAGGCAATCTTTGGGTGAGTCATACCATTTTAAAATTACTAAAACACCCTTCTGAATCCATATTTTGTTATTATTTTTTTTAAAAGAATCCTTTTGAGTTTTGACACAGTTCTTTGGAGGTGTCATTTTCTTCGCGATAATTGCTAATTTTATTCCAGAACCATCACTTGCTCCCACAGCAGACTCCAAAAGTAAAAAGGTCAAACATTTTGACTTTTTCTATAAAATATATATCCTCCTGAATTGTTGCTTTTGCTAATTTCTTGAAAAACTTTATAAAATGATTACAGAAACATGGGGATGAAGGGGGCAAAGATGTCATGAAAAAACATCGTCGACAAGTTTTATTCAGTGGAATTATTACAGCAGTAGGTAAATATTATTTTCTCTATAAACAAATTTTTTACCTTTTATCCATTTTTTTTTTTCAATTTGAATTGAAGTTTTCAAGAAAATTGAAGTAAACAAATTTTATTCATGTCTTTTTGGATAATTCTTTATTTTATCAATTAATTACAGGCATAAGTTTACACAATTTTCCGGAAGGAATGGCTGTTTTTCTTGGATCATTAAAGGTAAATGCAAAATTTGATTTAAATTTTAAAATTTTTGAAATAAAAAATTCTTCATTTTTATTTCTTGCATGTGTTTTATTATAGGGTCTTCGTGTTGGCCTTAACTTAGCCTTAGCTATTGCTTTACACAATATTCCAGAGGTAATTTTGAACTCAAGATTTACTCTTTTGATAAAAAAATTATTTTGTATTTACTTTATTATTATTATTTTTTAAATATATTATTTTTTAACAGGGTGTTGCTGTTGCACTTCCTGTTTACTTTGCAACACAAAGGTAGATAACCGTTTCCTTAACATAAATGAATACATTTTTTTTAAGCTCTAAGTTCTCATATTCCATGATAAAATTAAGGATTTATTTTTTATAATGATCAAATTTTTTTATATTGTAACAAAATTTTGTTTTTTTTCAGCAAATGGCAGGCGTTTAAATTGGCAACGGTTTCTGGGCTTGCTGAGCCTTTGGGTGTCATTATTGTAGGTATGAAATAAGAAATATGAATAATTTTATTTTCTAAAAAGAAATAATGAATTTTGAGTAGAAAACTCGTTTTTATGATTATATTTTAAGCAATTTTGCAGTTTAACTACTAAAACTTTTATTATTTTTCAATTAAACCATATTATTCAGACATTTTTCCAAATTATTCATTTTGACTTATTATGTCAAAATGTATGAAACTTTTATGGTTTGTCTGGAAGAAATATAATGGTATTTCTGTAATTTTCCATTTTTATTGGTTAATTAGTTCAGTTCATGAATTATTATTTATTAATAATAATAATTATGACATCATGCAGCATATCTCTTCCCAAGTAGCCTAGATCCCGAGATTCTCGAGGGCTTGTTAGGAGCAGGTATCAAATTCTTCTCTCTCTCTCTCATTTTTTTTTTTTTTTTTTTTTAATTAATATTTTAAAAAAAATCGATAATCTCTTGAATTGAATTTTTGTTTTCGGTTAAACAGTTGGTGGAGTTATGGCCTTTTTAACGCTTCATGAAATGTTGCCGTTAGCATTTGATTATGCGGGACAAAAACAAGCCGTTAAGGCCGTTTTCTTTGGCATGGCCTTCATGTCCGCAAGGTACTTTTAACTTCCAATTAAATATTCCTTATATCTGTCGTTGTGGTTAAGCGTGCTTGAGCGAGAACAGTACTGTCGTTGTGGTTAAGCGTGCATGAGCGAGAACAATACTGGGATGGGTGACCCCTGGGAACTTATTACTATATATAGGATTGCCGAAAGCATACAATATCTTTGTATCCGCCTGGATGAGGTTACCCATGGGAAGTTCTCATACAGTAGCCCAAAGCACAAACAATATCTTGGTATGCGCGATGCGCGTCTGGTAACATGTGATGGCAAACCTTGTATGAGAATTTCCAGGGTTTCACCCATCCTGGTAAATGTTACCGGACGTACGTACCAAGATATTGTCTGCTGTTACCCTATATGAGAACATCCCAAGGGTAACATGGGATGTTACCAGGATGGGTGACCCCTGGAAAGTTATACCAACCATACATGGTTTTCCTAAAGCAGACAATATCATTGGTACGTGTGTCTCGTAACATGGGATGTTACAAGAACGGATGTTGGGTGACTTGCTACGAAGTTCTCAGGATAGGGTTAGGGGCGGATCTAAGGGTGGTTCACGGTGGCACCGGTAACCCCTAACTTTTCCGGCGGCAGTGAAAATATTTTCGAAAATTTTATTTTTTCTACTACCGTGCAACCCTTAACTCTCCCGTGCAACCCCTACTGTAAAATCTTGCGTAGACTTGCTTAAAGCTGACAATATTTTGATACGTTTTGGATGGTACAATGAATATATATTTTTTTATGTTTTGTAGTTTGTATTTTTTGGAGATCAGCTTACCGGCGGATGTGGGCTTGTAGATGCGAATTCCTTTGTTGGGCTCAATTAAAAGAGTAACAAGTAGAACAAAGTAAATTGAGAAACAAAATGTACATACATATGTGCTATTCTTATATGTACTTTAACATTACATTGAATTTAGGCTTATTTGAATATTATGTTGTTGCATTTTAAAAAATAATTGTTGGATTCAAGCGCATGATTTGAAGAAGTGTAATGATGTGCATTGTACAAGTCATTGATGCATTTATGTCCACATGTCCAATGTGGTACAAGCTTTCATAGTATTGTATGGTACAAATTTACAACTTGCAATGATTGCGATTTTAAGGGATTAATGATTATTTACTTGATCAAAGGTGAATACTGGAAGAATTGAATTTAATTATTATATTCTTTAAAATGTGAAATAGGTATCAAAATATAATAGAATAAGTAATTCTAACCATTATCTTTGTAATGTCGGAAGAAAATAACTATTAAAAGATGTGGAAAGAAAATGCCTATATTGGCATATTTTAATGCTATTTTTGTATTTTGTCAACTATAGTATAGCTCAAGTAAAAAGAAGCAATAAATGAAATGTTTAAAAAGTTGGTAAATTCACACTTTAGAATGTCTTTTTCAAAAAAAATTTCTAAATCAGGAACATAGGATTGTTTTCGTCAAAATTAACTTTCATGTGAACCGTTTTCTAAAATTTATTGCTTATGTTTTTGGTGAATTAAACTTGTCATTATCATTAGCTATAGCTTTTTTACTTTTATAATGTTATTCAATAGTTATCATGTTTTCGTATTTAATAAATAGTTATCAACTTTTATAATGATATTATGAGTTTTGATTAAAATATTTGATTGTAGGTAGAGTCGTGTGTTTAAGATTGTTTTATTAGTTTATATAAAATCGTTTAATATGAATTATGGATATCTAATAAATTGGTTGATTTTATATTTTGGTGATATTTGTACTAAAATAAATTATGAAGAACCGGATGATTTATGAAGATTATAATGGTGTAATTACTCTATAAAAACAGACAATATTTAGGGTATCAAGTTTAATAAAAAATAACGTATAGTTTATTACATTTAGATCAGTTCGAACGTCTATTAAACTTCATATTTCAACAATATAAGAGATGAAAAACATATTTTATAACAATATACTTATAAAAGACCATACTTCATAACGACCTAGAGATAAATAAAATTTGAAACTGAAAATATGTTATGTATGATATATATCGAATTGAAACAAATTTATAAAACAAAACGGTTTTTATATTCGATCCACTCCAAATATTATGCAATAAAAATTCTGAAAGAAAATCATATTAATTATATTAAAATAATTATAAAAACAATAAAATAAATAAAATATGTAAAGTTACTAAGCGTCCATCCTTTGGAGAATAAGAGGCCCATTTGTATTTATGAATAAAAAACATTGAGAAATGTTGCTGGAGCCTAGAGGTATGGTATGAAACATGCACGACGATGGAGAGTGAGAGACTTGTCTCAAGAAAGTACGTGACTATCAAAGAGATTAAAAATCATGTTTTGAAAAATTGTTGTGGTATGAAGCATGCATCTAGAGACTAGAAGACTAGAAATACATGTTAAAAAAAATTAACAACTCACATTTTCATTTTATCCAATTCTTATGTAAATTAGTAGTATATTTTTTTGCTCCAATTTTGCAATTTTCAACCTACATATCATGATTAAATCAACCTACCTATCAATACTTAGTGGAACGTGATATTTTTCCATAATTACATTCCATCCATATATAAATAATAATATAATGCTAATGTGCTAAATAATAAGTGGATAGACTATATATTGGGCCACACTGTAATACCAACATATATACAATACAAATGCAACTCGGCTAACATCTTCGTAGTCACTAGTCAGCACGTAACATCTTCGTATCCTTTGGTAAATAACTAAATATATCAGCGTATTGCCATATGTCACTCGAGACAAACAATTTGTCCCTCCAAACATAGCTAAATCATGTCCCAAAGATCTAACGTATAGCTTTGTCAAACTTAAAAAACTGTCGAATCTTAGGAGTATTTGTCTCATAGACGAGATTGTCCCATAAACTTTGCCGACTGTCTCTAACAACAAAAAGTCTATTAATGTTATTAGATCTTTATGGACAAGAACATGAGATAAACAATTAGATGGGAGATTATTATGGAGAGTAGTCTCGATAATTCTCCTTGTTACAAAAGCGAAGTGGAACTTGTTGCACCAACCACCGAGGGTGGACTCTTACACCAACGAAAGAAGAGAAGGGAAGTCAGAAGATTTGGAAGGAAAACAGAAAAGTTTGGTGCTCTCTAGATTTTTTTATTTTTTTAGAAGAGAAGAAAAGAAGACAAGGAGTTTGGGCAGATGTGTATCGTTCCCTTAACCTAATAATAAAAGGATACTGCCTTCTGTTTTACCTTCTGTTCTCTATGTCATCTCCTGGTACGAAAGTTCTTCTTGTGTTCATTTTATTTTATTTTATTTATTTATTTTTGTATCATGGACTAGAAACCATTTTTTGCACCATAAATTGTGTTAAATTGGTAATATCAGTACAAGATTTGAAAAGCAATGATAAATTGGTACAGCCAGTTATCTAATCAACGCCTCTAAACATATGAAAGCTGTACAAGACAGAAAAGTCAATCAACCTTGGAAGCTTCTAGGTTTGGTTGTTTGGTATTTATAGCTTCCTAAAGAGATAATATATGGCCACAACTCTTTTTATTATATGTGAATTGAATAAAACCCAGTAATCTACAAACAAACATTTATATTTTCAAAAAGTCGAACACAATTTATAATTTTTTTTGTATATGATTAACACACTTGATGTGTCAGAGACGTGGGGATGTAAACACCTAATATTTACTCAATAACATGAAGGATATAATTATCATTATTTATTTATTTATTTTCTTTTCTTTTCCTTTCAACTCGGGAGCGTCTAAAATGAATATTTTCTTTTCCTTTCTTTTGAACTCGGGAGCACGGAATACTTTATTCCTTCCGTTCCATTTCTTTTCTTTTCTCTCCTTATTCTTCCTTTTTTTTTTCTTTTCTTTCCTTTAATAAACTCAGGAGAAGAGTGTTAACAAAAAATGTTGTGACAAACCCTCCACCTTCCAAAAAGACTTTACAAGTCTTAAAGATGTTTGGGAGAAAAAATTGCAAGAATGGTCCCTGTAGTTAGGTGGAAATTATCACTTTGGGCCAAAAAAGTTTGGGCTAGGACTCATGGTCCACAAAATTTCATTTTGTTGTGAATTTGGTCCATTTGTCTTGATTTTTTTTTTTTTTTTTTATAAAATGACAATTTTACCCTTTGTTTTTTCTTTTTTTTAGTTTTTTTTATTATAGAAATAAAAAAAGAAAAAAGAAAAAAGAAAGTACCTCTCTCTCTCTCTCTCTCTCTCTCTCTCTCTCTCTCTCTCTCTCTCTCTCTCTCTCTCTCTCTCTCTCTCTCTCTCTCTCTCTCTCTCTCTCTCTGAACCTTGTTTTTCATCAGAACCCACCCAACCCATTTTCTTATTCAAAATCCTTCACCTGCAACTTCTTCATCATCCCCAGAAAGAAATCGACAAGTACAGTTAGATTTAGGGTTCTTCAATTAATAGAACACTCTTTTAATTTCTTTCTTCAATCAGTATAAGAAAAAAATATAACATATCCAATTAGATTTAGAGTTCCTAATTTCTTTCTTCAATTAGAAACAAATTTGTAGAACAACCTTTTCCATGTAAAAAACCACAATGCTGACCTCTGTTTCTTTTTCTGTAACCATTAAGCTTTCGACGAAGGAAGATAAGTCTGGTGGTAAAGGCAGTGGTGGTCATGACAATCTGCCAGAGGTTTGACAGCCTCCCGAAGATGGGATTGTTCCTCGGCTTGGTTTTAAGATTTGATTCGTCACCACCACCTCTAGTAAACTGAATAGGTTAAGATTTTCAGGATGGCTTCGATTGCTCGATTTCTATGTTTGATTTTTATTCTTGAATCTTGATGTGATAAAAGGAATTTTATGTGTGTGTATGTGTGTGAGTGTGTTTGGAGGGATGAACAGACATACACACAAAGAGTTTACAATGATAATAAGTTTTCAGAGTTTTTTCCTCTCTCTTTTTGGTTCTCAAGTTGTAGGTGGATCTATGATGGCAAGATGAAGACTAAGGGTGCAGATGGTGGTCGATTTGGAGGTGGAGCCGGTCCTGGAGGAGGAATATTAGTTTTGATTTTTTTTAATCTCAAAATCTTGATTTTTTTCTTTATTTTCCAAAACTTAATGGTCTTGAATGGTAGAGAGTGGTGGTGTAAGACTTAGGGGTGAGCAAAAACCGCACCGCAATTAAAATTAACCGCAAAAACCGCAACCGATAAATCGCAACCGCAATAAAAACCGATGATGAGGTTTTCTGTTTTTTAAAAACCGTAAATTTGTGGTGCGGTGCGGTTATTAGTTTTCAAAAACCGCAAAAAAACCGCAAAAAAACCGCACCGCATATATTATATAATTTTTTTTATTAATTATTAATATATTAGATATTAAAAATAGGGAAATTTGCGAAAAAGTTCCAAAGTTTTATGACAATTTACGATCCAGTCCTAAATTTAATTTCATTAACGAAAAAAGAATGAAAACCGGCTAATGTAATCACTTTAGCCATCTTTTACCTTTTTAATAGGTTACTGCTGATGTGGCATGCCAAGTGGCATGCTAGGCTGACATGGCAACTAATTTCATTTATAATTTTCTTTTATTCTTTTAGAATTTTAAAATTAAAAAAATAAAAAATATCTTCCCCTTTTCTTTCCTGTTTTTCCTTTCTTATTCCTTGAATCTATAAATTTAATGACATCTTCAAAGAGAAACAAATCGGTGAAGCATCTGTCCACTAGGTTTTGTCCCTCCACAATCATCGTCTTCCTCTGCTTTTACTTCTTCCATATATGGTTTCTTGTCTTCCACCAAATTGGTAATCTCCATCACTCTTTCTCTTTCTCACAGACTCATCTCTCTCTTCTCTATCCTATTTCTAAAGTCTGACACCTCCCCTATCACCCCAAAACCTTCTGCTACCACCACCAGTCATCACTCAATGACTCAAACCTCAAAAATCGAACCATAAACCTGCAAATAAAAATTACTTAACCCTAAATCGGTAAATCAGAGAAGAGGGATATGCAAATTGTATAAGTATGTTCAAATCCCCAAATCGTCTTCGTCGATGGTCCTCCTCTGTAATGCGATTCAAAGCATATTGACAACAAGAATGACTCACATGCCAAATCAAAAGAATGATGAATCTTTTTATGACGATGGAGAAAAAGATGGGATCGCAGGAGATTCAGGTGGTTTCTTTAGGGTTGATGGAGATCGGGGTTTTGGATTTATGGACGTGAAGAGAGGGGGAAGAGTTTCCCGAAGAGGTCCTGTGAAGTGGCCAGATTATGACATTGTGGTTCTTCAAGTGTTAAGAGAATAGGGAGGAATAGATATCTGTAAAAAGGAATGTTTGGGATGGGGAGGTAAAGTTTGGGATTTCAGTTTTGAAGGTGAAGGTCACTGGTTCAAATCAACATGCATCCTTTTTATTTAATTTGACTTTAGAATTTATTACATTAAATATAAATATTATGGAGTAAATTCATAAGAGTCTTTCAGTTCGATCAGTTAAGAGCATGATTTTCAAGTTGAAGGTCATACGTTTGAGTCCCCCTACTCCTGTTTTTCTCCTAAAAATCTGATTTTTCAAATAGTAAAGAAATGCCACATCAGCTGCCACATCGGCCAAAAAGTCCAATTGGCATGCCACCTCATCAAGTAACCTACTGAAAAGCTAAAAGAGGGTTAAAGTGATTACATTAGCCGGTTTTCTGTCTTTTTTCGTTAATGAAATTTAATTTAGGACTAGATCATAAATTGGCCTAAAACTTTGGGACTTTTTCGCAGATTTCCCTTAAAAATAAGACAAATTTCACGGATGAAAAATGGATAAAATACTAGAAGACAAAAGTGTTGGTCTTTGTTATGTTTAACTTTGAAAAATGGTGAAATTAGGCAATTTTAAGATATTTATTGTTAATTACTATTGATTTGACGTTTTTAAGATATTAGTTGTTTGTGATTTAAGTTAGTTGTCTTATATCTTATGGTTTTTTTTATTATTACAAGTAATATGTTTGAACTCTTAAAACCGTTTGAACTCTAAACTGTGGTTAAAAACCACACAAAATAACTGCATCAAATCCATGTGTTTAATAACCGCAACACAAAAAAAAAACCGCACCACAAAAATAACCGCCTAACCGCACCACAAAAATAACCGGACCAAGCGGTTTTGAAAATGGATTAACTGCATTTGCGGTTAGTGGTGATGTTTTGGCTAATACCCGCACCGAACCGCACTGTGCTCACCCCTAATTAAAAGTCATGCCTCAGATGAACTCGATAAAGAATTTCAATTGTAGAGGCGTGCTAGGGTTTACAAGGGTTTCTATATCAAAAACGATAATGAGCTATGGTGCATGCATGCACTATTAATACTCCAACCCTAATTAATGACACGGTATGGACATGCCCAATACTGAATGCAAAAGGACTAATTAAATGAGCCCAATGACGCAACACTAAACACCTTACAATTCCCCCCTTTGCGTCAATTGAGGCGAGAGATGCATCATTGTTGTGTCTTCTTAACCATCTTGATGATCTTGGGAATCACATCAATCAAGGTCCTGTGAAATAGAATGTACAAGCGAATCATGTCATTAAAATTCCTCTTCACAGCATCATCGTTTAAGGTGCACATGTTGACAATCTCCAGAATATGTTCAAGGCAGCTTGTGGAGAATAGGTGTTTGTTAGGCAGAGCGAAAAGACATTTTTGAAAAACACCAGGAACATCAGTTCCACGTTGAAACATCACAGTTAAATGAGCTGTATCGATCTTCCCCATGCTCATTTCATTTATGTCGCTCGCCTTACCGATTGGATTCACAGTTGGCTTTCGCTTCATTACTTTAGCAATCTCAACATCTAGCTTCGCCACCTCGTATATATATATATATATATATATATATATATATATATATATATATATATATATATATATATATATATATTAAGCCAACATTCGCTTCAAATGAGCAAGATTGGGTTCGTACGTATTTTTGTTCTTCGCTCAAAATAAGATTCAACAACAAGATCCAATCATGTGGATTGAGGTTAGGCGGATCTGCAAGTGTGAACTCATACAAAGAGTTATCAGATCCCCGTGTCACTTTGAATTTTGCATCCATGAAGCTTCCAGTTGCGATTGGCCCTGTGACCTTGACTGTAGTTAGTTTATGAAGACTCCAAGTCTGGTAGTGAGGTTTGCCATAAGTGAGATAGAAGTCAATCAAAGATTTATCCACTTTCGCGTCTGGTGAGGGAACATCTGCTATGGAATCAAAGCAGTGAAAAACGAAAGCCCTTTTTGTTATTGGCCTGTCAAATTGATTATCCCTCGTGTTGGTCAGATTGAATGAAGTCATCAGCTCCAACCAATGAACACTGGGAAATTCAACAGCTTCATACATTAACTTCTCCAAAGTCCACGATGGAAATAGCGTTTTCTTGCATTCCAACGTGTGACAACCCGAAATTTCCATTCTGAACAAACCATATCAAGCCAATAGAAGTAGAGTAGTTACAGTGAAAATTCAGACTTCGAGTATAAGTTTGGCAGTTTTCAAGATTTTACACTAAAGGAGATATTAGGAGAGTGGATGCACTAGGGTTTTGTGCAACACTGTTATTCCAAGACTCTAGGACATTAGATTTCATTTCAGGAATAAAAATATTTTCTGCCAAAAATATCTCAGGACTATAAATAGAATTCTGAACCAAATTGGTTCATTTGTTGAATTCCATTTAGAGAAAAGTCAAAAGTCTCTCTCACGGATCTTCGGGTTTTTATCCCAAATTGTGAGTAACTCTTTCTAGTAGTGTTAGAAAGCTTTAAATGTGTTCATAACATAGATTACATAGCTAAATCATCCGATTTAGGAGTTTACTCCCCAAGGTGTTCTTGGGCGGTAAACTCCCGAAACCAAGCCTAGATTGTCCCCCGTGATTAGTAACTACCTTGGAATTGTATAGGAGTGTGTTAGGGATATGAAATCAACCAAGAACCACCCAAGTTTAGGAGTTCACGGCCCAAGAGTAGCTTAGGCCGTAAACTACCTTGTAACATGCTCAAATGGTGCTTTTAAGGCACCTAAAGCTTAGACTTCAATTAGGACAAGTACCCTAAAGTGTTTAAAGCCTAGAAAACATAAGGAATCACAAGGAAAAAGGAGTTTATGGCCAAGATAAACTCTTGGGCCGTAAACACCTATAAAGGGGTCAAATGACACCCTAACTCCTTCCTTATGCCTATAACCCAACATAGATCATTACCTAGAAATGTTTGAGACTTGAAAACACCATAAAAACCCTCCCAAGGGAGTTTACGGCCGTAAAATCCAAGGGAATATGGTCTCTGGGCCGTAAACTCCCCAAAGGAGTTAATATGGTACCCAAACACTTGTTATAGCCTTGAAACAATTCACCACATGAGTTGTAATAATGCTAAGCTCCATTTAGGGCATTGGTTGAGAGTTTATGGCCAAGAGTTTACTCCCCTGGGCCGTAAACTCCAAAGAATATGGTCATTTGACCTTAAACTCCCATTAGGGGCATTGCACTCCTTTGTTGCAACCCATTAGCCTCCTAGCACTTGACCAAAAGTGTTTTCCTAGCGTTTAAATGTTTATACTTGTATAATTAGTGTTTTAATCACTAATTATTTATATACATATGCTTTCATATGAAATTAGGATCATTGTGTGTGTCTAAGTCTTCACTTGACACCAAGCACTTGTCCGATCCTTCCGTACGATAACAGTCCGTTCAACTCCAGTCACTTACTGTAGGTGAGTTCATACCCCTTAACTAATGTTTTAAACTATTTTTAAATGTTTTATGGGGGCGGGGATACAAGTAGAATCATGTTGCTTCTTATATCAATCACATGTGATTAATAAGTAGAATTATGCTAGTTATTACATCAATCACATGTGATTAATATACAACATTCAAACGATTTGGCTACACATTAGCCGTTTTACCAAACAGTTTCCTTCAAATGATTTTTATAAACATTTTATATGTTTTAAACTACTTATTACACTGTACATCTTACTCTTTATATTACATTTCAAACTTATTTACAATTGTGTTTCAAACAAATGTTTCTTTACACTTAAACTGTTTTATCAAACTTATGCCTTCAAACTGTTTTATAGATTGACATCAAGTCGATCATTGCTGAAAATAATATTTATGTTCAAATGTTTTACAAAAATTATTTATGCTTTTATATTATAAATTGCGTGCCTCTATATGTATAGTTATATAAGAAAATTTAAAAGACTTAGGAAGGCTATCCACCCTATGTCCTTTTCGCGCTTGAGATGTGGTCTGGTGGGATATCGGGTACTCGTCCGAAGGTCGTTTAAATATTAGTTATATATCATGTGTACATATATAGTCATAAAAGGTTCTTCCAGTTCATTCCATGCCCTTGGGTAGCAAGGGTATTCATCCATGTCTATACGTCCCATATAGATTACTAGTAAACTACCATATGGGTAGTTCAGGAAGATACTAGAACAATTACTAGAACGCGATATCATACAATGAGTCAGTTCATTCATGAGTCAATACTTTCTAGAACATTACAGTACATTACATATACAACTATACTAGGAAGAGAACATATACAACTATACTAGAATGATTACATTACTATACTTGCTAGGTAGAGAGCACGTACATTACAGTTAGAACAGTTCATTACATTACATATACAAGAATACGTTAATTATTATGATTTAAATCGGAGCATGACTTAAATGTCATGACTCGAGTTGTAGCCAGAGTCTCTTGGAGGGAGAGCGTGAGTTTGCGTATAGATCTATATGATGGGTTTTAGCCATAAGAACTTTCCTATGTGCGCATGCAAAACCCTAATGCTTGGATCTAGGCTTTCTAATTAAACATGCTTTGAATCCAAGACTTCTAATGGCTAATTAGGTTAAATAACAACATTGAAACAGATCTAGAACCATACCTTTGAATTCCTTGTTGACCTTGTTGTCTTGGAGCTTCTAGAGTCACAATTGTCACTCCTCTAATGGCTTACAAACACCAATAACAAGAAAGATGATTTAGGAGAGAGGAGAGGGGAGGAAATCGGCCAGGGTTTCTATGCTTTAGATGAAGTGCTGATTTCCCTTGCCCATGGGGTCTATTGATACTTGTAGACTCCTTAAGGGTTACAACCTAAACCCTAATTGGATAATCTTCTCTTAAGGCTATCCAAATCCTTTCCATAGATAAGTCATTGGACGATTTTGGAGCTATCCTAGCTTCTAGAATCCGTCCACTATATATCTATAAGGATTTATAGTCTAAAGCTTAACTATCAAACAATTGACAGTTTATACCCCTTTATTTAATTAATCTCTTTAAGTCACCAAATTAATTCCAATTAATTCTATGACTTATATTAATCAAATAACAATATATTATTCTTTATATTATTCTCATAATATACTAATAATATTTACTCTCTCTTAATAAATCATCCTATCAAGTTGCTATGGTGAAGGCAACCCAAAAGGACTATGCACAACCGGGTCAAATATTTACCTAATATAGTTGCAGCCTTAGACACTATTCCAACAGTCTCCCACTTGGATAAGTCTAGTAACTATATGCAAAAGTACAATTCGGTTTGCAATCGTAGCTCTCAAAGACGCTGTCAAACTCTGATCTAATCAATCTTTTCCTTTAGATAAGGGATCGTACAGTCCTCTGTTAGATATCATGCTGACAATCCTATGGAATGGTTAGTCAAGCATTAAGGTTTCTCGATCTCTGATTTATTCGACATAGAACTTAATCAAACACATCAATTCAGTTCTGACCGGGCCCGACACATAAGTCAAATCAAATCATCGAGCGGCCGAGATATCGCTTTTACCTCCTTAGATAAAAGTTACAGATAAACTTCGACTTATATGTATTTACTTATTCATTAACCAACTATACACAACAATGCATTTTATAACACCGAGTTACTGATACGTTTTCGCATTATCAATGTACAATTAATTAACAAATAACAAACCATATATCTAGGTCTTAAGACTATATGATATTATCGTCTTGTGATCACCCTTTTATATCATATTCCATAAGGTGATTCCAGCAAGCGCGGGTTTGTTCCAATGCTCAAAACTAGTTCATAAGCACTCATGAACGTTGCAGCAACCCTTTGCTATGTCTAACACCATTTAGACAATCTACACACCAATTCATGACAATCTTCATTCATATCTACTTCCAACATATGAACGATTGTGGAAAATTTGAACAATTCGATTATTCCTAATAAACTCAATTATTCTGGAAGTCAAAACATGCAAAGTGAAACAATAGCTAAACAATTAACATAAGATAGTAACATTACTTATAAATAAAACTCCTTTATTTAATCATCAAATGTTAATTACATTTATCTATTACACGTTTCTAATACTATCTAATCTATGCTAATATCATCCTTCAGCCCAATACTCCTAGCATGCTGCAAGTGCTTAACCCTACTCAGTCCCTTCGTAAGCGGATCTGCTGGGTTATCTTCTGATGATATCCTCTTCACTACGAGTTGTCCTTCTTCTACACGATGTCTGATGAAGTGATATTTTCTGTCGATATGTCTTGATCTACCATGATCCCTCGGTTCCTTGGTTAAGGCAACCGCTCCTTCGTTATCACAGAAAATCTCCATGGGCTTCCTTTATGGCAGGTACGACTCCAAGATCACCGATGAAGTTCTTTAGCCATATTGCCTCCTTCGACGCTTCGCTCGCTGCAATGTACTCTGATTCGCACGTTGAATCAGCTACGGTTTCCTGTTTGGAACTCTTCCATGTCACTGCTCCTTCATTTAGGGTAAAGACCCAGCCTGACTGCGAACGGTAGTTGTCCCTGTCGGTCTGAAAACTGGCGTCACTATACCCTCGCACCTTCAAGTCATCACTCCCTCCGAGGACTAAGAACCATTCGTTCGTTCTCCGAAGGTACTTAAGGATATTCTTCACCGCAATCCAATGTGCTCTGCCAGGGTTCCCTTGATATCTACTAACCATGCTCAAAGTGAAGGCTACATCAGGGCGAGTACAAGTCATAGCGTACATGATTGAGCCAACTACGGAAGCGTATGGTACTCGGCTCATTTCTGCTATCTCAGCTTCGGTACTCGGACTTTGCGTCTTACTCAACTTGGCATTACTTTGTATCGGTAATTCTCCCTTCTTCAAGTTTTCCATACTAAAACATTTTAGTACCTTCTCCAAGTAAGTATTCTGACTAAGTCCAATTAGTCTCTTACTTCTTTCTCTTACTATCCTTATTCCCAAAATGTAAGAAGCCTCTCCGAGGTCCTTCATAGCGAAGCACTTCCCGAGCCAAGACTTAACCTCCTGTAGAGTCGGGATGTCGTTTCCTATGAGTAATATGTCATCGACATATAGAACGAGGAAGCTTACTACACTCCCACTGGCTTTGACATATACACATGATTCGTCTTCGCTTCGTACAAATCCAAACTCTTTGACTTTCTCATCAAAGCAAAGATTCCATCTGCGAGATGCTTGCTTAAGTCCATAAATGGACTTCTCAAGCTTACACACTCTATTCGGATGCTTTGGATCCACAAACCCCTCTGGCTGAGCCATGTAAACATCCTCAGCCAACTTCCCGTTAAGGAAAGCGGTCTTGACATCCATTTGCCAAATCTCATAATCATGAAATGTGGCAATTGCTAGCATCACTCTAATAGATTTAATCTTCGCAACTGGTGAGAAGGTCTCATCATAGTCAACTCCGGGAGTTTGAGTAAAGCCCTTCGCAACCAATCGCGCTATATATGTGTGTACGTTTCCATCCACGTCGGTCTTCTTCTTGAAGATCCATTTGCACCCAACGGTCTTACGTCTGGGCACATAATCAACCAAATTCCAAACTTGGTTGTCATACATGGATTGGATCTCGCTATCCATTGCCTCTTTCCATTTTGCAGACTCCGGGCCTGCCATGGCTTCCTTATAGCTATTAGGTTCATCAAGATTTATTAGTGTACCATCACTAATATACGTGTCCCCTTCGGTAGTAATATGAAAACCATAAAACTGGGGTAGAACTCTAACTCTATCGGAACGTCTAAGAGGTAAGGACTCGTCAATCGGTTCAACCGGAGTTTCCTCCTTGGGTTGAGTGCTAGCGGTAGAGGTTCCTTCGTCTATCGACTCTTGAATCTCTTCAAGCTCGATTTGCCTCCCACTGTCTCCTTGGCCTATGAGTTCTCGCTCTCGGAAAAATCCTCTCCTCGCAACAAAGACAACATTGTCCTTCGGTCTATAGAAGAGATATCCAAAGGATGTCTGCGGGTAGCCGATGAAAATGCGTCGCTCACTTCGAGGTTCGAGCTTGTCGTGAGGATCTCGTCTTACGAAAGCCTCGCAACCCCAAACCTTGATATGTGCCAACGAGGGAGCTTTCCCCATCCACATCTCGTGAGGTGTTTTGGAAACCTTCTTGGTAGGGACTCGGTTAAGGATATGGGCGGCAGTCTCTAAGGCATACCCCCAGAAAGAGATAGGTAGTGAAGCACGACTCATCATAGAGCGAACCATATCCAATAAGGTTCGATTACACCTTTCTGCCACACCATTCAACTGCGGTGTCCTAGGAGGCGTTAAGTGCGAAACTATTCCACACTCCTTGAGATAATCGTGGAATTCAAGACTTAGGTACTCTCCCCCTCGATCGGATCGAAGCATCTTGATTTTCCTGCCCAATTGATTCTCCACTTCATTCTTGAACTCTTTGAACTTTTCAAAAGTTTCTGAGTTTTACTTGATTAAATAGATATACCCATATCTACTATAATCATCGGTAAAAGTCACGTAGAAGCGGTTCCCATCCTTCGTGGTTGATCTAAACGGTCCACATACATCGGTATGTATTAGGTCCAATAGACCCTCACCCCTTTCACATGTACTCGTGAAGGGTGACTTAGTCATCTTTCCAAGTAAACAAGACTCGCATGTGTCATCTTCCCTAAGGTCGAATGACTCCAACACTCCATCCTTTTGGAGTTGGGCTATGCGTTTCTTGTTGACATGTCCGAGACGACAATGCCACAAGGATGCTTTATCCATACTAGTGGAAGAATCTATATTCAAAACATCATTTCCTAAGTTATCAACAATCATAACAGTTTCATATATTCCATTACATGGTATAGCTTCAAAGTAAAAGACACCATTTAGATAAGCCAAAATAGAACCATTCTCATTATTAAAAGAAAATCTAAATCCTTGTCTATAGAAACCATGAAATAAAATGATGTTTCTAGCCATTTCTGGCAAATAGAAACAATTGTTCAAATCTAAACACAAATTATTCCTAAGCACTAACGGATACACTCCAATCTTGGTCACAGGCGAAGATCTTCTGTTCCCCATGATTAGATTGATTCTTCCTTGCTCCACATCCCTACTTCTTCTTAGTCCCTGCACATTAGAACAAATGTGGTAACCACAACCGGTATCAAGAACCCAAGAAATAGCATGATTAGAATCGTTAGATTTAATTGTGTATATACCTGCGAAAGATGGCTTGATCTTTCCTTCTTTGATTGCTTGCAGGTACTCTGGGCAGCTTCTCTTCCAATGTCCTATCTTGTGGCAGTGGTGGCACTCTGCCTCCTTCGGGTTAGGACAGGGCTTAGCGGGATCAACTTTGGTCCCACTAGAAGAGGCACCATCTCGGGCTTTAACCTTGCGATAGTTCTTCGATGAAGCTTTCCTCTTCTTTCCCTTCCCTTGACCAATAGCCAAGACAGGAGCAGCAGGTGGATTGGGAGTTGGTGCAACAGACTTGTCTTTGAAGTTGCTCTCAGCGACCCTCAAGAGACCTTGGAGTTTGCTTAGGGTGACCTCCTCTTTGTTCATGTGGTAGGTCATCCTAAATTGGTTGTACATCGGAGGCAAAGAGTGAAGCACCATGTCGATCGCCAAGTCTTCCCCAAAGTCAACATTTAACTTGTGAAGGCGGTCGACATACCTTTGCATCTTTTGCAGGTGCACGGTAAGAGATTCTCCATGACCCATCTTAGCGGAAATCATGTTGGTGAAAATCTCATAACGCTCTTGTCTCGCGTTCTGGTGGTATCTCTCCAATAAGTCTTGATGCATCTCGTACGGGTACATGTCCTCGTAGGACTTTTGGAATTCAGAGTTCATGGTGGCAATCATGATGCAATGTACCTTCGTTGCATCTCACTCATGAGTTTCAAAAGCGGTGATTTTAGCCAGAGTAGCAATTTCAGGGTTGATCTTCTCGAGCTTCTCATCGAGGATATACTCCTTATCGTCATAGCGGGCAATGGTGCGAATGTATCTTATCCATTCGCTAACGTTCGTTCCATCGAAGGTGACCTTTTGGCAAAGGATCATCAACGTGAAAGAACTAGCAGCAGCGTTGTTAGCGTTCGACATCTACAAATAGAAAGGACAAAGATAGATTAGAATAAGAATCCCTAATTATCTCCCAATAAGAAAAATTAGGGCTAGGATCCAACAATAACATTTACATACTAGAAAAGGGATGCCGTAATCTAACATGCAAATAAATTGAAGGTAAGTGAATGACGATTCACTAATTCTCCATCACAAAAACCTAAACTATTAGTCCTAAGTGTATTGAGAATTCCTAGGTTCGGATGAGATTCATTGAAACTATTCAATGTCATGTTTAAATCTCGATATGCTCCTCTTGTTTGTGACTGGGATACCGAGGATCACAAAGCGGGTGTGAATTACCATGCAAATTCACATGGTGCCTTCATTGTAATGATCACCTATTCGATGTGCCGGTAAACCACACACGCTCCATCGAACTATGATAAACAATGAATCACCCTTTGCCACCTTTGCTTAGAACCAATTAGTGTGCCGGTAAACCACACACGCTCCACTAACTTCTTAGCAAGGGTGCAAAGTGTAATTTCATGGGATTGCATCAATTCACTTTTCCTAAAGTAACTAAGATTGGGAAATTTTAAAATATGTGTAGTTACTTTGTATTACTTATTATACTTTTAATGAGAGGATGAGGTTGCCCTATCCTACCCGTTCGGCTAACGACCCTCCACCGGTCAAGCAAGCGATGGGTGTGAGTGTACACCCATTAAGCGCCATTTTATAGGCCGCAACCTTATACCCACCTTATAGATCGGCTTCGTGAATGAGGCCTACTAACGGTAAGACTAGCATTTAGTTATACATATATATATTATTCTAGTAATATCATATTAGTATAGGGTTGTATTTTAAACCTTTTAAAATCTAGGGTTTGAAATTTAAATTGTCTAAATTAAAACTTTTAATCACAAAATATAAATTTCAAAACTTGAGGACAAGTTTTAAACATTTAAAACATGGAGGATCAAATAACAAATAATTCCAATTAACAATTAATTTCCTAATTATCTATATTTGATTTATTCAAGATTTCTTGCAAGATAATTACCAAAATAATCAAAATAATTAATTAATTATCATATAAGGAAATTAAATATTTTATTAGTTGATAAATATCTTTAATTAGATCAAGATTATAGTCATATATATCAAAAAATCGGATTAGGGTTGATCTAATATGATTAAGGTAAGTTTCCATAAGATAATTATTCAAAAATCCCGAATCTGGCCATTCCTGACGCCTGGACTCGCCGAGTGCACAAAGGGACTCACCGAGTCAGGCCTACTCACCGAGTCCACTTTGGAACTCGCCGAGTCCATAACTCAGAAACCAAAATCGAATTTTACAGGTTTGTTTCAGTTAATCAAGGAACAATTTAATGAAAACCAAACCAAGTCTCTGATACCAATGATGGGTTTTAGCCATAAGAACTTTCCTATGTGCGCATGCAAAACCCTAATGCTTGGATCTAGGCTTTCTAATTAAACATGCTTTGAATCCAAGACTTCTAATGGCTAATTAGGAATAAGAACAATGTTAAAGCAGATCTAGAATCATACCTTTGAATTCCTTGTTGATCTTGTTGTCTTTGAGCTTCTAGAGTCACAATTGTCACTCCTGTAATGGCTTACAAACACCAATAGCGAGAAAGATGATTTAGGAGAGAGGAGAGGGGAGGAAATCGGCCAGGGTTTGTTTGCTTTAGATGAAGTGCTGATTTCCCTTGCCCATGGGGTCTATTTATACTTGTAGACTCCTTAAGGGTTACAACCTAAACCCTAATTGGATAATCTTCTCTTAAGGCTATCCAAATCCTTTCCATAGATAAGTCATTGGACGATTTTGGAGCTATCCTAGCTTCTAGAATCTGTCCACTATATATCTATAAGGATTTATAGTCTAAAGCTTAACTATCAAACAATTGACAGTTTATACCCCTTTATTTAATTAATCTCTTTAAGTCACCAAATTAATTCCAATTAATTCTATGACTTATATTAATCAAATAACAATATATTATTCTCATAATATACTAATAATATTTACTCTCTCTTAATAAATCATCCTATCAAGTTGCTATGGTGAAGGTAACCCAAAAGGACCATGCACAACCGGGTCAAATATTTACCTAATATAGTTGCAGCCTTAGACACTATTCCAACACTATACTGGATTGACAATCCTACACCTTGCTGCTAGCTACAGCCGGACCTGCAGGTCTGCGGGTGCCAAACGTCATTCCGTTATTACGACCATTCATTATGTCGTTGTTACTAGTCGATAGTATGGTGCAATTTATCACATAATGCCTTAATATAAATCTGGTTTAAGGTAGTTAGTACGGTAGTAGTTCTTATAGCACTACACCATAGTACTATTTCATTTTCCCATTTCATTCACTTCGTGAACATTCACACGACGCACGGTAATGTAGAAACTATATTTTTGTTAATGATAGTTATACTTGGGAAAATACATACTCTTACAAGAGACACACATCCAGACACTAGATGCCTTGGTAGAAGGCTACATTCAGAACAGTTAGGTCTTGGTAGAAGACACCTTCATATACTAGTAGGAATTATAGGGATTTCTAGGGTTTTTCAAACGTTTATAGTTGTTTTACAAACATTTTCATACTTACAGTTCATATACATTTTCGTACTTATAGTTCATATACACTTTCAATACTTACAATTCATACATACAAATTCTTACATACAGATTTATACATACAAATACTTACTTACAAATTAAGATACTAAAAGACTTATGATCTCACCAGCTTCAAAGCTGATACTCGCTTTCAAAATTACTTGTATCCTCAGGTCATCATAGACAGGTACCGATGCAAGGAGAAAGGAAGATGGAGCTTGTTCAAGACTTATCTTTCATTTTGATTTATGCTTTAGTGTCTATCAAAATTTGACAGAACACATTTGTATAATAATTATATTATTAATTCAATGGATGATGTTGTTGCTTGTTTACTACTTTACATTGTTGTGATATTATACATGACGTCCTCCGCCCCAGAACGTTTCCGTTGTTCTCGGTTTTGAGGTGTGACACAACGCGTCATGAGATTCTTTCTCTTTTCGTTCTTTTTCCTCGAGTTCTCTCACAATGCGAGAACTTTCATTAAGCTCATGTTCCCCTGACTTTCGTTTCAACTGATCCTCTTCACTTTCATTTTCTTCGTCATCAACACCCATTGGATCTTTTCCTTTAGAACCCGAAGCTACATTAACCTTCCGTTCGTTTTTCTTTGATTTCTCTCCTCCTACCTTAGCAACTTTCTCTTCTCCCCTTGTTTCGGAAGGATAGAGGCCTCAAGAACACCTTCAAGCCTGTTTAAAAGAGCAAAGACAGGATGAAGCTTATCATCTAAGTGCATGCGAATGGTGATGGTCAGAGTTGAATCATGCGCTTTAATGAGATTGGACAACAAAGAATTGACATCGCTGATACAAGACTTCATAACCGTTCGTTCAAAATTGAGCTCATGGATTTCAGACTTCCCGTGCTTGAGATTGATTGATTGAGCATGAAGTTGAGTAGTACGAAGAGCGAGCTCATCCATGATTTTGCTTTTTACGGCCTAATCATCTTCAAATGTGGTGAGCCTTGTAGAAATCGAATTATGGAAGGAGGTGTTATCATCAGAGATACTGGAGCGAAGCTTCTCCAGTTTTTCACATTCAGACTTCAGCGAAGTACTGAGCTTCAAAATAGCTTCATTAGCTTTGACAACATTCGCTTCGGCTGTAGTGTTGAGGTCGGTCATGAAGACCTTCGTCTCTGAAATTAGTTTATCGAATATTTCGGTCGCTTGGTGGTTTGGAAGTGTGAAATCTTCAACTGCTTTATTCGCTTTAGCTAGGTTCACAACATGCTTATTTACCAAAGTATCGAGCATACTCTTTACTGTGGCTTCAGAATAGGCATGACTAGTGGAAGCAGTGGCAGAGGCAAGAAGAGTATCTAGTTTAGAGTTGAGCTCTTTGAGATGTTTCTGAGTGAGAGGAGCATTGTCATCACTATCTTCTTGAATGGAGAAAGGACTGTAATAGATCGTATAAAAGTCCAGTCAATCAGCACCAAGACGGTCTTCAAAAGTATATTGAGGCCGAGGGGATACAGGAGGTGTGGTAGTGGTAGAGACGAAAGCTGATGTCTTTGCCCCCGCATCAGATGCGTTGACATTGACCGGAGGTTCGCCTGTGGTGGTGGTGGTTGTAGTAGTTTCAATGTAAATAGGCGGGGGGCTGTGTAGTAGAAGTAGCTGTTGGATTAATGTCTAAGTCCATAACTATATTTGGTATGTACTTACCATTTGGGTTGCACTTCACCGACACAATTTATATGGATAGTCTTTTGAGAATAATATATTTATAATTTATATTAATATATTATAAGCTCTAATATATTAATATGGAATCATATTATTTAATTAGTATTGATCAAGCATTAATTTAGAATTAATTAAGTGATCAAAAGGAATGAATTAAATATGGACTCTTATATATATATATATATATATATATGGAATGGGCCAAGTTCATTTAGGTTGGGCTAAGTATTCATGGATAGTCCATGGAGCTTTAACCCATGGATCCAAGGAAATGAAAGGTCATGGGTATTAGGTTTTAACCTTAATCTTCCATACTATATAAAGAGGCCTTTGGCACAAGAAATGGCACTAGTGTGTGAGGACATGAGAGCGGGTCGATTTCAAGTGTGCATGATATTCTCTCAAAGTCTTCCAAGGTGTTTTGGTGATTTGTGATTCCATTTGAGGCTTCCACACTATTAGGGCTAAGCTCTTAAAGCTTGAAGACATCAAGCTACATCAAAAGGTAAGTCATCTAACTAGAACTTTGTAGTATAGGTGCTTCATAATATGCTAGTCAAGATGAAACCTTGGAATACTTAATATTTGCATGTATAATAGAGAAAACATAGATCCAAGGTTTATAGGGTTGCATGTACACCATATGAGTGTTAGAATGCTCAAAACCCAATAGTGGTATCAGAGCCTAGGCTTGTGTTCTTGTTATACTTTCTTAAATTGCTGAAAAATCAAAGATTTATGCTGTCTAGGTAGGGGACTTGACGAGTCCATTAAGGGACTCGACGCGTCCAAGTGCAAACTCATCCAACTCGCCGAGTTGGTTCATGCACTCGACGAGTTGGACTTGACAGCATATCTTCGAGTTTTAAAGCTGAAATTGGTCTAGAATCATTACCTTAAGCTGTTTTGGACTTATAAAACCTATTTTTAAAGTGTTAATGATTATAGTAAACCAATTTCAATGTTAAAATCAAAATTTCAAGATTTATTTATGTTGATGTAATTCTTGAAATTGTTGATATGGATTGTTCATGCTTATGAGTGTTGGTAGATCATAGGAATTATTTACAAAAGTGTTTGTTAGTTAATTCTTGATCTAAATGTATTTTAATGGAGTCCATAATTTGTCCTCAAGTTATGGATTACCAAAAGTTTTTTTTTGTTACCTTGTTTTATGAGTTATTTTAGATTAATGAAAAATATGTTTTAGTTGTTTTCAATCCAAATTAATCTAAAAGTTGTTCATAAAATGTGTTTTTGTAACTTGTCCTCAAGTTATATGAAAAGTCGCATTTATGAATCTTAAAACTCATAAAAATGCCTTAGGTTACAAAAATGAAGAGTCTTTTCTTATAAATAGTTTTTTTTATGGCTCCATAACTTGTCCTCAAGTTATGGATGTCCAAGAGTCTCTTCATTAATAGTTTGAAATATTTAATTAAACTCATAAGTTATGAAAATCCAAGAGTTTTGAATAGTTTCAAAACTTGCCCTCAAGTTTTGGAATTTGTAAAGTTTTCCCATGAATACTTTAGTTCCAAGTTTATCCCTTAGAATTTTAAATGTTAAAATTCAACCCTTATACTTTATAATATTATAAGTTAATAATATATATATATATATATATATATATGTATGTATGTATGTATGTATGTATGTATAAGAGTAAGTCAGTCTTACCGTTAGTAGGCCTCATTCACGAAGCCGGTCTATAAGGGGGTATTAGGTTACTACCTATAAAATGCCAGTTTAATGGGTGTCCACTCTCACCCACCGCTTCCTTGACTGGTTGAGGGTCGTTAGCCGAACGGGTAGGACAAAGAATAAGTAACTAAACCTTTTTATAAATAACCAATCTTAGTTACTTATGAAAATGTGAATTTGTTGGTAACCCATAAAATTACACTTTGCACTTTGTTTAAGTTGGTTAGTGAAGCGTGTGTGGTTAACCGACACACTAACTCGTATTTAACAAGGTAGGAAAAGGGTAACTTAATGTTTATCATAGTATTGGTGGAGCGTGTGTGGTTAACCGACACATCGATTGAGGGGTAAACACTTAAGGGTACCAAGTAATTTGAATGGTTACTTCACACCTTGTTTTGTGATCCTCGGCATCCCAGTCACAAAAACTGAAGGGCACACTCGAGATTGAATTCTTGATCTACTTTTTAGGAGTTATGATAGATTGCTAGGAAACATGAAATAGCATAGTTTTCAAGTTGCAATGTAAGGAAAAGCTTTTCCGCATTTTAAAATAAATAAAAGTTTGTTTTACTTTATTTTTATCTCCTTACAATGGCATTCATGAAAACTTGATGTTTGTATGTTTATAACAATATTGGAAATATGAATTTGATTAATTCATTTGTGGTAGTGTCTAAATTTACCAAACAAGGAAAGATTCTCATCACCCAAGTTTCAATTGGACCGAAACTTGGAATCATACAAGGGTTTAGTGTGATGTATGAGAATTTTCAACTTTGGAAAATTAAGACTAGTTCCGTGGTCACATGTATATGTGATTCATGAGAAGGACTAAGGGATCAAGTACACTTTCTTGTGCACTTGTCAAAGTCCACCACAAAAGATCGAATAGACTATTCTTCATAATTTACTAAAGCTCAGTAAATATGGTTATACTTACAAGCTTAAGTGTAATTCTGAGACATTGGAAAAGGTTCCAATGTATGGCAGAGCGAATAAGAAGAATCAACTTAGGCAGAAAGATAAAAGTTTCTCAAATTTGAAAAGATGGGAGAGTACTTTAGCATCATGTTTTGTGATCATCTTAATGATTTAGAAATAGTGTCACAATTAGTCCTTTAAAGTCATCTTAGTTCATTCTTATGACTAAGAAGAGGAATCTTGAATTGTTGAAATGATTAAACCAAGAAGATGAGTCATACTTCGTTCCAAAAACAATCCTTAGAGTTATACTCCAAGATTGTAACTTGAGTGACACATCTTGAAGAAGGTTTATTAACTCTAGTCAAATGTAACAGTAAATGGTTTTCTACTCTTGTATATTTGAGATTGGTAAGTTGTGATGTTTTGGATAAAACAAAGACCAACTGAGGCCAATTGAGTGAAGTGTTTGTCTTGATAAAGAATCCAAACTATCTCTTGAATATTTGACAAGAGAGTCTTATATGTCAAGAGGACAGTGGGAGTCTTAAAGATCTCAAAATTATCAAGAATAAAACCTAAAGTTCATCACTAGCACACGACTAGAGGTTTATAATCTATCGTGTCGACATTTCTGTGCCCATTCCAGTAAAGTTGGCTATACATTTGAGTTCTACATGTTCTCAATTGTTTGCATAACTACTTGGAAGCAATGACAGGACCTGTACTGCCAAGTGGCAAGAAGTTAAGATTGCACAAGTTCGATCCATATGAGTTAGGATTTGTCACTAACCTATTCTTGTGATTATGGTTTTGATAAATTCATGTGGATAAGAACACATACACCACAAAAATCTAAGGGTCATAAGGTTTATCTCCGATTCATGAAAATGATGGTGAGGAAACACTTCCACCAAGTAGATTTTAAGTAGATAGCAATCTTTGCATTCTCAAAGTCGTTAGTAGAGCACACTAACATGGACTTATGATTACGACATCCCTTTTCATAGTTCTGAAATTGTTTAGACACACCTGTGAGCTATCTAAGAAAAGGTGTGTGATTTTGATAAAGTCTTATCAAAGCAATCTAGTATCAGAAATCTGAACTTTGGTAAGAAAGTCAATAAAGTATTGATTTCGAGAAGTCCAGCTGATTTCTGAGTACATGTCAAAGCTAGTGGGCGCATAAGTGTTATGCTGATAATCATCATGTTAGTGGGAGCATGATAATTATGATAAGTATTGAAATATTAGCAATGTTAATTATAGAAAACAAAAGTTTCAATTCGTGAGGTTGTAGGGGTTGAAAAAGTTGTTATGCTATTATTAAGGTAGATGAAATTATACTTCATGTCAATTCTAAAAGGCTTAGAGTGAGATTTTAAGCTTAGATTGAGATTTTAATCATCTTTAGTCAAGAATATATATATGAATTTCATGTTGGATTGGTTCAACATAAGGAAAAACTCTATATATTGTGTTCTCAAAATTCGATTATGATTACGGCATCCCTCTTCATAGTCAAATTTTGGAAACATGGCAAATAAAAATATTGTAGCAAAAGACTGGTCTAGAATCATGTCTTTATGTGAGACATCATGAATCGTGTCCCATTTGCTTTGGGTACAAGATCGATTACATGTGCTATAATATTTATCCTTTCTAAATTTTCCAAATGACTTGGGGCATTAAGAGGAAAAGGTCTAGAATTGGATATGACTAAAGTGATTAAGCAATTTTCGAGGACAATCTAAGGTTTACCAAAGATTGGTTGCTCAGGGATAGTTGGAAGTATAGTGTTAACTTTGGAAGGACCATATTGAAATATTCTAAAAAGAGGCAACTCTTGTTCTGAAGTGATAGTCAAGGTGGGAATATGGAGTTGTCTCCATAGGTTGAAGTTATCTGTGTAAGATTAGAAAACCTTAATGCAAGAAGCATGTTCAAAGCAATGTACTTTGAATATGAGACTTAATTTCCATGAAGTTGATCTTCATTGAAATACCCTGTAATGACTATTGACAAGTCTTTGTGACTTTGTACATATTCATTACAAGAGGGTATGTGCATGTAAGTTTAAAATCTAAACAGATTTCGATAAATGATAGGGATTTAGAATTCTTACATTTACGATAAGGATTTGGGAGTTTGAAAAGAGAATCATTGAAATTATGTTCAATTGATCTAGTTCACAAAGAAAAGGATCATAGTCAAACATAGAGTTCATACTTGGTGTATGGCAAAGCTATTGTTTAGAAAACATAGTGTACATGCTTGGAGCATGGGACACCTAGTGTTTTAATTCAAGTATAAAGTTGATAAAACCGAAACAATGAATAATGAGTAATCAGTATGGTGATAAATAGAAAGTGTTTTATTTATATTCATAGGTTTTGATACCATATTAGATTCATTTATTCTTGTGCTTCACTTTGCATGTTTTGACTTCCATAATAACTAGGTTATTCTTCCGGAATGCCTAAGTTATTTAAACCATCCACGGTCGGTCATATGTTGGAAGTAGATATGAATCAAGACTGTCATGGGTTGGCTTGTAGAGGTCCAAGATGGTGGATGAAGTTGGGCTACAACACTCATGAGTGCTCATAAGTTCTGAGTATTGGATTCAACCCGCGCTCATTTGAATCGCTTCATGGATTTTATCACCAGTGATCATGAGACGATAATATCTTATATTCTTCAAACCTAGAGATATGAGTTGCTACTATGAGTTGGTTGTACATTGATTGCAGGAAACCGCATTCGGTAACTCGATGTTATAAAATGTGCCTTTGTGTATGATTTAACAAGTAGTAGAACAAGCCATATGAGTCGAAGTTTATCCATTCCTTTTACCTTTAGGATAAAAGCGATATCTGTGGGCCCCTCGATGATTTAATGATGACAAATGGAAGTGCTCGGCCGGGATAGGACTGATTTGATTTGTTTAATCAGTCAGTCGTCATGAATCGGAAATCGAGAAACAACAAATGGACAGAGAGAATGATTATAATCCATTTCTCGGTCAATATGATATCTAGAATGGAGGAATATATGATCCCTTATCTAATGGACAAGTCATTTACAAAGTCAGAGTTCGACATCAACTTTAAGAGCTATGATTGCCAGTTAGGTTTTGAAGTCATACTCAATAATAGTTTTAGACTTATCCAAGTGGGAGACTGTTAGATTAATGTCTAAGTCCATAATTATATTTGGTATGTACTTGACCCGACTCGGCATGGTCCATTTGGGTTGCACTTCACCGACACAATTTATATGGATAGTCTTTTGAGAATAGTATATTTATGATTTATATTAATATATTATAAGTTCTAATATATTAATATGCAATCATATTATTTAATTAGTATTGATCAAGAATTAATTTAGAATTAATTAAGTGATCAAAAGGAACTAATTAAATATGGACTCTTATATATATATATATATATATATATATATATATATATATATATATGGAATGGGCCAAGTTCATTTAGGTTGAGCTAAGTCTTCACACTACTAGAAAAACAACCTTTTACGACGCTCATTGCGCGTCGTAAAAGGCTCAGACGACGCGCAAATGCGCGTCAAGGAAGGCCCTGTCATAAAGAGAGATGACGCGCGCATTTACGACGCTCATTTACGACGCGCAATTACGACGCACGTTTACGACACGCAATGTGTATCAAGGAAAGCCCTGTCATAAAGGAAGACGACACGCATTTGCGTGTCGTAACCTTACGACGCACGTGTTAATGACACGCAATGCGTATCAAGAAAGCCCCTGTCAAGAAAGGCCATGTCATAAATGAAGATGACACACATTTTTGCGTATCGTAAATTTAAATGTTTAAAAAAAATAAATTTATATATTTTTTTAAATTGAATTTGCATTTAATTTCTTATAACAGAAATAAAATACCATATACAAAAAATACAATCCATTGCATAATATAAAATAAAATTTCATACTCAAAAAATAAAATAAATTGCACAAATTATAATGTCATACAAAGAATCATTCAAATGTTAAACAAAAATAATACATTGCTAACATGTGTTATACATTCCTATAAAACTAACAAATAATCATACAACTCTGTTTCTTACTGGAAAGGAATGCCAAAAATGATTACAAGTCTCCCTTAATCTTGATTACTCACCTGCTTAAGTAGAATGCTGTTGTTGAAAAGGTTACCTAGCAACAGAGAAAAACACAACACCTCTCCCACAATCACAACATCATTTACAGAAAAAGGGTTGTCAATTACTTTCATCATCACAACCCGTTTTTTATTAAATAAAAAAGGAAAGATTAATTAATTACTTACAAAAAAGTTTTGATACTCAAACAAATCTGCCCGTTGAGATTCAGCCTGCCCGATTTCATTAGAACACAAACACAATCTGGACAAGAATTACTCTCACTGCCCTAAAAAAACCCTGAAGTGAATAAAATGTTCCAAAATTATTCAAAAATATCATATTTTCTCAAAATGAGGTTTTCCACATTAACCAACTCCTAACATTTTCTCAAAAATATTATTTAAGCATCATTTACATTTTTTCTTTTTAAAAAAGAAAAAACATAAGGTACCTCAGTTAAACAGAAAACTTTAGTTGGAATCTCATCAGGTAATCTAGGTAATCCGGGAAGATTAAACCCTCCAACTTGTAAGGCCATTTTCGACAAATAAAAACATGAAGTTTCAAAGCATTGAAAGTACATAAATAATAATAATAATAATAATAATAATTAATAATAATAATAAACTCTGTAGTACCTGCATAGCTATATGTTGTTAAGCCTGGGCCATAGTGGTCTCCTGTTCAGATTTCATCTGCCCGCTGCAGTAAAATAAAGAGCACCAAAAACATCAAATTTATCATAAACTTGTTCATAATAATAAAGCCCACATGGATTGAGAAAAATTTAAATTAATAATAATAATAATAATAATAATAATAATAATAATAATAATAATAATAATAATAATAATAATAATAATAAAGGATATTTTAAATAAAAACCTGATGGTTGCACTTGGCATTGATCTATCAGAACCTTAGTCTCTGGTCTCAGGTTTGCATCGAACCTGAATCCAAAATAAGTGACAGAAAACGAAAATCTCAGGTATCGGTAGCTATACACGTAAAAACACAACTGATAAAATATCATCTTGTTTATAAATAGAATGAGCTTGTAAATATTTGTATGTAAAGTTGGTTTATACTTCACTTCTTGTAGATTGGTAACAGGAGGGCATATACCTACAAAATCATTGTTTTTCAAAATACCATTAAATGTTTGAAAGACCTCAACATTGAAGAACCTTCTACTTAACTCTCAGTTGGCTCATTCAGCCTTCAAATTGTGCTCCTAACTGTAACAGCACTTGCAGTACTATCATCATTCATACACAAACAAACAAAAGATATATATCAGTAAATTAAAAACATTAAAATATCAGAAGAAAATTTAAAAATTAAATATTATTACTTCAATGTGTATGGACCCCCTGCTTTCACTTTCCGACAGGCCTTGCAACTCCAGATTCCAATCTCCCTCTGCTGGTGACTCCATTGATTCCCACTGCCACTGCCAAGTGTTAGCAGCTTCTCCACGTGTTCGAATACAACACAGAGCCGTTTTACATCTTGGATTATTTCCATATCACCCGGTAGCTTGTTCGCTGCCAATGCAACAAGTCAGATTAAAAAATGACTATTTTACCCTTGTGTCTAAAAATTGTAAATGAGACATTACACATACCTTGTAAAGGCTTCAATGCAGAAGCAATGGTGAAGTATAATTGGTCGATTTTTATTGTCATGTTCTTTAAGCCACCAAATCTAGTCTGGTTAAGAGTGTCAGCTGCAGCTCTGAAAGCAGTACACACCATTTGCTCTAGTAATTGATGTGGTCTTACTTTTTCCAGATTTTGAACACCTCTTATTTTTGTTGACCCACCCATCGATAGATACAAACGGTAATACTGCCATGAGAACAATATATAACCGATTATTATAACTTGATATATCTACAAGATGCATGAATGGAAAGATGTTGACAAAACGGTTATAATTATATACGCAAAAATAAAAAATTTACCAGCCATCAACCATACCAATGAACTGGATCAACAGGCTCCGTAGTTACAGGCACATGAGCTACTGAATTATTCATTATCAGAAAAAGATCAAGAAGAAATTTAGGGTTTCAAACCGAAATGGAAGACCAGCAGATTATGTCTAGGCTCTGTTTTTACAACGAAATAGTCACAATTGAATCAGTGGTCAGAGAAATATAATAAAATCATCAACAAAAATGCATATGAAGAGGAACCAAAGATAGTTTTATCAAAAGAACACCAATGTTTGCACAAACAAAACTAAACAAGTTTTACAACACAAATCACTTTAGAACACACATCAGTAAACGATAAGGTTTAGAAATATATTAACTTACACCAATCAGTGTTTCCAGGAAAGAATCTATAATCTACAAAACAAACAGTTAAACATAGACCACTTGGGTAAAGAGACTTACTTATGCCCTTAGTTTCAGTGCTTATCTGGAATTGAAAAAAATAATAATAAAAAGAAATCGCCAACATTTTCACCACTACAAATACAAGTTAATTTAAATTATTGTATTATTTGTTGTATTAAATTGAAATCCAGTACTATTTAACACAAAAAGGATTTTGCAATGTTAATGCTTTGTTTTTATTGTTGGGCAGCAATATATATATATATATATATATATATATATATATATATATATATATATCCAAAGCAGTAGACATCGAATGAACAACATAAGTCTTGAATGGAAGTACAACAGAAGTTCCCCTGATTTGCTCATATTGTGTGTAAACTAGGAAACACCAAGACACCAAATTGCCAAACACAACCCATGATATCAATGGCTCACGTCGCCCTATGCCTAGGCTAGCCCTAACATGCTATATATTTTGTGAAGCTAAACTCCATTGAAGTTTTGAAATCGACTGTTGGAACACCCAACCTCTTCTAGACTGAACAACTGAATCACATACACACTTCTTCACCTGAGGAATTCTATAACTCTTAGCAACATAGAAATATGTGCAGACATGACAAAATTATTAATGGCTTTATTAACTATAGTTGATTTGTTGTGATTCCTATAGTTGCATAATATCTACACTGCGACAGTTTTGTGGATTACCCACCTCTTCGGGAAGGTATACATGCACATTACTTATTTTTGTATTTTCAAATAGGATCCTTCTTCCTCTCCCTCTGGTAATTTTCTCTTCAAACCCGATCCTCCTGATTTAATAAAACATAAGACTATCAGTCTATAACCTCAACAATAAAAACATAACAAATTATTATTAAAAAAAAAGATGCTTTGTGTCCTCAACAATTATTTCAGGTTTAAAGACTTTGGAACGTGCAAAAAAAGAGAAAAATAGAACTTCACCGTACCTGTAACTCATGCCAAGTTGCCAACAACGATCTACCGTTGTTGATTCGATCAATGCCTTTTCCTTAATATATTGACCTACAAGAGCAATTTACAAGCAAACAAACATAAAATTATCTTCAAAAAATGATAAGAATTTGCTAAAAGACAGAAAACAACGAACTGGATCAATTCAAATACAATTTAAGTTCACAAATCGTTTTCAGAAAACAAAAATCAATTTACGTTCACAAATTCTTCCTACTGACTTGAGAAACTTTTCAGGATCCTGTATGCGAAGGACTACAACCAGAAACATCGATAACAAGAGAGCACCTCGATCTAAAAGTTGTAAGAGAGAGAGAGAGAGAGCATTCAAAAGGAATAAACATGGGAGTTTATTAGAGTGAGAGAGACGAGAGATGAGAGAGGAAGAGAGAAATGGAGGGGAAGAGTAGCTGCAACCCGTAAAATTTACCTTCACTGTGTCTTCGGTTGTGTTGTTGAAGTAGGCCCAGTAAATTACGTAGTCAATCCAACTTCCTTCCACACAATCTTCTTTTCTCAATCCCAATTCCGGGAAGTTTTTGGTCATTAGAGCAAACCATCTTCTCCCCAAATCACTCCAAACCCTAACCCCTAATTCACTAATCCAACAGTGGGATTAATTTTGTATTTACGGGAAGATAGAGAGGAAGAAGATGAATACGAAAGTAAATACGCCAGAGCAGTCAACCATGTTATGTAATTGCTTCACCGTTGGGCCCCATCGTGAGTTGCAGCAGGGCGTTGTCAACGTGAAGAGTCGCAGACCCCCAATCGCCGGTTCTATGAAAGATTTTGTGAGGGACAAGAAGTGGTGATAGAAACTAGGGTTTTTGTGGGAGACAGAAAAGCAAAATAAGAAGCGAGCCTGATTCTATGGTCGCCGATTTTATTATATGGAGCACGAAGAAGATAACGGCGGGGGAGAAGAAGATAGATCTGACAAAGGTAAAAAATATGGAGTAAGGAAGAAGGAACGTGAATGGCCAGTGGTTGTGTCTAGGGTTAGAGAGAGAGAGGAGGGAGAGAATGGCTCTGTGCGAGAGATAAGGCGACCCATAGGATCAATGTGAGAAGCGGGGTATTGAAAATTTTAGAATTTTAGATCCCTCTTTAAAAACGCGCATTTAGTTAAAAAAATATAAAGCGACATTTGTAGACGACACACACTTAAAATAAGCGCCCTCCGTGTTTTTAATTTTTTTTATTTGACACTAATTGTAGGGCACGCACAAATGCGTGTCCTCTATCCTTCAAATTTTGGAAAATTGACATCGATTTTTACGGCACGCACAAATGCGTATCCTATATTAGTGCGTTTCATTCATTGCGCGTCGTAAAAGGCTAGTGTCATGGATAGTCCATGGAGCTTTAACCCATGGATCCAAGGAAATGAAAGGTCATGGGTATTAGGGTTTAACCCTAATCCTCCATACTATATAAAAAGGCCTTTGGCACAAGAAATGATACTAGTGTGTGAGGACATGAGAGTGGGCCGATTTCAAGTGTGCATGATATTCTCTCAAAGTCTTCCAAGGTGTTTTGGTGATTTGTGATTCCATTTGAGGCTTCCACACTATTGGGGCTAAGCTCTTAAAGCTTGAAGACATCAAGCTAAATCAAAAGGTAATTCATCTAACTAGAACTTTGTAGTATAGGTGCATCATAATATGCTAGTTAGGATGAAACCTTAGAATACTTAATATTTGCATGTATAATAGAGAAAACATAGATCCAAGGTTTATAGGGTTGCATGTACACCATAGGAGTGTTAAAATGCTCAAAACCCAACAGTAGGTAGTTTAGAAGTGACATATGGCGGTTGAGAGGTAATGGGTGTTGATTGAGTAGTGACAGGTGGTGGACATGGTGCTATTGAAATTGGAACTGAAGTAACAAGAGGTGATCGTGGTGGAGAGGGAACGAAGTTTACCTCTTGTTCGTTTCGGTGGACGTCATCATCATATGCGTCTCGATGAGCTTCATCCAAATTTCTTTCTGAGGAGGTGGAGGAAGGAACAAGAACCTTACGAACAATCTTCTTTACTCGCTTTCACTTTGGGGATGAAAGAGCAGCTTTGGACGAATCGCCTTTCGTCTTTCGCTTCTTAGAGGGCAAGGGAAGGGCAAAAGGACCCTCTTTAGGTTGTTTGGGTTTGCCCGCTTTCTTTACTTTGTCCGGCTCATCAAGTGTTTGTTGCATTTCCGGAGTGAGGACTTAAGGACCGAAGACTTGATGCTTTTTGTACTCCGCAATCAATTTGTTCGCACTTGATACACACCGGTACATAGATTCTGGAATCGAATCCACGAAAGCGAATTTGGAATTATCAGTCACAATAATCTTCGTGGTGTGAAATATAGCAATAGAGTACTTCAACGAATCCGACATTACTGGAATATCGAGCTTTGTGATAGCACGTTGAACCACCATAGTCCAAAAACGACCCATAGAAATTTCACTATTGTGGGTTGTTGAGTTAGTGCTTTGTACCAATTGTGCCTATAGCACTGAACCATAGTCAAGACTAATCCCATGATATAGGCCGTAAATGATGGTCATAAAAGACTTGTTTGCGCAATCTGATCCAGTGACCCTTTCTGAAAATGCCTTGAAGAGGAGGGTAAATAGACCATTCCACAGTGGGGGAATGTTCGACTTCTTGAACTTGGTGATGGAGGTAATAAGATCAATGTACTGCATCTGGTAAAACATATCGATAATTTGCGCCATAGAGATCAAATCTGGGTTAACAAGAGAATCATCATGAGCAAGCCCTAGGAGAGAGCAAAACCTGACCTTTGTAATTGATGTTTTCTTCTCAAACACTTCAAAGAAGATCCTTTCTTCCTCCTTGACATAAGCAGCGGTGGAGTAAGCGTTAGATATCAACGAAATTGGTACAGATTCAACCTTGGTTAGGGCTGTGACCAAAGGTGGATACTTCAGACATTCAACGATTGGCAGCATATAGGCGTCGTACTTGAATGGAGCCAGATCGAGAATCAAATTATGATTGTACTTGATAGTTAGGAGAGAGGATTGTGCAGTTTGTTCTTGAATCGATGAAGAATCAGCCATTGTTGCAGGTTTGGAGAAGAAGATGAACAGTTGAGAGAGTAAGAGCGACGTTTAGGGTTCGAAAAAGCTTTGAGAGTGATAAAAGATGAATCGTCAATTGATTTGAATATATATAGTGAGAGAGAGAAAATCAAGCAACGATTGCGTGACGAGTACTGATTGGACGCCTAAAAAAGCATGTTATGACAACTGTAGCGGCTGACAGGTTGTCATCATGACCATAGGCAACGTTAGAAGCGGAATCGTTTAAAATTCCATGTGCCTTTTTAATTCAAAACCTTATCTTCAACTGTTGCATCAACAACCTTTATCTCCAACGCTTCAATATCTTCCTATTTCTTGTAGAGATAAGAACATTTCGCTTTGATGAATCAAAACTATTAATCATACACAAGCAAATATGCGAAACTGAAAAATGCCATAAGTGTCATGAACCAGAATTTTTGAAAATCATAAAGATCTTCGTGCAAGAATGTGCCAAAGATAAAGAAATAAAGTGAAATATATTTGTGGGATTAAAGTGATGTCAATAATGACATGAAACTGAAGATCCCGGGCACGAATCTCTTCCTTCAGAGTCAATAGAGACTTAGAAGTGCCTGTGTGGTTTCCCATAGAAGTACGATCATATGTTTATTAAGAAACAATGAAATGCATCTTTTAAAGTTAGGTTGAAGGGTGGTTAAATCTTCAATCAAACAACGAAACTTGATATAAGTTCGTGTGTTGGATGAATTACTCGTGTGACCAGTGTAGTCAGTTGAACGAGTAGGCTTGGAATTTTGTAAGTGACTGATTGAAAGTTTGGAAATCTCAAAAAAATAAAACTTGATCTTATGGGTAGAAAAGTCTTGGTTTTAGAACAATTCATAAAGATCACTCAAAAAGAAAAAGAGATTTCAAATTCATTAATTCATTTAAGGGTATTGAATGTTAGGTTTCACTTAGTTTATGGTAAACAAAGCTAAGATCATGAACTCATACATGTGGTAACCATAAGCCTCAGTGGTATAACTGAGAGTCTCAAGGGTTACAAGCATGATAGTGAAGGTAAGAAGAGAAAAATGAAGATGGCTGTAACGCCCCAAAAATACGACCCAAAAATTTCGTTTTCAAATCATTATTAAAATCATAAACCATCCAAAGTTATAAGTAAAATCATAAACCATGTTTCATAAAACATCATAGTATCTGTCTTAAATCAAAATATCATAACAAAACATCAGAGTGAACTCCTAGACTGAAGACTGTGGTGTGTGCCATGCGATCATCCCAAGCACTTCCCTTTGCTAGTGGATGTACCTGAAACCAAAACTGAAACCGTAAGCACAAAGCTTAGTGAGCTCCCCCGAACTACCACATACAATACACATACTGATGGGTTTTGAACATTCTAACACTTCTTAAGTGTACATGCAACCCTAATAACCTTGGATCTATGTTTGTCTAATTATCATGAAAAGTTGAATTCCAAGGTTATATTCCTATCTAGCATACATGGGGAACATTTTTTTTAACTTGAATGAAAGATAGAATAACTTACCTTGTTGTTGATTATGATCCTTGAAACCTTGTGAGCCTAGCACCCCAAGTGTGATGCCTCAAATGCTTCACACAACACAAAATGAAAAGGAGTAATCTTTTTGAGAGAATACACACTTGAAAAATCGGCCTAGCCCTCACTTGTTCATGTGTAGCTGATTTTGGTGGAGAATGGGTTCCTTATATAGTGTTGACACATTTAGGGTTACACCATGTAAAGCCTAATGTGTCATGACTCTTCATTTCCGTGACCCATGGGTTTGTAACTCCCATGGAGCATCCATAGAGCATCCTATGGGTTTAACCCAACTTGATAATCCATGGAGCCGCTTAGCCCACTATATTTAATCAACCCATATATTTACCCATATATGGATGATTTACATAATCATCCCATATATTTAATTAGTTATCTTTTGATCACTTAATTAATCCCAAATTAATTCTTGATCAATATTAATTAAATAATACTATTAATATATTAGAACTTATAATATATTAATAAACCACAAGTGTTATTTCTCTTATTTAGTCTATCCAATTGCATGGTGCCATGCAACCTAAATGGACCATGCCGGGTCGGGTCAAGTACATACCAGAAATAGTTATGGACTTAGACACCTTATCCAACAGTCTCCCACTTGGATAAGTCTAATAACTATAACTGCAAGTATGACTTCAGGAACCGATCATCAATCGCAGCTCTTTCAAGGTCTCTCGGAACTGAGAAGACGATGATACGCCATTTAAGATAAGTGATCATATAATCCTCTGTTCTAGATATCAGCCAGAAAAATACATGGAACAATGTCTTACTTATTGTCTAGCAGTTTGTTTCCCGATTTCCAGTTTGTTTGACAAAGAACTTAATTGAACACATCAACTTAGTTTTGACCGGGCCCGATACATAGGTCAAAAAAAAATCATCAAGGGGCCCAGATATCAGCTTTTAATCCAAGAAGGAACAGATAAACTTTGACTCATATGTTTGTTCTACTACTCATTGAATTATGCACAAAAGCACGTTTTATAACATCGAGTTATCAATGCGTTTACGTACAATCAATGCATAACCAACTCATAAGTAACAAATCATATCTTTAGGTTTGGAGACTTATATGATATTACCGTCTCAAGATCACTCGAGATAAATTCCATGAAGTGATTCCAATGAGCGTGGGTTGAGTCCAATGCTCATAACTTATGAGCACTCATGATTGTTGTAGCCATGTCCAACACCTTAGACCTATGCAACCAATCATGACAGTCTTGATTCATACCTACTTCCGACATATGACCGACTGTGGGGGTTTGAAAAATATGATATACCAAACATAATTATTCTGGAAGTCAAAACATGCAAAAGAAATATAGTAAACGACCGACAAGAGATAGCAACACTTTACTCATAAATAAAACACCTTTTATTCATCATCTAATGTCAATTACACTTTACAAATTTTGAGGTTATCTAACTACTAAATCTAATATCATCCTTCAGCCTTATGCTCCGAGCATGCTGGAGATGCTTAACCCGAGTCAGTCCCTTCGTGAGGGGATCTGCTGGATTCTCATCCGATGATACCCTCTTTGCCACGAGGAGTCCTTCTTCTATTCGATGTATGATGAAATGGTATTTTCTGTCGATGTGACTGGACCTCCCGTGATCTCTTGGTTCCTTGGCTAAGGCAACTGCACTTTCACTACCATAGAAAATTTCCATTGGCTCCTTAATAGCTGGTACAACTCCAAGGTCTCCAATGAAGTTCTTCAGCCATATCGCTTCCTTTGCTGCCTCGCTAGCTGCAATATACTCTGATTCGTAAGTTGAATATGCCACTGTCTCTTGCTTGGAACTCTTCCAAGAAATTGCTCCTCCGTTTAAGGTAAAGACCCAGCCTAACTGAGAGCGGAAATTATCCCTATCAGTTTGAAAACTAGCATCACTATACCCTACAACTCTCAAGTGATCACTCCCACCGAGGGTAAGAAACCAGTCCTTAGTCCTCCGTAGGTACTTGAGGATATTCTTTACCGCAGTCCAGTGTGCCTTGCCAGGGTTCCCCTGATACCTGCTAACCATGCTCAAGGCAAAGGCTACATTAGGTCGAGTACACGTCATAGCATACATGATCGATCCTACAGCCGAAGCATAAGGTACTCGACTCATTTATGTTATCTCAGCCTTAGTATTGGGGCTTTGTGTCTTACTCAATCTGGCATTACTTTGGATGGGTAACTCTCCTTTCTTGGAGTCTTGCATGTTGAATCTCTTCAGCACCTTGTCCAAGTAGGTACTCTGACTAAGTCCAATTAGTCTTTTACTCCGCGTCTCTCAAGATCCTTATCCCTAGAATATAGGTAGCTTCTTCGAGGTCCTTCATAGAGAAACACTTCCCAAGCCAGGACTTAACTTCCTACAGAGTTGGGATGTCATTTCCTATGAGTAGTATGTCATCCACATACAATACCAAAAAGCTAACTATACTCCCACTAGCCTTGACATATACACAAGATTCATCTTCACTCCTAGAAAAGCCAAATTCTTTGACTTTCTCATCAAAGCAAAGATTCCATCTGCGAGGTGCTTGCTTTAACCCATGAATGGATTTTTCAAGCTTACACACTCTATTAGGGTACTCTGTATTGACAAAACCCTCTGGCTGACTCATGTAAATGTCCTCAGCCAACTTACCGTTAAGGAAAGCGATGTTGACATCCATTTTCCCTATTTCATAGTCATGAAATGCGACTATGGCTAACAGAACCGTAATAGACTTAATCTTGGCCACTGGAGAAAAGGTCTCTTCATAATCAACTCCCGGAGTTTGTGAGAAACCCTCTGCAACCACTCGTGCCTTATAAGTGTGTACCTTACCATCCATGTCGGTCTTCTTCTTGAAGATCCATTTGCACCCTACAGTCTTACGACCTGGTACATTCTCAACCAAGTTCCAAACTTGATTGTCATACATGGATTGTATCTCGTTGTCCATTGCCTCTTTCCACTTTGCTGAATCAGGGTCTACCATGGATTCCATGTAACTATTAGGTTCATCTAGACCTATCAGTATCTCAACACTGATAAGTGTATTACCTTCCGCAGTAATATGGAATCCATAATAATGCTCAGGTGCATTCCTAACCCTTGTGGAATGCCTTAGAGGTACAGACTTGTCAATTGGCTCAACAGGAGTTTCCTCCTAAAGTTGAGTGCTAGGGTTTGAAGTTCCTTCACCACTTGACTCCTGAATTTCTTCAAGGTCAACTTACCTCCCACTGTTTCCTTGGCTTATGAACTCTCTCTCTTGACAGACAGCCCTCCTAGCTACAAAGACCACATTTTCACTAGGTCTGTAGAAGAGGTAACCAAAGGATTGTTGTGGGTAGCCGATGAAAATACACCTCTCGCTTCGAGGTTCGAGCTTATCATAAGTCTCGCGTCTCACGAAAGCCTCACAACCCCAAATCTTAATGTGGTCTAGTTTAGGTACTTTACCAGTCCACATCTCATGAGGAGTTTTGGCAACTTTCTTTGTAGGGACTAGATTAAGGATATGGACGACGGTCTCTAAGGCATACCCCCAAAATGAGATTGGTAGCAAAGCTCGACTCATCATGGAACGAACCATATCCAACAAGGTTTGATTATGCCTCTCAGCTACACCATTCAACTGAGGTGTCCTGGGAGGTGTCAATTGTGAGACAATCCCACATTCCCTAAGATAGTCGAGGAACTCTAAACTAAGATACTCACCACCTCGATCGGATCGAAGCATCTTAATGTTCCTGCTGAATTGATTCTCGACTTCCTGTTTAAATTCTTTAAACCTTTCGAAAGTCTTTGACTTATGCTTGATTAAGTAGACATATCCATATCTACTGTAATCATCAGTAAAAGTCAAATAATAACGATTAGCATCCCTTGTGGCATGTTTGAAGGGTCCATACACATCCGCGTGTATAAGATCCAACAATTCTTCACCCCTCTCACAAGAACCTGTGAAGGGTGACTTTGTCATTTTTCCAAGTAAGCATGTTTCGCAACTATCATCTGACTTTAGGTCAAATGACCCCAAGACTCCATCCTTTTGGAGTTGGCATATGCGTTTCTTGCTTATATGTCCAAGATGACAATGCCATAATGATGCTTTATCCAAGTTATTATCATTAACAGAATCAATACAAAATATATTATTTCTTAAGTTATCAACCACAAATACAGTTTCATACACACCATCACAAGGTAATGCTTTAAAATAAAGAACATTATTAAAGAAAGAATTAATCGAACCAACTTCATTATCAAATGAAAAGGTGAAACCTTGTTTATACAATGCATGAAAGGAAATAATATTTCAGGCCATTTCTGGCGAATAACAACACTTATTCAAATCCAAACTAAACCCACTACTTAGCGATAAAGTATAAACTCCAATCTTGGTGACAGGTAAAGCTTTCTTATTCCCCATGATTAAGTTTATTCTTCCATGCTCCACATTCTCACTTCGTTTTAGTCCCTGCAAATCAGAACATATATGAATACCACAACCAGTATCAAGGACCCAAGAGTTATAATGGGGTGAGTTATTAGATAAGACAGTGTAAATACCTGCATGGTTGGCTTTAACTTTCCCATCCTTCACATCTTGCTGGTATTTTGGGCAGTTCCGCTTCCAATGTGACTTTTCATGGCAATAGAAGCATTCAGCCTCTTTTGGGTCAGAAGAAGGAGTGGCGAAACCTTTGTTGGTTCCACTTGAAGAAGAGCCATCAAGGGTCCTAGCCTTGGTACCCTTCGAAGAGCTCTTCCTCTTCTTCCCTCGACCTTTCCCGATTGCCAAAACCGGGGCAGAGTTTGGAGTAGGAGTGTTAACAACCGACTTACCCTTAAGACATGTTTCTGCGGTCTTGAGGAGTCCCTAAAGTTTGCAGAGTGTGACCTCTTCCTTATTCATGTGATATGTCATGCGGAATTGATGAAAGCACGATCGTAAGGAGTGCAAAATGATATCTATTGTAAGCTCCTCGAGGAAGTTCACATTAAGCTTCAGCAACCGATCCACATACCTTTGCATTTTCTGCATGTGGCTCGTGACGGATTCCCCGTCCTTCATCATGGTTGTTATCATGGAGCAAATGATTTCATACCTCTCTTGTCGTGCACTTTGATGGTATCTTTCCATCAGATCTTGGTGAATTTCAAAAGGGTAGAAGTCCTCATAGGACTTTTGGAGTTCCACTGTCATGGTGACCAACATGATGCATGCCACTTTGGTAGCATCCCTTTCATGTGCCTGGATGTCAGCGATCTCCTGGGGAGTTGCAGTGGTCTCATCAATCTCCTTAAGCTCCTTGTCAAGGACAAATTCTTTGTCCTCGTAGCGGGTAATAATCCTGATGTTTCTGATCCATTCATTAAAGTTGGATCCATCAAAAGTGACTTTCCCACACAAGTTCATAAGGGTAAAGGAGCCATTAGGATTAGAGCCAGAAGCAACGTTGTTTGAAGACATCTAAAAGAAGAGGACAAGATTAGTTTAGATATTAGGAGAGTCCTTAATAAAACACCCAAATGTAATATTAAGGCTAGGATCCAATCACAATATATTATAACTTAGAAGAGGTATGCCGTAATCCAAGCTATAACATATTTGAAAGGTAGGTGAATGACGATTCACCAATTTCCACCCTGAAAAACGAAATATAAATATTAGGTTTTTAATTGGTTCTTAGAAATTCCTAGATTCTTTTGAGATTCAATGAACTTTTCAAAGGCATGTTTCAATCTCGAGTGTGCCCTCCAAGTTTTGTGACTGGGATACCGAGGAACAAAAAACGAGGTGTGAAGTAACCATGCAAATCACTTGGTACCCTTAAAGTTTATCACTCAATTAATGTGCCGGTAAACCTCACACGCTCCACTGATACTATGATAAACCTTAAGTTACCCTTTACCTACCTTGTTAAGTCCAATTTAGTGTGCCGGTTAACCACACACGCTCCACCAACGACTTAAACAAAGTGTAAAGTGTAATTTCATGGATTAGCATCTTATTCACATTTTTCCTAAAGTAACTAAGATTGGGAATTTAATAAAAACACTTAGTTACTTTATAATATTCATCATACTTTTAATGAGAATTTATAAGTCCTTGTCTTACCCGTTCGGCTAACGACCCTCCACCGATCAAGGAAGCGGTGGGTGAGAGTGGACACCCATTAAGTTGCCATTTTATAGGCAACAACCTTATATCCCCCCTTATAGACCGGCTTCGTGAATGAGGCGTACTAGTGGTAAGACGACTTGATCTTATACATACATACATACATATATATATATATATATATATATATATATATATATATATATATTAACTTATAATATAAAGTATAAGGGTTGAATTTTAACTTTTAAAATTCTAAGGGTTGGAACTAAAGTTTTAATCAAGACTTTACTTGCAAGTTTTGTAAACGTTCAAAACTTTTCATTTCTTATAACTTATGAGTTACTTGAGTAATAAAAATGAAGACTCTTCATTTTTATAACTCTTGTGTTCTTTTAATGGCTTTAATAAAAGTGTGAGTTTTGATTTTCCATAACTTGAGGACAAGTTATGGACTCCATTAAAACACATTATGATCATGAATTAAACTACCATGAAGGTTACAAGCAATTCCTATGATCATCTAATCTTTATAAGTTCAAGAACATGAATATGAACACTTTCAAGAATCATAAATTACTCATAAACTTGTAATTTTTGATTATAGCCATTGTAAATGGATTAGCATAAACATTACACCATCTAAAACAAGTTTTATAACACCAAAACAGTTTAGGGTAATGTTTCTAGTCCATTTCCAGCAGCAAAAGTCGAAAATCTGCATTCTGAGGCTCCTACTCGTCGAGTGCACGAACCTACTCGGCGAGTAGGATGAACTTACACATGAACTCAGCGAGTTCATCACGCAGACAACACAAAGTCGACTTTTTTCAACAATTTTGCACAAATAACCAACAAACAAGCCTAGGATCTGATACCACTGATGGGTTTTGAGCATTCTAACACTTCCTAAGTGTACATGCAACCCTAATAACCTTGGATCTATGTTTATCTAATTATCATGCAAAGTTGAATTCCAAGGTTATATTCCTATCTTGCATACATGGGGAACATTTTTTTTTTAACTTGAATGAAAGATAGAATAACTTACCTTGTTGTTGATTATGATCCTTGAAACCTTGTGAGCCTAGCACCCCAAGTGTGATGCCTCAAATGCTTCACACAACACTAAATGCAAATGAGTAAACTTTTTGAGAGAATACACACATGAAAAATCGGCCAAGCCCTCACTTGTTCATGTGTAGCCGATTTTAGTGGAGAATGGGTTCCTTATATAGTGTTGACACATTTAGGGTTACACCATGTAAAGCCTAATGTGTCATGACTCTTCATTTCCATGACCCATGGGTTTGTAACTCCTATGGAGCATCCATGGAGCATCCTATGGGTTTAACCCAACTTGATAATCCATGGAGCCTCTTAGCCCACTATACAAGTTATGGATGATTTACATAATCAACCCATATGTTTAATTAGTTATCTTTTGATCACTTAATTAATTCCAAAATAATTCTTGATCAATACTAATTAAATAATACTATTAATATATTAGAACTTATAATATATTAATAAACCACAAGTGTTATTTCTCTCATTTAGTCTATCCAATTGCATGGTGCCATGCAACCCAAATGGACCATGCCGGGTCGGGTCAAGTACATACCAGAAATAGTTATGGACTTAGACACCTTATCCAACACATACAACATACAGCTAAGAGATACGGGCCCCGCCCACACTCATATGATAGATCAGTGGAGTGCGTGTGGTTAACCGACACATCAGTTAGGTGATAAACATTAAGAGTACCAAGTAAATTTGCATGGTTATTCACACCTTGTTTTGTGATCCTCGGCATTCCAATCACAAAACTAGATGGGCATAATCGAGACTGAAACATGCCATTGAAAAGTTCAATGAATCTCAAAAGAATCTAGAAGTTTCAAAAACTAATTAAAACCTAATAATTCATTTCGTTTTCATGGTGGAAATTGGTGAATCGTCATTCACCTACCTTGAAATATTATATAGCTTGGGTTACAACATCCCTTTTCTAAGTTATAAAATATTGTGTTGGGTCCTAGCCTTAATATTACATTTGGGTGTCTTATTAAGGACTATCTTTATATCTAATCTAAAACTTGTCTTTCTTCTTTTTTCAGATGTCTTCCAACAATGCTGCTTCTGGCTCAAACCCTACCGATTCCTTCTCTCTCATGAACCTTTGTGGGGGAGTCATCTTTGATGGAACTAATTTCAATGATTGGATTAGGAACATAAGGATGGTCACTCGCTATGAGGACAAGGAATATGTCCTTGACAAGGAGCTAAAGGAACTTGATGAGTCTTCTGCTACTCACGAGGAGATCGCTGACTTCAGGACTCATGAGAGAGATGCCACTAAAGTGGCATGTATCATGCTAGCCACGATGACTGTCGAGCTCTAAAAGTCCAATGAGGACATTTATCCTTTTGAGATGCACTAGGATCTGATGGAAAGATACCATCAGATTGCTCGTCAAGAGCGATATGAAATAATCTCCTCCATGATAACAACCCGAATGAAAAGATGGTGAAACCATCACAGGCCACATGCAGAAAATGAAAAGGTTTGTGGACCGTCTGCTGACGTTGAATGTGAACTTGTTGGATTAATGTCTAAGTCCATAACTATATTTGGTATGTACTTGACCCGACCCAACATGGTCCATTTGGGTTGCACTTCACCGACACAATTTATATGGATAGTCTTTTGAGAATAGTATATTTATGATTTATATTAATATAATATAAGTTCTAATATATTAATATGTAATCATATTATTTAATTAGTATTGATCAAGAATTAATTTATAATTAATTAAGTGATCAAAATGAACTAATTAAATATGGACTCTTATATATATGGAATGGGCCAAATTCATTTAGGTTGGGCTAAGCATTCATGGATAGTCCATGGAGTGTTTAACCCATGGATCATATGAAATGAAAGGTCATGGGTTTAACCCTAGTCTCCATACTATATAAAGATGTCATTGTTTGGTGAAATTGGCACTAGTGTGGGTACACTAAGAGGGCTAGCCGATTTCACTAGAGAGAACCAAGTATCCATATTCTCTAAAGTCTTCCAAGGTGTTTTGGTGATTTGTGATTCCACTAGAGGTTTCCACACTATTGGGGCTAAGCTCTTAAATCTTGAAGACATCAAGCTACATCAAAAGGTATATCATCTAATTAGTACTTTGTAGTATAAGGGCTTCATAATATGCTAGTTAGGATTAAAGCCTTGGAAAGTTCTTATTTTCATGTATGATAGAGAAAACATAGATCCAAGGTTTATAGGGCTGCATGTACACCATAGGAGAGTTAGAATGATCAAAACCCAACAGTGGTATCAGAGCCAGGTTTGTTTTCTTGTTATACTTGCAAAATTGGCTGAAAAATCGAGTATTTATGTTGTCTGCCCAGCAGACTCGCCGAGTCCGGTGATGGACTTGCCGAGTCCAAGGCAAAATGCATCCAACTCGCCGAGTTTGTTCGTGCACTCGACAAGTTGGACCCCCATACAGCATATATTCGACTTTTTTGGCAGGAATTGGACTAGGAACATTACCCTAATATGTTTTTGGACTTATAAACTTGTTTTTGATGTGGTAATGTTCATGCTAATCCAATTTCAAAGATAATTTTCAATAGATTCATGTTTTGTATTAGTTTAAAAGTTATGCTAATTACATGAAAAAGTTTGATGTGTATTATCTTTGTTCATATGAGTTTCTTAAGATTAATAGAAAAGTTAATTGAATAGTTGTTTTCAATCCATTTTAATCTAAAAGTTGATTCTAAAATGTGTTTGTGTAACTTGTCCTCAAGTGACATGAAAAGTCACATTTAAGTTTCTTAAAACTCATAAATATTGTCATAGGTTACAAAATGAAGAGTCTAGTTCTTATTAAATGGTTTTATGAATCCATAACTTGTCCTCAAGTTGTGGAGGTTCAAGAGTCTCTTCATTAAATAAAATATGTGTCACCTTAGTTAACTCATAAAACTTCCATAAGTTATGAATTATGAAGAGTCACTTTCTTAATTAGTTTAAAGTCTTCCATAACTTGTCCTCAAGTTATGGAAATTGAAGAGTTTTTTTAATTAAAACTACTTTAAACACATAGGTTATGGAATAGAAAAGTTTTGAAAGTTACAAAACTTGCCCTCAAGTTTTGGAATTTGAAAAGTTTTCTCTTATGAATACTTTAATTCCAAGTTTAGCCCTTAGAATTTTAAAAGTTAAAATTCAACCCTTATACTTTATAATATTATAAGTTAATAATATATATATGTATAAGAGCAAGTCAGTCTTACCGTTAGTAGGCCTCATTCACGAACCCGGTCTATAAGGGGAGTATAAGGTTACTACCTATAAAATGACAGTTTAATGGGTGTCCACACTCACCCACCGCTTTCTTGACCGGTGGAGGGTCGTTAGCCGAACGGGTAGGACAAGGACTATAATTATCCCTTCATTAAAAGTATTAATGATAAATACTAAGTAACTAAACCATTTATAAATACCCAATCTTAGTTACTTAGGAAAATGTGAATAAGGTGCTAATCCATGAAATTACACTTTGCACTTTGTTTAAGTCGGTTAGTGGAGCATGTGTGGTTAACCGGCACACTAACTCGTATTTAACAAGGTAGGCAAAGGGTAACTTAATGTTTATCATAGTATCGATGGAGCATGTGTGGTTAACCGGCACATCGATTGAGGGGTAAACACTTAAGGGTACCAAGTAATTTGCATGGTTACTTAACACCTTGTTTTGTGATCCTCGGCATCCCAGTCACAAAACCTGAAGGACACACTCGAGATTGAAACATGCCATTGAACAGTTCAATGAATCTCAAAAGATCTAGGAGTTTCAAAACCAATTAAAACCTAATAATACATTTCGTTTATCTTGGTGGAAATTGGTGAATCGTCATTCACCTACCTTCAAATATTTTATAGCTTGGATTACGGCATCCCTCTTCTAAGTTATAAAATAGTTTGTTGGGTCCTAGCCTTAATATTTCTTATTGGGTGTCATATTAAGGACTTTAGAGCAACTATCTTGAATATCTCCCAAAAGATGTCTGGTTTAGACATTTATGATCTTCCCAAATCTCTTGAAACAACCTTTCCTAAATGAAGATGATGTCCGATGGAAATCATACTTCTTTCACCTCCTCCAATTATTCTCCTTAACCCACAAGTTTAAGGTCACTCAAGCCCTATTGGCAAGCAAAGGTCTATTTGTGATCACATCTTGGAGATGTAGTCACATATTGACAAGCCGGGAGAGTTGGGTGTCAAAGTCTTGAGAAAGTTGGTGGTTCAATCACTTTCTAAGTCACATAGTGAGTTCCTTTGGGACTCCTATGAAACAGACTATGACAAGACCCTTAATGATCTTATCTATTTGCTAAGATCAACTTCCTAAAACTTTATGGACATTGACAATAATGACATTGGATATCCAGTAAAGCTCTCTCTTCCCAATGGAAATGGATCGGCCATAGTCAACTCGGTTGGCCAAATGGTAAAGAGAGAGGCTAAGTCTGAGATAGTCTCATTATCAAGGGTCCATTGCCAAAGGAAGGGGAATTAGTTGCGAAGCTGCCTAATTTTACCTAAGGAAGTTTGACTTTACTTCAGGTAAAATCCCCTATCTAACTCTGGTAAGTTTCTATTCTGAGATTCTTGATACAAGATGTGACCGGGTCACATGTTGATGTTTTAAGAATCAAAGAAAAGTAAAGAAACTTAAAGAAAGAATATGCTGAATCTGATCGCGTAGATGGATTTCTATCGCATAGTTTAAAGATTGGATTCTTGAGCTACTTCTTAGGAGTTAAGAGATATTGCTTAGGAATAGATAACAACAAGTTTTCATATGGATTGTAAGGATAAGTTCTTCCGCAAAGTTTTTAAAATAAAAGGAAAATTTCTGATTTTATTTATTTTAAAATATCCTTACAATGGCATCTGTGAAAATTTTTGTTGCTTATAAGATTCCATTAATAACAAGAGTGGAAATATGAAATTGATTCTTTCATTTGTGGTAATGTCTAAATTTACCAAATAAGGAAAGATTCTCATTACCCAAGTTTCAATTGGACCGGAACTTGGAATCATGCAAGTTGTATAGCATGATGAATGAGAACTTTCAAGTATTAGAAAATTAAGACTAATTACTTGTTCACATGGATGTGTGAGTCATGTAAAGGACTAAGGGATCGAGTACACATTCTTGTGCACTGGTCAAGTCCACCACAAAAGACCGATAAGATTATTCGTCATAATTCACTAAAGCTTAGTAAATATGGTTATACTTACAAGCTTAAGTGTAATTCTGAGACATTGGAAAAGGTTCCAATGTATGACAGAGCGAATAAGAAGAATCAACTTAGGCAGAAGGATAAAAGTTTCTCAAATCTGAAAAGATGGGAGAGTACTTTAGTATCAGTTTTTGTGATCATCTTAATGATTAAGAAACCATATCAAAATTAGTTCTCTAAGGAAATCTTAGTGCATTCTTATGACTAAGAAGAGGAACTTGAATTGTTGAAATGGTTAAATCAAGAAGATGAGTCATACTTCGTTCCAATACAAGTCTTAGAGTCATACTCCAAGATTGTAATTTGAGTGACATGTCTTAGAGAAGGTTTAAAACGCATGTCAAATGTAAGAGTAAAAGTTTTCTACTCTTGTACACTTGAAATTGGTAAGTTGTGATGTTTTGGATAAAACAAAGACCAACTAAGGCGAATTGTGTGAAGTGTTTGTCTTAATTAGAATCCACACTATCTCTTGAATATCTGAAAAGAGAGTCTTATATGTCAAGAGGACAGTGGGAGTCTTAAAGGTCTTGAAAGTCTCAAGAACTAATCAAGAATAAAACCTGAAGTTCTTCACTAGCACACAACTTGAGGTTCATAACCTATCGTGTTGACATATTCTATGTCCATTCGAATTAAAGTTGGCTTTGCATATGAGTTCTTAGAGTTCTCAATTGGTTGCACAACAACTTGGAAGCAATGGTAGGCTCTTGAGATGCCAGGTGGCAAGAAATTAAGATTGAGTTCAGTCCATATGAGTTTGGATTTGTCATTATCCTTGTCTTGTGACTATGGTTTTGACAATTCACATGGATAAGAACACATACACCATTAAATCTAAGTGTCATAAGGTTTCTCTCCGATTCATGAAAATGATGGTGAGGAAACACTTTCACTTAGTAGATTTTAGCTAGATAGCAATTGTGATATTTGCATTCTCAAAGTCATTAGTGGAGCGTGTGTGGTTTACCAGCACACTAACATGGACTTGTGAGAAGTTGCAAAGGTCTAAACAATCGAGACTATGATTACGACATCCCTTTTCATAGTTCTTAAAATTGTTTAGACACACCTATGAGCTATATAAGAGAAGGTGTATGATTATGATAAAGTTTTATCAAGACAATCTAGTATCAGAAATTTGAACTTTGGTAAGAAAGTCAGCTAATTTTTGAGTACATGTCAAAGCTAGTGGGAGCATAAGTGTTATGCTAATAATCATCATGTTAGTGGGAGCATGATAATTATGATAAGTATTACAAGTTAGCAATGTTAACTATAGAAAACAAAAAGTTTCAATTGGGAAAGAGTTGTTTTGCTATAATTAAGGGAGAGAAAATTATACTTCATCTCAAATCTAAAAGCTTAGATTGAGGTTTTAATCGTGTTTAGTCAAGGATATATATATATATATATATATATATATATATATATATATGAATTTCATGTTGGAATGGCTCAACATAAGGAAATTCTATATATGGGTCCATTATTTGCATTTTAAAATTTGATTATGATTACGGCATCCCTTTTCATAATCTGAATTTTGAGAACTTGGCAAATAGAAATGGAAATGTTATAGCAAAAGACTGGTTTAGTCTTTATGTGAGACATGATGAATCGTGTCCCATATGCTTCGGATATAGGATCGATTACATGTGCTATATTCATCCTTTCTAAACTTTTCCAAATGCCTGGGGCATTAAGAAGGGAAAAGGTCTAGAATTGGATATGACTAAAAGGATTAAACAATTGTCGAGAACAATCTAAGGTTTACCAAAGATTGGTTGCTCAAGGATAGTTGGAAGTATAGTGATAATTCTGGAAGGACCATATTGACATAATCTGTAAGGAGGCAACTCTTGTTCAGAAGTGATGGTCAAGATGGAATATGGAAATGTTTCAAAGTTAGAAATTATTCAATCTGTGTAAGATTAAGAAACTCAATGCAAGAAGGATGTTTCCAAGGAGTTGATCTCCTTTGGAATGCTCTGTAATGGTTGTTGTCAAGTCTCTCTGACTTTGTGCATAATCATTACAAGAGGATCAATTTATATAAGTTTAGAATCTAACAGATTTCAGTAAATGGCATGAATTTGGAGTTCTTGCATTGGCAGTAAGGATTTGGAACTGTGAAAGAGGATCATTGGAGTTATGTTCAATTGATCTAATTCACAAAGTAAAGATCATAGACAAACATAGTATGCATACTTGGTGTGTGGCATGACTAGTGTTTAGAAAACATAGTGTACATGCTTGGAGCATGGGAAAACTATTGTTTTAATTCAAGAATAAAGTTGATAGCTGAAACAGTATACAATGAATAATGTGTAATCATATGGTGATACCATATTAGATTCTATTATTATTGTGTTTCATTTTGCATGTTTTGACTTCCAGAATAACTAGGTCATTCTTCCTGATTGACTAAGATATTCAAACTATCCACATTCGATCATATGTTGGAAGTAGATATGAATCAAGACTGTCATGGGTTGGCTTGTAGAGGTCTAACATGTTGGAAAAAGGGCTACAACACTCATGAGTGCTCATAAGTTATGAGTATTGGATTCAACCTGCGTTCATTGGAATCATTTCATGGATTTTATCACGAGTGATCATGAGATGATAATACCTTATATTCTTCAAACCTAGAGATATGAGTTGTTACTATGAGTTGGTTGTACATTGATTGCACGAAAACGCATTCGGTAACTCTGTGCTATAAAACGTGCCTTTGTGTATGATTCAACAAGTAGTAGAACAAGCCATATGAGTCGAAGTTTATCCATTCCTTTTATCTTCGGGATAAAAGCGATATCTGTTGGCCCCTCGATGATTTGATGATGAAAAATGGAAGTGCTCAGCCGGGCCAGGACTGATTTGATTTGTTCAATCAGTCAGTCGTCATGAATCGGAAATCAGGAAACAGCAAATGGACAGAGAGAATGATTATAATCCATGTTTCAGTCCATATGATATCTAGAATAGAGGAATATATGATCCCTTACCTAATGGAAAAGTCATTTACAAGGTCAGAGTTCGATAGTGACTTTAAGAGCTACGATTGCCAGTTAGGTTTTGAAGTCATACTCAATAATAGTTTTGGACTTATCCAAGTGGGAGACTGTTGGATTAATGTCTAAGTCCATAACTATATTTGGTATGTACTTGACCCGACCCGACATGGTCCATTTGGGTTGCACTTCACCGACACAATTTATATGGATAGTCTTTTGAGAATAGTATATTTATGATTTATATTAATATATTATAAGCTCTAATATATTAATATATAATCATATTATTTAATTAGTATTGATCAATAATTAATTTATAATTAATTATGTGATCAAAATGAACTAATTAAATATGGACTCTTATGTATATGGAATGGGCCAAATTCATTTAAGTTGGGCTAAGCTTTCATGGATAGTCCATGGAGTGTTTAACCCATGGATCATATGAAATGAAAGGTCATGGGTTTAACCCTAGTCTCCATACTATATAAATATGTCATTGGTTGGTGAAATTGGCACTAGTGTGGGTACACTAAGAGGGGTAGCCGATTTCACTAGAGAGAACCAAGTATCCATATTCTCTAAAGTCTTCCAAGGTGTTTTGGTGATTTGTGATTCCACTTGAGGCTTCCACACTATTGGGGCTAAGCTCTTAAAGCTTGAAGACATCAAGCTACATCAAAAGGCATGTCATCTAAGTAGTACTTTGTAGTATAAAGGCTTCATAATATGCTAGTTAGGATTAAAGCCTTGGAATGTTCTTATTTTCTTGTATGATAGAGAAAACATAGATCCAAGGTTTATAGGGTTGCATGTACACCATAGGACTGTTAGAATGCTCAAAACCCAACAGAACTTTCCTGAGGAGTTGGCAATTGACATCATATTGCACTCCTTACCTTCTTGTTATGATAAATTTCGAATGGACTATCACATGAACAAGGAGGAGGTCAGACTCAGCAAACTTCAAGGACTTCTGAAGACCGTCGAAAGTGGTCTTAAAGGTAAATTGGTTGTTACCACTCCTACTCCTACCATCGCCCCTGTTCTGGCTATCAGGCATGGTAAATGGAAGAAGAGGAAGAGCCCTTTGAATGGTACCAAGGTAAAGTCTCTTGATGGTTCCTATTCAAATAGAACCAAAGGTGGTTCTGTCACTCTTTCTGTCAACCCTAAAGAGGTTGAATGCTTCTATTGCGATGAAAAGGCGCACTGGAAGCGAAACTGCCCAAAGTACTTGCAAGATGTTAAGGATCGGAAAGTGAAACCCAACCATGCAGGTATTTACACTATATTGTCTAATAAGTCACCATATTCTAATTTTTGGGTCCTTAAGACAGGTTGTGGTATTCACATATGTTCTGATTTGCAGGGACTAAGAAGAAGTGAGAATGTGGAGCATGGAAAGCTAAACTTGATCATGGGGAATAAGAAAGCTTCACCTGTCACCAAGATTGGAGTTTATTCTTTATTGCTAAGTAGTGGGTTAAGATTAGATTTGAATAAATGTTGTTACTCATTTGAAATGGCGAGAAATATTATTTCCTTTCACGGTTTATACAAACAAGGATTTATTTTTTCATTTGATAATGAATGTGGTGGCATTAATGCTTTCTATAATAACGTTCTTTATTTTGAAGCATTACCTTGTGATGGTGTATATGAAACTGTGTAAGTTGTAGATAACCTAGGAAATAATGTGTTGTGTATTGATTCTTCCACTAGCTTGGATAAAGCATCAATATGGCATTGTCGTCTTGGACATGTTAGCAAGAAACGCATAGGCCAACTCTAAAAGGATGGAGTCCTGGAGTCATTTGACCTAAATTCGGATGATAGTTGTGTATGTTGTTTACATGGAAAAATAACAAAGTCATCCTTCACTGGTACATGTGCTAGGGGTGAAGGTTTGTTGGATCTCGTACACACAGATGTGTGTGGACCCTTCAGAACCGCCACAAGAGATACTAACCGCTTCTATGTGACTTTTACTAATGATTATAGTAGATATGACTATGTCTACTTAATTAAGCATAAGTCAAAAACCTTTGAAAAGTTCAAAGTGTTTAAACAGGTAGTGGAGAATCAGCTGAGCAAGAACATTAAGATGCTTCGATCCGATCGAGGTGGTGAGTATCTTAGCACAGAGTTCCATGACTATCTTAAGGAATGTGGGATTGTCTTACAATTGACACCTCCCAGAACACCACAACTTAATGGTGTGGCTGAGAGGTGTTATCGAACCTTGTTGGACATGGTTCCTTCCATGATGAGTCGACGTTCGCTACCAATCTCATTTTGGAGGTATGCCTTAGAGACTGCTGCCCATATTCTTAATCTAGTCCCTACTAAAAAGGTTGCCAAAACACCTCATGAGATGTGGGCTGGGAAAGTTCCCAATTTGGAACACATCAAGATTTGGGGTTGCAAGGCTTTCGTGAGGCGCGAGACTCACGATAAGCTCGAACCTCGAAGTGAGCGGTGTATTTTCATCGCCTACCCACAAAAATCCTTTGGTTATCTCTTCTATATACCCAGTAATAATGTGGCCTTTGTGGCATGGAGAGGAGTCTTTCGCGAGAAAGAGTTCATAAGCCAAGGAAATAGTAGGAGGCAAATTGTCCTTGAAGAAATTCAAGAGTCAAGTGGTGAAGGAACCTCAAACCCTAGCAATCAACCTGAGGAGGAAACTCCTGTTGATCCAACTGACGAGTCTGTACCTCTGAGGCGTTCCACGAGAGTTAGGAATGCACCTGAGCATTACTATGGTTTCCATATTACTGCGGAAGGTGATACACTTATCAATGATAGTACACTGGTATCTTTGAATGAACCTAATAGCTACACGGAAGCCATGACAGGCCCCGAGTCTGCTAAATGGAAAGAGGCTATGGACAACGAGAGACAGTCCATGTATGACAATTAAGTTTGGAACTTGGTTGAAAACATACCGGGTCGGAAGACACTCGGGTGCAAATGGATCTTCAAGAAGAAAACCGACATGGATGGTACTGTACACACTTATAAGGTGCGAGTGGTTGCAAAGGGCTTTTCTCAAACTCCGGGAGTTGATTATGATGAGACCTTTTCACCAGTAGTGAAGATTAAGTCCATTAGGGTTATGCTAGCCATTGCTGCATTTCATGATTATGAAATATGGCAAATGGATGTCAAAACCGCTTTCCTTAATGGAAAGTTGGCTGAGGATGTTTACATGAGTCAAACAGAGTGTTTTGTCAGCACATAGTACCCTAATAGAGTGTGTAAGCTTGAGAAATCCATCCATGGATTAAAACAAGCACCTCGCAGATGGAATCTTTGTTTCGATGAGAAAGTCAAAGAGTTGGTTTTTCGAGGAGCAAAGATAAGTCACGTGTATATGTCAAGGCTAGTGGGAGTATAATTAGCTTTTTGGTATTGTATATGGATGACATACTACTCATAGGAAATGACATCCCAACTCTGCAGGAAGTGAAGTCCTGGCTTGGGAAGTGTTTCGCTATGAAGGACCTTGGAGAAGCTGCCTATATCCTAGGGATAAGGATTTTGAGAGACATGAGTAAGAGACTAATTGGACTTAGTTAGAGTACCTACTTGGATAAGGTGTTGAATAGGTTCAACATGAAGGATTCCAAGAAATGAGAGTTACCGATCCAGAGCAACGCCAGACTAAGTAAGACTCAAAGCCTGAGTATAGAGGCTGAGATAGCTGAGATGAGTCGAGTACCATATGATTCCGCTGTAGGATCGATCATGTATGATATGACTTGTACTCGTCCTGATGTGGCCTTTGCTTTTTAGCATGGTCAAAAGATATCCGGGGAACCCTGGCAAGGCTCACTAGACTGCGGTAAAGAACATTCTCAAGTACCTACAGAGGACTAAGGACTGGGTCCTTAACCTCGGTGGGGGTGATGACTTTAGAGTAGTAGGGTATAGTGATGCTAGCTTCCAGACTGATAGGGATAATTTCCGCTCCCAGTCAGGCTGGGCCTTTACCTTAAACGGATGAGTAATTACTTGGAAAAGTTCCAAGCAGGAGATAGTGGCTGATTCAACTTGTGAATCAGAGTACATAGCAGCAAGCGAGGTAGCAAAGGAGGCGATATGGCTGAAGAACTTCATTGGAGACCTTAGAGTAGTACCAGCTATAAAGGACCCTATGGAGATTTTCTGTGATAGTGAAAGTGCAGTCACCTTAGCCAAGGAACCAAGGGATCACGGGAGATCTAGACACATTGACATAAAATTCCATTTCATTATACATCGAATAGAAGAAGGACTCCTCATGGCAAAGAGAGTATCATCAGATGATAACCTAACAGATCCCCTCATGAAGGGACTAGGTAGGGTTAAGCATCTTCAGCATGCGAGGCACATTGGGTTAAAGGATGATATTAGTTTTAAAAATTAGATAGTTTTGAAATTTGTAAAGTGTAATTGACATTTGATGATAAATAAAATTTGTTATTTATTTATAAGTAAAGTGTTGCTATCTTCTGTCAATCGTTTACTATTATTTCATTTTTAGATGTTTTGACTTCTAGAATAATTATGTTAATGTATATCATATTATTCAAACCATCCACAGTCAATCATACTTTGGAAGTAGGTAATGAGGCAAGACTGTCATGAATGGGTCTGCTGTTTGTCTGGGATAAAGGGGTTGCAGTGTTCATGAGTACTCCTGGAAGAGTGATTCGAGTATTGGATTCAACCCACGCTCACTTGTATCACTTCATGGAATTTATCTCGAGTTATCGTGAGACAGTAATATCATATAAGTCTTCAAACCTAGAGATATGAGTTGTTGACTATGAGTTGGTTATACATTGATTGTACCAAAACGTATTGGTAACTCGATGTTATAAAACGTGCCTTTGTGTATGATTCAACAAGTAGTAGAACAAGCATATGAGTCAAAGTTTATCTGTTCCTTCTAGTCCTTGGAGGATTAGAAGCAACATCTAGGCCCCTCAAAGATTTTGTTTTGACCTATGTACCGGGCCCGGTCAGAACTAAATTGATGTGTTCGATTAAGTTTTATGTCAAACAAATCGGAAATCGGGAAACAAATTGTTGGACAGTAAGTACGACATTGTTCCATGTATTTGTTTGGCTGATATCTTGAGAGCAGAGGATTATATGATCACTTATCTTAAATGGCAGGTCATCTTAGTTCCGCGAGACTTTGAAAGAGCTACGATTGATGATCGGTTCCTGATGTCATACCTGCAGTTATAGTTATTAGACTTATCCAAGTGGGAGATTGTTGGATAAGGTGTCTAAGTCCATAACTATTTCTGGTAGGTACTTGACCCGGTTGGCATGGTCCATTTGGGTTGCATGGCATCATGATAATTGGATAGACAAAATGAGAAGAAGGACACTTATGATTTGTTAATATATTATAAGTTATAATATATTAATATGAAATCATATTATTTAATTAGTATCGATCAAGAATTAATTTGGAATTAATTTTGTGATAAAAAAGAGACTAGTTAAATATGTGGGGTTGATTGTGTAAATCATCCATTCTTATATAGTGGGCTAATTATCCATGGTTTATTGAATTGGGCTAAAACCCATTGGGTGCTCCATGGATGCTCCATGGAGGTTAAAACCCATGGATCATGGAGGAAATGAAAATCCATGTCAATTAAGGTTTACATGGTGTAACCCTACTTGTGACACACTATATAAAGACCCCATAGGCTAGAAAAATCCGCACTAAGACTAGAACAAGGAGGGCTAGCCGATTTTGAGTGATAGTGTACTTCTCTCAAAGTTATTCCAAGATTTGTTGTGTTGTGTGAAACATTTGAGGCATCACATTTGGGGTGCTAGGCTCAGAAAGTTCTTAAGGAATCCAAGAAACAAGAAAGGTATGTTCTTCTACTAACTTTTATGTTTCAAGTTCCCCATGCCATGCTAGTTAGGTTAAGAACCTTGTAAAAATCAAATTTGCATGTATCTTAGTAAAATATAGATCCAAGGTTTATTTGGTTGCATGTACACCATAGGAGTGTTAGAATGCTCAAATCCCTTCAATATAATCGAGTGTACGCATTAGCTTACATTATCGATTGGTCTTGGCTGAGTGGGGTTGGCATGGTGCCAAAATTGGAAATATATTGGACCAAGCTATTTGTGGGAGACAATTTCACTTTCAAATGTAACAGGTGGCGTAATTTTTTTCCATTCAAGAACCGGTTTTCCAAGAGTTTTCCGTTGAGTTTTTTCCACAGTCAGTTTTGAAGAATGGACAACCGACCTGACTTTCGATCGAACCCTTGCGTTTAGATTGGGTGGTGTTTATCGAGAATATAGCTTACGGGAACTTGCTTGGTGAATGGGGTTATATACAGAAGCGGAAACACAATCACCGTAATTTATCTTGTTTTTACAAGGTTATGTTCGAGACTTCACCACGAGATTACTTGATGTACACTTTTGGAGAACCATTTCCAACCACGAGTATAGTTCGTGTGATGCTAGCGAATGAAAGATTCGGTTCCCTATTTATCGGTTCTTACATCGTTGATCAACTTCACCATTAATCACAAACGTCATGGTGACAAGGTGAATACTGGTGAGGGATATGCCATACCCTTGGAAGATGATGGGCGAAAAATTGGTCAACAAGGGGAACAACTAAGGCAAAGGGGAAGGAGGAATGTTAGAGCTCATGGGGAAAAGGGCCAATAACAACCACCACCTCAACAATTTGAGGGTGGGGTACCAACCGATCCATTCCAAAGTCGGGTTGGTACTTATTTGGGTAATCTTCGAGGTGATATCAATTCTCATAACGAAGCAATCGATGTTTTATTTTCACATATCAATGTTGAGCAACCACCGACCATGCCGCCTCATTACCCTTATATTCCGACATGGGAAGAGGTATGGCCGAGATAGGGAGGTGGAGCGAGAGATGACGAAGATGATTATTAATTTTTATCCTTTTTATTTTTAGTCGTTTTTTTTACTTTCTTAGTTATTTTGGTTTATTTAAGTCTATGAGTTTTTATTTTTATTTTATGTTTTAAACCTTGTAACAAAATTATGTGATGATTGTTTTTCTACTTTCCATAATTTGTTTTTTTTGTTGCAGATTTATTCGAATATCATGAGAAAGATGAGAGAATATGAAGGGTTTTAAGCACAATGACAATCCTATGGTGCACATACAACCCTAATTCTTTGGATCTAAGTTTTCTAAAGTTATGCATGCAGTTTCCTTTTATCCAAAGCATGAACCCTAACTAGCATGCAATTTTGAGATTTACAACATAAAACAAGTTAAATGAGTACCTCTTTGTTGTAGCTTGTAGAACTTGGCCTTTTAAGAGCTTAGTACTGTTGGAATAGTGTCTAAGGCTGCAACTATATTAGACAAGTATTTGACCCGATTGTGCATGGTCCTTTTGGGTTGCCTTCACCATAGCAACTTGATAGGATGATTTATTATGAGAGAATAAATATTATTGATATATTATGAGAATAATATAATGAATAATAATATTGTTATTTGATTAATATAAGTCATAAATTAATTAGTATTAATTTGGTGACTTAAAGAGATTAATTAAATAAGAGGGTATAAACTGTCAGTTGTTTGATAGTTACACTTTGGGCTGTAAATCCTTATTGGATAGAGGATGGACGAATTATAGGGCTTGGGATAGCCTCAAATTCGTCCAAGGCTTATCTATGGAAAGGATTTGGATTGCTTTAAGGAAAGATTATCCAACTAGGGTTTAAGGGTGAAACCCTAGGAGCCTACAAGTATATATAGACACTTAGGGCATGTGAAATAGGCATCTCTTCTAAAGAAAGAAAACCCTGGCCGAATTTCTTCCCTCTCCTCTCTCTCAAATCATCCTCCTTGCTAGTTGGTGTTTGTAAGCCATTAGAGGAGTGACAATTGTGACTCTAGAGCTCCAAGACAACAAGATCAAAACAAGAGATTCAAAGGTAAACTTCTAGATCTGATTTTGTATTGTTCTTATACCTAATTAGTCATTAGAAGTCTTGGATTCAAAGCATGTTTAATTAGAGAAACCTAGATCCAAGCATTACAGTTTGTATGTGCACATAGGAATGTTCATATGGCCAAAACCCATCAGTGGTATCAGAGCGTAGATTGGTTTCTATTAAATTGTTGCTTATTTGTTTGAATCTTGCTGGAAAGATTCGATTTTTATGTTTCTGAGTCATGGACTCGGCGAGTCCCATTGTGGACTCGGCGAGTTGGCCTGACTCGACGAGTCCCATGGTGCACTCGGCGAGTCCAAGCGTCAGGAAGGGCCAGATTCGAGATTTTTTTATATTTATCTTATGGAAACTTGCCTTTATCATATTAGATCAACACTAATCCGATTTTTTGATATATATGACTATAATCTTGATCTAATTAAAGAGATTTATCAATTAATAAAATATTTAATTTCCTTATGTGATAATTAGTTAATTATTTTGATTAAATTGGTAAATTATTATGCAAGAAATCTTAAATAAATCAAATATAGATAATTATGGAATTAATTGTTAATTGAGATTATTTGTTATTTGATCCTCCATGTTTTAAATGTTTAAAACTTGTCCTCAAGTTTTGAAATTTATGTTTTGTGATTAAAAGTTTAATTTAGACAATTTAAATTTCAAACCCTAGAATTTTACAAGTTTAAAATACAACCCTATACTAATATAATATTACAAGATTAATATATATATATATATATATATATATATATATATATATATATATATATATATATATATAACTAAAATGATAGTCTTACCGTTAGTAGGCCTCATTCACGAAGCCGATCTATAAGGTGGGTATAAGGTTGCGGCCTATAAAATGGTGCTTAATGGGTGTACACTCACACCCACCGCTTGCTTGATCGGTGGAGGGTCGTTAGCCGAACGGGTAGGATAAGGCAACCTCATCCTCTCATTAAAAGTATAATATGAAGTACAAAGTAACTACATTTTTTTTTAAATTTCCCAATCTTAGTTACTTTAGGAAAAGTGAATTGATGCAATATCATGAAATTACACTTTGCACCCTTGCTAAGAAGTTAGTGAAGCGTGTGTGGTTTACTTGCACACTAATTGGTTCTAAGCAAAGGTGGAAAAGGGTGATTCATTGTTTATCATAGTTTGATGGAGCGTGTGTGGTTTACCAGCACATCGAATAGGTGATCGTTACAATGAAGGCACCATGTGAATTTGCATGGTAATTCACACCCACTTTGTGATCCTCGATATCCCAGTCACAAACGAGAAGGGCATATCGAGATTTAAACATGCCATTGAATAGTTTCAATGAATCTCATCCAAACCTAGCAATTCTCAATACATTTAGAACTTAAAGTTATGTTTACATGGTGGAGAATTAGTGAATCGTCATTCACTTACCTTCAAATTGTTTGCATGTTAGATTACGGCATCCCTTTTCTAATATGTAAATATTGTTGTTGGATCCTAGCCCTATTTTTTCTTATTGGGTGATAATTAGGGATTCATATTCTAATCTATATTTGTCCTTTCTATTTGTAGATGTCGAACGCAAACAACGCTGCTGCTAGTTCATTCACATCGATGAGCCTTTGTCAAAAGGTCACCTTCGATGGAATGAACTTTAGAGAATGGATAAGATACATTCGCACTATTGCTCGCTATGAGGATAAGGAGTATGTCCTCGATGAGAAGCTCGAGAAGATCAACCCTGAAATCGCTACTCCGGCTGAAATGACCGCTTTTGAAACTCACGAGCGAGATGCAACGAAGGTACATTGCATCATGATAGCCACTATGAACTCCGAATTCCAAAAGTCCTATGAAGACATGTACCCGTACGAGATGCATCAAGACTTATTGGAGAGATACCACCAAAACGCGAGACAAGAGTGTTATGAGATTTTCTCTAACATGATTTCCGCTAAGATGGGCCATGGAGAGTCTCTTACCGTGCACCTGCAAAAGATGCAAAGGTATGTCGACCGTCTTCGCAAGTTGAATGTTGACTTTGGGGAAGACTTGGCGATCGATATGGTGCTTCACTCTTTGCCTCCAAGCTACAATCAATTTAGGATGACCTACCACATGAATAAAGAAGAGGTCACCCTAAGCAAACTCCAAGGTCTCTTGAGGGTTGCTGAGAGCAATTTCAAGGACAAGTCTGTTGCACCAACTCCCAATCCACCCGCTGCTCCTGTCTTGGCTATTGGACAAGGAAAGGGAAAGAAGAGGAAGGCTTCGTCTAAGAACTATCGCAATGTTAAAGCCCGAGATGGTGCCTCTTCTAGTAGGACCAAAGTTGATCCTGCTAAGCCCTGCCCTAACCCAAAGGAGGCAGAGTGCCACCACTGCCACAAGATAGGACATTGGTTTCTGAGTTATGGACTCGGCGAGTTCCAAAGTGGACTCGGCGAGTAGGCCTGACTCGGCGAGTCCCTTTGTGCACTCGGCGAGTCCGGGCGTCAGGAATGGCCAGATTCGGGATTTTTGAATAATTATCTTATGGAAACTTACCTTAATCATATTAGATCAACCCTAATCTGATTTTTTGATATATATGACTATAATCTTGATCTAATTAAAGATATTTATCAACTAATAAAATATTTAATTTCCTTATATGATAATTAATTAATTATTTTGATTATTTTGGTAATTATCTTGCAAGAAATCTTGAATAAATCAAATATAGATAATTAGGAAATTAATTGTTAATTGGAATTATTTGTTATTTGATCCTCCATGTTTTAAATGTTTAAAACTTGTCCTCAAGTTTTGAAATTTATATTTTGTGATTAAAAGTTTTAATTTAGACAATTTAAATTTCAAACCCTAGATTTTAAAAGGTTTAAAATACAACCCTATACTAATATGATATTACTAGAATAATATATATAAGTATAACTAAATGCTAGTCTTACCGTTAGTAGGCCTCATTCACGAAGCCGATCTATAAGGTGGGTATAAGGTTGCGGCCTATAAAATGGCGCTTAATGGGTGTACACTCACACCCACCGCTTGCTTGACCAGTGGAGGGTCGTTAGCCGAACGGGTAGGATAAGGCAACCTCATCCTCTCATTAAAAGTATAATAAGTAATACAAAGTAACTACACATATTTTAAAATTTCCCAATCTTAGTTACTTTAGGAAAAGTGAATTGATGCAATCCCATGAAATTACACTTTGCACTCTTGCTAAGAAGTTAGTGGAGTGTGTGTGGTTTACCGGCACACTAATTGGTTCTAAGCAAAGGTGGCAAAGGGTGATTCATTGTTTATCATAGTTCGATGGAGCGTGTGTGGTTTATCGGCACATCGAATAGGTGATCATTACAATGAAGGCACCATGTGAATTTGCATGGTAATTCACACCCGCTTTGTGATCCTCGGTATCCCAGTCACAAACAAGAGGAGCATATCGAGATTTAAACATGACATTGAATAGTTTCAATGAATCTCATCCGAACCTAGGAATTCTCAATACACTTAGGACTAATAGTTTAGGTTTTTGTGATGGAGAATTAGTGAATCGTCATTCACTTACCTTCAATTTATTTGCATGTTAGATTACGGCATCCCTTTTCTAGTATGTAAATGTTATTGTTGGATCCTAGCCCTAATTTTTCTTATTGGGAGATAATTAGGGATTCTTATTCTAATCTATCTTTGTCCTTTCTATTTGTAGATGTTGAACGCTAACAATGCTGCTGCTAGTTCTTTCACGTTGATGAGCCTTTGCCAAAAGGTCACCTTCGATGGAACGAACGTTAGCGAATGGATAAGATACATTCGCACCATTGCCCGCTATGAGGATAAGGAGTATGTCCTCGATGAGAAGCTCGAGAAGATCAACCCTGAAATTGCTACTCCGGCTGAAATCACCGCTTTTGAAACTCATGAGTGAGATGCAACGAAGGTACATTGCATCATGATTGCCACCATGAACTCCGAATTCCAAAAGTCCTATGAGGACATGTACCCGTACGAGATGCATCAAGACTTATTGGAGAGATACCACCAGAACGCGAGACAAGAGCGTTATGAGATTTTCACCAACATGATTTCCGCTAAGATGGGTCATGGAGAATCTCTTACCGTGCACCTGCAAAAGATGCAAAGGTATGTCGACCACCTTCGCAAGTTAAATGTTGACTTTGGGGAAGACTTGGCGATCGACATGGTGCTTCACTCTTTGCCTCCGATGTACAACCAATTTAGGATGACCTACCACATGAACAAAGAGGAGGTCACCCTAAGCAAACTCCAAGGTCTCTTGAGGGTTGCTGAGAGCAACTTCAAGGACAAGTCTGTTGCACCAACTCCCAATCCACCCGCTGCTCCTGTCTTGGCTATTGGACAAGGAAAGAGAAAGAAGAGGAAGGCTTCGTCTAAGAACTATCGCAAGGTTAAAGCCCGAGATGGTGCCTCTTCTAGTGGGACCAAAGTTGATCCCGCTAAGCCCTGTCCTAACCCGAAGGAGGCAGAGTGCCACCACTGCCACAAGATAGGACATTGGAAGAGAAGCTGCCCAGAGTACCTGCAAGCAATCAAAGAAGGAAAGATCAAGCCATCTTTCGCAGGTATATATACAATTAAATCTAACGATTCTAATCATGCTATTTCTTGGGTTCTTGATACCGGTTGTGGTTACCACATTTGTTCTAATGTGCAGGGACTAAGAAGAAATAGGGATGTGGACGCTGGAAGAATTAATCTAATCATGGGGAACATAAGATCGTCACCTGTGACCAAGATTGGAGTATATTCTTTGGTGCTTAGGAATGGTTTACGTTTAGATTTGAACAATTGTTGCTATTCGCCAGAAATGGCTAGAAACATCATTTCATTTCATGGTTTGTTTAGACAAGGTTTTAGATTTTCTTTTAATAATGAGAATGGTTCTATTTTGGCTTATCTAAATGGTGTCTTTTATTTTGAAGCAATACCGTGTAATGGAATTTATGAAACTGTTATGATTGTTGATAACTTAGGAAATGATGTTTTGAACATAGATTCTTCCAATAGTATGGATAGAGCATCCTTGTGGCATTGTCGTCTAGGACATGTCAACAAGAAACGCATAGCCCAACTCCAAAAGGATGGAGTGTTGGAGTCATTCGACCTTAGGGAAGATGACACATGCGAGTCTTGTTTACTTGGAAAGATGACCAAGTCACCCTTCAAAAGTACATGTGAAAGGGGTGAGGGTCTATTGGACCTAATACATACCGATGTATGTGGACCGTTTAGATCAACCACGAAGGATGGGAACCGCTTCTACGTGACTTCTACCGATGACTATAGTAGATATGGGTATATCTATTTAATCAAGAAAAAGTCATAAACTTTTGAAAAGTTCAAAGAGTTCAAGAATGAAGTGGAGAATCAATTGGGCAGGAAAATCAAGATGCTTCGATCCGATCGAGGAGGAGAGTACCTAAGTCTTGAATTCCACGATTATGTCAAGGAGTGTGGAATAGTTTCACAATTGACGCCTCCTAGGACACCGCAGTTGAATGGTGTGGCAGAAAGGCGTAATCGAACCTTGTTGGACATGGTTCGCTCTATGATGAGTCGTGCTTCACTACCAATCTCTTTTTGGGGGTATGCCTTAGAGACTGCCGCCCATATCCTTAACCGAGTCCCTACTAAGAAGGTTGCCAAAACACCTCACGAGATGTGGACAGGGAAAGCTCCCTCGTTAGCACATATCAAGGTTTGGGGTTGCGAGGCTTTCGTAAGACGAGATACTCACGACAAGCTCGAACCTCCTAGTGAGCGATGTATTTTCATCGGCTACCCGCAAAAATCCTTTGGATATCTCTTCTATAGACCGAAGGACAATGTGGTCTTCGTTGCGAGGAGAGGAGTTTTCCGAGAGCGAGAACTCATAGGCCAAGGAGACAGTGGGAGGAAAATCGAGCTTGAAGAAATTCAAGAATCGATAGATGAAGGAACCTCTACCGCTGGCACTCAACCCGAGGAGGAAACTCAAGTTGAACCAATTGATGAGTCCTTACCTCTTAGACGTTCCGAAAGAGTTAGAGTTCAACCCCAGTTTTATGGTTTTCATATTACTACCGAAGGGGACACGTATATTAGTGATGGTACACTAATAAACCTTGATGAACCTAATAGCTATAAGGAAGCCATGGCAGCCCCAGAGTCTGCGAAATGGAAAGAGGCAATGGATAGCGAGATCCAATCCATGTATGATAACCAAGTTTGGAATTTGGCTGATAATGTGCCCGAACGTAAGACCGTTGTGTGCAAATGGATCTTCAAGAAGAAGACCGATGTGGATGGAAACGTACACACATATAAAGCGCAATTGGTCGCGAAGGGTTTTACTCAAACTCCCGGAGTTGACTATGACGAGACCTTCTCACCAGTTGCGAAGATAAAATCTATTAGAGTGATGCTAGCGATTGCCGCATTTCATGATTATGAGATTTGGCAAATGGATGTCAAGACCGCTTTCCTTACCGGAAAGTTGGCTGAGGATGTTTACATGGCTCAGCCAGAGGGGTTTGTGGATCCGAAGCATCCGAATAGAGTGTGTAAACTTGAGAAGTCCATTTATGGACTTAAGCAAGCGTCTCGCAGATGGAATCTTTGCTTTGATGAGAAAGTCAAAGAGTTTGGATTTGTACGAAGCGAAGATGAATCGTGTGTATATGTTAAAGCCAGTGGGAGCATAGTTAGCTTTCTCGTTTTGTATGTCGATGACATACTACTGATAGGAAATGACGTCCCGACTCTGCAGGAGGTTAAGTCCTGGATCGGGAAGTGCTTCGCTATGAAGGACCTCGGAGAGGCTTCCTATATTTTGGGAATAAGGATAGTAAGAGAGAGAAGTAAGAGACTAATAGGACTTAGTCAGAACACTTACTTAGAAAAGGTACTGAAACGTGTTAGTATGGAAAACTCGAAGAAGGGAGAATTACCGATACAAAGTAATGCCAAGTTGAGTAAGAATCAAAGTCCGAGTACCGAAGTTGAGATAGCAGAAATGAGACGAGTACCATACGTTTCCGCAGTTGGCTCAATCATGTATGCTATGACTTGTACTCGCCCTGATGTAGCCTTTGCTTTGAGCATGGTTAGTAGATATCAAGGGAAACCTGGCAGAGCCCATTGGATTGCGGTGAAGAATATCCTTAAGTGCCTTCGGAGGACGAAGGAATGGTTCTTAGTCTTCGGAGGGAGTGATGACTTGAAGGTGCGAGGGTATAGTGACGCCAACTTTTAGACCGATAGGGAAAACTACCGTTCGCAGTCGGGCTAGGTCTTTACCCTGAATGGATGAGCAGTGACTTGGAAAAGTTCCAAGCAGGAAACCGTAGCTGATTCAACGTGCGAATCAGAGTACATTGCAGCGAGCGAAGCGTCGAAGGAGGCAATATGGTTGATGAACTTCATCGGTGATCTTGGAGTTGTACCCGCTATAAAGGAGCCCATGGAGATTTTCTATGATAATGAAGGAGCGGTTGCCTTGACCAAGGAACCGAGAGATCATGGTAGATCACGACACATCGACAGAAAATACCACTTTATTAGACATCGTGTAGAAGAAGGACAACTCGTAGTGAAGAGGATATCATCAGAAGATAACCCAGCAGATCCGCTTACGAAGGGACTGAGTAGGGTTAAGCACTTGCATCATGCTAGGAGTATTGGGCTGAAGGATGATATTAGCATAGATTAGATAGTATTAGAAACGTTTAATAGATAAATGTAATTAACATTTGATGATTAAATAAAGGAGTTTTATTTATGAGTAATGTTATTGTCTTATGTTAATTGTTTAACTATTGTTTCATTTTGCATGTTTTGACTTCCAGAATAATTGAATTTATTGAGAATAATCGAATTATTCAAATTGTCCACAATCGTTCATATGTTGGAAGTAGATATGAAAGAAGATTGTCGTGAATTGGTGCGTAGATTGTCTAAATGGTATTAGACGTGGCAAAAGATTGCTGCGACGTTCATGAGTGCTTATGAACTGGTTTTGAGCATTGGAACAAACTTGCGCTTGCTGGAATCACCTTATGGAATATGATATATAAAAGGGTGATCGCAAGACGATAATATCATATAGTATTAAAACCTAGATATATGGTTTGTTATTTGTTAATTGGTTGTCCATTGATAATGCGAAAACGCATCAGTAACTCGATGTTATAAAACACATTGTTGTGTATAGTTGATTAATGAATAAGTAAATGCATATAAGTCGAAGTTTATCGGTAACTTTTATCCTAAGAAGGTAAAAGCGATATCTCGGTCGCTCGATGTTTTGATTTGACTTATGTGCCGGGCCCGGTCAGAATTGAATTGATGTGTTCAATTAAGTTCTATGTCGAATAAATCAGAGATCGAGAAACCTAAATGCTTGACTAATCATTCCATAGAATTGTCAGCATGATATCTAACAGAGGACTATACGATCCCTTATCTAAAGGACAAGATTGATTAGATCAGAGTTTGACAGCGTCTTTGAGAGCTACGATTGCAAATCGAATTGTACTTGTGCATATAGTTACTAGACTTATCCAAGTGGGAGACTGTTGGAATAGTGTCTAAGGCTGCAACTATATTAGGCAAATATTTGACCCGATTGTGCATGGTCCTTTTGGGTTGCCTTCACCATAGCAACTTGATAGGATGATTTATTATGAGAGAATAAATATTATTGATATATTATGAGAATAATATAATGAATAATAATATTGTTATTTGATTAATATAAGCCATAAATTAATTAGTATTAATTTGGTGACTTAAAGAGATTAATTAAATAAGAGGGTATAAACTGTCAGTTGTTTGATAGTTAAACTTTGGGTTGTAAATCTGTAACAACGTGAATTTCAAAATAATTTTTTCGCATAATATAAAAACATATTAATTTAATTTTCATAAAACATCAGTGTTTGAAACTCCAATCAATGTCATACGATGAATCCCAAGGTCACATATCATAAAAATCCCATGTGTGTGTACTGATCAAGCCGGCGCCTTCACACGGTCATCACTAGTACCTGAAACAATAAACACCAACACTGTAAGCACAAACCTTAGTGAGTTCCCCAAAATACCACACATAACACATATTAGCCACTCGAGGCTATAACTTTGTGGGTCCGTAGACCCTACTCTGTGAACCCTCTGGTTCTAACTCTGGGAACCTTTCGGTTCCAACTCTATAAGCATGCACAACATAAATCACATAGAAATAATGCAGTACAACACATAACATACATATAGCATACAAGTACTCTGTCGCATAACTCTGATTACTTACTCAAGGTAAAGTATAGTGAGAAGACTCACCTTGCGTATCTCGATAACTCACAAATCCCGGGAATCACTCGCGCTCGATCCTCCGAGCTATAATCCGCCTATAACACCATATATCTCTAATTAACACTTTCACAACTAAGGTTGACTACCCCTATCAAGTCAACACTGGTCAACTCTGGTCAACGGTCAACGGTCAACTTTGACCGGACTCGGCGAGTGCACTAGAGCGACTCGGCGAGTCTATACGTGTTCACTGACTTCCTAGGATCCTCTCTTGACATGTCGAGTACATCCCTGACTTGACGAGTTCCACCTGGCATGAATCACGGGGCCACCACGACTCAACTCGCCGAGTCTCAAGAACAACTCGGCGAGTTCCAGCTTGACTCAGTCCACCTGTCAACCCTCTCTGACTCTCCCGGACTCACTGAGTCAACCCTTAACTCGGTAAGACCACTCGCTGAGTGGTTATGGACAATCTTCATGGTACTCGCCGAGTCTGTTCTTCGGACTCGGCGAGTCTAAGCCATGCATGAACTTAAACTCACTCCTGAGGTCAGATCCGTTCCAGTAACTCATAGATCCAGTCCTTCCAAGCACATTTATCATGTAAAGTTACAATCTTGGCTACCATGCGACGCCTACAAGGCTTCTTTTGGTGAAATGACATCTAAAATGGTAACCTAAGTCCACAACTCAAAAGGAAAGGCATAAAGCAGAGCATTTGGGACTCTCTGGACCTACTAAGGTCCAGATCTATGTACCAATTCCCCATGGGACCTCTCACACTCCAATTACAAGGTAAAAAATGCATGAAGAAACCCTAGATTTGACTATATCAATAGAAATATGAGAATAAGCTCTGAATATTACCTCAAATAGCTTCCTCTGCCGAAATGGAAGTAGATCCAAGCTCCCCAACTCTCCTAGCTTTGCCTTCGTCTTCCCTTCTTGCTAACACACACAGGGATGGTGAATAATAGCCTCTTTTCTCACTCACAAGGACTCTCAGATGCTATGGTGATCTCAAGGTCGAAGGTAGCCGCAATGAAGGGTTGTAAGGTCCTTTAAATAGGGCTCAGGGCCGGGAAATTAGGGTTTCATTAAACAGCGTGGACTCGCCGAGTCCACTCTTGGACTCGCCGAGTCCGGACGCGAACCCGCGTCCAAATCCGCGATCATACTCGGCGAGTCTAGGCTCTAACTCGCCGAGTCTCCTCACAAATTACCAAAAATAAATAAATGAATAATACCTGGGAATCCGGGCTGTTACAATTTTCCCCCACTAGAACTAGACTTCGCCCTCGAAGTCTCGCTCTGCAAATAACTCTGGATGCTGCTCACGCATCTCACGCTCCGGTTCCCAAGTCATCTCGGACCCCTTCCGATGCTGCCACTGAACCAAAACCAGGGGTACCTCCTTGTTCCTCATAACCTTGATTTTCCGATCTCTGATTGCTACTGGTCTCTCAGCATAATTCAGGCTCGCATCCACCTGGATATCCTCTAATGGAACCACTGCCGACTCATCGGCTATACACTTCCTCAGCTGCGACACATGAAAAGTGTCGTGAATCTGCCCCAACTCTACTGGCAAATCCAAACGATAGGCTACCCGACCTACCCTCACGACTACCCAGAATGGACCAATATATCGGGGCCCCAACTTGCCCCTCTTCCTGAATCGAATCACTCCTTTCCAAGGAGAGACCTTCAGGAGCACCAGGTCGCCGACCTGAAACTCAAGCTCGGACCGGCGTCTGTCTGCATAACTCTTCTGACGACTCTGAGCGGCCGACAACCTCTGTCTGACCTGCTGGATCTACTCTGTCGTCTGAAGCACGATCTCTGTACTGCCCATCACGCGCTGTCCAACCTCTCCCCAACAAATGGGGGTCCAACACCTCCTCCCATACAACAGCTCAAAGGGAGGCATACCAATGCTCGAATGATGGCTGTTGTTGTAGGAAAACTCTGCCAAGCACAAATATGCATCCCAACTACCCCCGAAATCCAACACACATGCCCAGAGCATGTCCTCGAGCGTCTGAATCGTCCGTTTACTCTGACCGTCTGTCTGGGGATGATATGCGGTACTAAAATGCAGCCTAGTACCCAACTCCTCATGAAACTTTTTCCAGAATCTGGAAGTAAAACGCATATCTCGGTCTGAAACAATCAAGATCGGCACCCCATGCCGAGATACCACTTCTCTCACGTACACCTCTGCCAATTTCTCTGCTGAAGAACTCTCGCTGATAGCAAGAAAGTGAGCGCTCTTCGTCAACCTGTCCACAATCACCCAAATTGCATCAACTCCTCTGGCAGTCCTTGGCAATTTGGTGATGAAATCCATGGTGATCTGTTCCCACTTCCATTCGGGAACCTCCAACAGCTGCAACTTACCATGCGGCCTCTGGTGCTCGGCCTTAACCCTACGGCAGGTCAAGCACCTCTCAACAAACCACGCAACATCCCTCTTCATACAGGGCCACCAATACTCCTTTCTCAGGTCCAAATACATCTTACTGGCCCCAGGATGGATCGAAAATTTCGACCGATGAGCCTCTTCCATCAAAATGGCACGCGTTCCTCCCACAAACGGCACCCAGATACGCCCCTGAAATGTCATAAGCCCCCGACCATCGGTAACGAACTCTAAAACCAAACCAACAACCCGCTCTTTCTTCTGCATCTCAGATTGCACAGCCTAGGCCTCTGCCCCACGAATGGCGTCCAACACTGGAGCTATCACGGTCAATCTCAAACATATATCCCGCAGCGGGGTGCTCTCCGCCCTGCGGCTCAGTGCATCGGCTACAACGTTAGCCTTGCCTGGGAGGTACAGGATCTCACAATCATAATCCTTGACCACATCCAACCACCTTCTCTGTCGCATATTTAGGTTGGGCTGATCCATTAAATATTTCAAACTCTTATGGTCCGTGTATATCGTACACCGAACCCCATACAGGTAGTGATGCCAAATCTTGATGGCAAACACCACTGCCCCCAACTCTAGATCATGGGTGGGATATCTCATCTCATGAGGCTTCAGCTACCTCGATGCATATGCTATCACATGCCCCCTCTGCATCAGCACCGCCCCCAACCCCAAAATCGATGCGTCACAGTATACCACAAAGTCCTCCATCCATTCCGGGAGGGCTAACACCGGGGCTTCGCATAACCTTTGGTGAAGTGTCTCAAAGGAGGCCTGCTGCTCGGGGCCCCATGAAAAAGCAACACCCTTCCGGGTCAACCTGGTGAGCGGCACTGCGATTTTAGAGAAATCCTTGATAAATCTCTGATAATACCCTGCCAACCCTAGGAAACTCCTGATCTCGGAGGGTGACCTCGGCACCTCCCAACTTATCACCGCCTCAACTTTGGCCGGGTCAACCAATATCCCTTCCTGGTTAACGAGATGTCCTAAGAACTGGACCTCCTGCATCCAGAAATCACACTTGGAGAATTTGGCATAAAGCCTCTCCGATCTCAGAACTCCGAGAACCTCTCTCAAATGCTCCTCATGCTGCTCTCTAGATCTCGAATATACCAGAATGTCATCGATAAATACAATCACTGACCGATCCAGCATCGGCCTACACACTCGGTTCATGAGATCCATGAACACTGCCGGGGCATTGGTGAGCCCAAAAGGCATCACCACAAACTCGTAATGCCCATAACGCGTCCTGAACGTTGTCTTCTGGATGTCCTCATCCCGCACCCTCACCTGATGATATCCAGACCTCATGTCACACCCCGAAAACCAAAGGCAGAAACGTTCCCGGGGTTGACTCCATGTTGTGTATCAAATCCAATGTACATAGTAATCACAGTAAACAACCATTACATTACATATATCTGAAAGTTTACATTTGGTTCAAAAGTAATTTGTACAAAGTTATACATATATCATATGAACAAAAGAGACGAGTCTTCGGAGCACTCCGTCTTCACCAAAAGATATCGCCGGGTACCTGTCTAACTTGGACCTGAGAATACAAGCAGTTTGAAAATCAGCATAAAGCTGGTGAGTTCATAAGCGGTTTTGTTTTGTGAAAATGTTTTGGTTTCCTTTAGTATTCCGAAAAGGATTGATATCCAAGAAAATCCCATATTTTCTTATGTAAAGTAGTTAAGTTATCTTTCGTTACAGTTCTGTTACAAGTTATAAGTTAACCCCAGGAAAATCCCATATTTTCCTAATGCAAGATTGATTGAATAACACAGAGTATAGTTTAATATACAAAACTATGATTTAGACGAACTGTAGATAGAAAGTATTTTGAAAACCTTGGGACTAACATCCCGAACCAGTTTATAGATAATTCGATAAAGACCATGGGATCACTATCCCGAAAATAGATATAAGATATCTTGATAAACCATGGGATCACTATCCCGAAACTAGATATATGATAGATTAATAAAATCATGGGATTATCATCCCGAACGAGATATAGACACAAGATCTTGGGATTTTCATCCCGAACGAGATATAGACATAAAACCATGGGATTACCATCCCGAACGAGATATAGATACAAGACCATGGGATTATCATCCCGTATAAGATTTAGTTTCTAAACAATCCTAGCTGTGAATAAGTTTATATTAATACGTATTGTGAGTCGGGTAACCATGCTGATATGACAACGAGACCTCCTTGACGTTAGTCAGACGTCGAATGATATACAGAATTTGTCACCCTAGGCGTGCCCGCCTAACTGTAGCTAGCAGTTAAGGTGTGGGATTGTCAATCCCGAATAGATCTATTCACAAATTCCTCGCTCTCCCTCCAGGAGACTCTGGTTACACTTCCGGAGAGGATTTACTTTGATCATCCATAAAGGGTAGTGACTATCTCACAAGCTAGTATTAAACTATTCACAGGATTCTCATACGATATCGAACATACAAAGATTTTAAGACATGATATAGTGAAAATGGTTACATACTATGAAATTATCTTGCAAAACATTCAAGTGATACGGAGATAAACTGAATCAGACATAGTTTATCTAATAACTTAATACAGATATCAGTACATGATATAAAGAGAAACATATAACCCCAAATTATTCCCATAATAATTTGATTAGTTTGATTATTTTCTTAGCTAAAATCCATTTAGTTGTAATCGATAAATCATTCCTTATGCTCAACATATTACATAAGGAGTAAAAGAGTTTATAAATTGCCAGATAATATTTGAAACATATTAATGTTATAATTCGAAAACAGTTATAGTATTGCTTGTATTCCCCCCCTGAAAACATTGAAAAACACGGAAAAAGGCGTAGGGGTATGAACTCACCGGACGAGAAATGTGTCGATTTGAACGCTAAGAGTTGATCCGGGGCTTGTATATACACGAGGTTCCTAATTATAATGTAAAGATACACATTTGTATCTAATTAGGACTTAGTTTATTTATATGATAGGGACACTTGCTTCAAGTCGCGAAAACACCCCGATATGAGTGTTTGGAGGGACCCGGGTGGCGTTTAAGGACGTGAAATGACACTAGGGACTTGGGACTTGAGTTTACTCCCCATGAGTAAACTAATATAAGAGATTTTGGTCTAAAACACCCATTCCCCATGAGTTTACGGCCGTAAACTCATGGTGGGGGTGGTTTATGGTGCTAAATGACTTCAAACACTTAGGGGATAATTTCTAGACTTGGTTTAAGGACTTGAAATAATTTCAAAGCATCAAATAGACCCTCTTATGGGATTTTATGGCCTAGCATGGCTCCATGGCCGTAAACTCCTATTTTTCCAAGAAAATGGTTTTAAATGGAGCTAAAACAAATCACATGTGATTAATAGAATTATTCCAAGGCCTAACATGAGTTTGTATGGGACATATGAGGGATTTATGGAGTTTACGGCCCATGAGACCCCTCTCATGGCCGTAAACTCTATTATATGGTGCTACAAAGTGTTTCAAGGTCTAAAACTTGCATAGAAGGGCTTCTAAAATTCATCTAAAGGCTTTAGGGGTGTTTAGTTAGCATTCTAACACCATAAATTATGGAGTTTACGGCCCAAGAACAAGACTTGGCCGTAAACTCTTAGAAATCCCACAAATGATGTGTATAAGGCCCTTAAACTATTTTTGGTTGGTCCTTTGATTTATTCCAAGGCTTTTGGTGGTGTTGGATGGCTTTCTAACACCTTAGAATTGGATTTATGCCAAGTTTTGAGGAGTTTACGGCCCAAGCACATGCCTTCGCCGTAAACTCACCTAAATTCCCCCAAAAATCATGTTTCAAGTGTCCAAATGCTAGAAGCAATATTCTATAATTCATATCTAAGCCATAGAAGTGATTTGGAAGGGTTTAAGGGCATGAAAAACCCCATTTACATGAGTTTACGGCCCAAGCTTATGCCTTGGCCGTAAACTCCTTCAAATGACTCAAAATCAAAGTTTTAAATGTTCTAAGTCCATATCTTGAAGTCCCTTAGCCATATCTAAAGTCCAAATGAGTTTAGGAAGGAGTTTAAGGGCTTAAAACCCTTCAAAATGGTGTTTACGGCCTAGGCAGTCTCCTGGGCCGTAAACTCACATATGTTGTCCTATTTCATGATTAAATGTCAAATTTGGAAGCCAAATATGCTATAGATTAAGGCTAGGAAGGTACCTTAGGGATTTGAGGCCTTAAAATTGAGTTTTGGACCCTTAATCATTGGATTTAGGAGAGAGGTTAGAGAGAGAGTAGAGAGAGAAGGAAAAAGCTTCAAATGAGAGGTTAAACACTTTTATATAGTTCCTAAAACTTGGACACGGTGGAATTCTACCCGATACCGTCCTTAAACGAAGCTTTAGGTCGCACCCGATTGAGTTTCCGTCACCCGACGAGGATATTTCTAAAACTTATGAAATAAATGCTTTGGGCTAAATTCATGAGTTCCTAAATGATTTGGACCCTCATTGAATGATAATAAACATATAATTTTAGTTAACTAAACCCAAAAATGATGTCGGGACATTTCGATCTCCGACGAGTTATACGGGTAGAATGGGTTTTCGGCGATGAACAACTTCGGGTTGTTACACCTCAAATCGATCTTGGAGAACCAAGATGCTCCCTGCAACTGATCGAACAAATCGTCGATCCTCGGCAACGGGTAACGGTTCTTGACCGTCAGCTTGTTCAACTCCCAGTAATCAATGCACATCTGGTGTGAACCATCCTTCTTCTTGACGAACAGGATATGTGCTCCCCACGGTGAGCTACTCGGCCGAATAAACCCCTTTCCCAGTAGCTCCTGAAGCTGCGAGGATAACTCTTGCATCTCTGGAGGTGCAAGGCGATAAGGCACCTTAGCAATAGGCGCGGCCCCGGAACCAAATCGATACTGAACTCCACTTGCCTCACAGGAGGCACACCCAACAACTCCTCAGGAAATACATCAGGGAACTCACACACTACCGGAACCTCCTCAACAGACCTCGGTCTCTCGGAATCCACCCGCGTATCCATCACATACGCCACAAAACCCTTACAGCCCTGCTGTAGACACTGCCTTGCCTTAGCGGCCGAACAAAACGCTGATCCAGAACGTGTACCCTCGCCGTACACCGTAAGAACTCCCCCACTAGGGTCTCGTATGGTCACCAGTTGTCGCCCGCAGTCGATAACCGCACCGAATCTGCTCAACCAGTCCATGCCCACAATGACACAGACATCACCCATCGCAATAGGAACCAGATCAATCGAGAACTCAACACCAAAAATCTCGACTACGCACCCTCGGAGAACCTCTGTGGCATATATCACCCTCTCGTCAGCTATGGAAACTCTCAGAGGCCAACTCAACACCTCACGACTAACACTGATATGCTGACTAAAAGCCAAAGATACAAAAGACCGACTCACACCCGAGTCAAATAACACCAAGGAAGGTACATAATTCACAAGAAAAGTACCTACGCATAACATAATATAAGCATAATATCACAACATCAAAATAAATACACGAAAGAATACACACCAGCCACGACATTGGGTGCTGCGCAGACCTCCTCTGCGGTCAACTAAAAAGCTCTCCCTCGTGCTCTCGGCGCCTCGGCCTTCACTGGCCGACTCTCGGTAGCTCTGATGGCGGTAGGGGCAGACCCCTGAGGTGCTCCCTGAGATGATCCTCGCAACTGCGGACACTCTGCCTTCCGGTGTCCGGTCTAGTTGTAGTGAAAACACACCGCAAACCCCTTGGGGCAGTCCTTGGCCTTGTGCCCCTCCTTGCCACACTTGTAGCAAGATCCCGCTCTACAGACTCCATCATGACCCTTGCCACACTTCCCACAAGTGCGGCCCTTCTGGCTCCCTGGTTTGGGATCAGCGGGCTTGGCCCGCTTGGCTGCCGGCTGAGACTGTGCCGGTCGCCGATCCCTCCCCTGAGACTCCGCCTCCTCCCTGGCCTGAGTCTCTAGCTCAATCTCCCTCTTCCGGGCATTTGCCTGAAGCTCCGCAAATTTCCGGTACGAGGAGTTCTCCGCGAACTCCCGAATGTCTCGCCTCAAGATACTCAAATATCGGCTCATACGTGCCTGCTCCGTGGACACGTGCTCAGGGCAGAACATCGCTCTCTCATGGAACATCCTGGTAATCACCGTAACAGAATCAGTACCCTGCTTGAGGGTCAGAAAATCCTGGGCCAAATGCTCCCTCTCCACCTGGGGAACGTACTCATCTCGAAACATGGCAGTGAACCTCTCCCAGGTCACTGCTGCAAGCTCAGCAGGCGTAAAGTGCGTCGTCACAAACTTCCACCAGTCCTTCGCTCCCAAGCGAAGCTGGTTCAGCGCGAACTGAACCTTCAAATGCTTAAGAGTTGAGCATGTGAAGAAACACCCCTCTATGTCAGAAATCCATCTCATAGCCGCCACCGGGTCCTGGGTCCCATCAAACTCTGGTGGTTTTGTGTTGCTGAACTCTCGGAACAGCAACGCATCACCACCCTACGGCCTTGCGGAAGCAATAGCTGCGGTAGCCGCTGCAACAGTAGCCTTAGAAAGAGCGGCATAACGCTCGTCGAAGGTCTCAATCAACGTGGTCTTAATAGACCCGGACATCTCTGGTATCTCTGCCTTGATGGCTGCAACCACCTCCTCATGGATGATCCGATGGATCTCCTCATCACTGGTCTCACTGCTCTCAGGCATCAGACATGTCCTCACCATGATCTACCTATGAAATACAAGATACGATAAATTAGAATCCATTCGAGCATACTCACACTCGACAACTCATACCTACTTGATCCTTGGTATTCCAAAGATTTCTACTTGGGCTGTACACCGCTTCGGTGCTTTCAGTAGTACGGGCCCAATACTACTGTCCGCACCGTATCAGAATACACTCCAAGTCCTCCTCTTCGGATCCCAAATTCCAAGTACTCTATCATGCACAATCCACGCTCTAACAAATCTCTCATAAGCCCCTCGCTGCTACCTACTTACTCTCAAGCATCTAATAGCAACTTACCTCTCCCTAGGTTAAGGCATCACAAATTAGGCCACTCTAGTCCTAATAGGAGCACCTAGCCTACTCTAGCATGAGAATACATCATATCAATATCAATATCACATAACATGAGGGTATTTTGGGAAATCACCGTTCGGGCACGGACTGATCGTACACACAACTCTGCTCTGCGTTCTTCCAAAAATCTTTTATTCTTTTTTAAAATACTTCTCAAATCCTCGGTTTGAGTTCAAATACGCCCAAAGGTGTACTCGAATCCCTCAAACCAAGGATCTGATACCAACTTGTAACAACGTTAATTTCAAAATAATTTTTCGCATAATATAAAAACATATTCATTTAATTTTCATAAAACATCAGTGTTTCAAACTCCAATCAATGTCATACAATGAATCCCAAGATCACATATCATAAAAATCCCATGTGTGTGTACTGATCAAGCCGGCGCCTTCCCACGGTCATCACTAGTACCTGAAACAATAAACACCAACACTGTAAGCACAAACCTTAGTGAGTTCCCCAGAATACCACACATAACACATATTAGCCACTTGAGGCTATAACTCTATGGGTCCGTAGACCCTACTCTGTGAACCCTCTGGTTCTAACTCTGGGAACCTTCCGGTTCCAACTCTATAAGCATGCACATCATAAATCACATAGAAATAATGCAGTACAACACATAACATACATATAGCATACAAGTACTCTGTCACATAACTCTGATTACCTACTCAAGGTAAAGTATAGTGAGAAGACTCACCTCGCATATCTCGATAACTCGCAAATCCCAGGAATCACTCGCGCTCGATCCTCCGAGCTATAATCCGCCTATAACACCATATATCTCTAATTAACACTTTCACAAATAAGGTTGACTACCCCTATCAAGTCAACACTGGTCAACTCTGGTCAACGGTCAACGGTCAACTTTGACCGGACTCAGCGAGTGCACTAGAGCGACTCGGCGAGTCTATACGTGTTCACTGACTTCCTAGGATCCTCTCTTGACACGTCGAGTACTTCCCTGACTCAAAGAGTTCCACCTGGCATGAATCAGGGGGCCACCATGACTCAACTCGCCGAGTCTCAAGAACAACTTGGCGAGTTCCAGCTTGACTCAGTCCACCTGTCAACCCTCTCTGACTCTCCCTGACTCACTGAGTAAACCCTTAACTCGGTAAGACCACTAGCTGAGTAGTTATGGACAATCTTCATGCTACTCGATGAGTCTGTTCTTCGGACTCGGCGAGTCTAAGCCATGCATGAACTTAAACTCACTCTTGAGGTCAGATCCGTTCCAGTAACTCAAAGATCCAGTCCTTCCAAGCACATTTATCACGTAAAGTTACAATCTTGGCTACCATGCGACGCCTACAAGGCTTCTTTTGGTGAAATGACATATAAAATGGTAACCTAAGTCCACAACTCAAAAGGAAAGGCATAAAGCAGAGCATTTGGGACTCTCTGTACCTACTAAGGTCCAGATCTAGGTACCAATTCCCCATGGGACCTCTCACACTCCAATTACAAGGTAAACACTGCATGAAGAAACCCTAGATTTGACTATATCAACAGAAATACGAGAATAAGCATTGAATATTACCTCAAACAGCTTCCTCTGCCGAAATGGAAGTAGATCCAAGCTCCCCAACTCTCCTAGCTTGGCCTTCCTCTTCCCTTCTTGCTAACACACACAAGGATGGTGAATAATAGCCTCTTTTCTCACTCACAAGGACTCTTAGATGCTATGGTGCTCTCAAGGTCGAAGGTAGCCGCAATGAAGCGTTATAAGGTCCTTTAAATAGGGCTCAGGGCTGGGAAATTAGGGTTTCATTAAACAGCGTGGACTCGCCGAGTCCACTCTTGGACTCGCCGAGTCCGGACGCGAACCTGCGTCCAAATCGGCGATCATACTCGGCGAGTCTAGGCTCCAACTGGCCGAGTCTCCTCACAAATTACCAAAAATAAATAAATGAATAATACCTGGGAATCCGGGCTGTTACAAAATCCTTATTGGATAGAGGATGGACGAATTCTAGGGCTTGGGATAGCCTCAAATTCGTCCAAGGCTTATCTATGGAAAGGATTTGGATTGCTTTAAGGAAAGATTATCCAACTAGGGTTTAAGGGTGAAACCCTAGGAGCCTACAAGTATATATAGACCCTTAGGGCATGTGAAATCGGCATCTCTTCTAAAGAAAGAAAACCCTGGCCGAATTTCTTCCCTCTCCTCTCTCTCAAATCATCCTCCTTGCTAGTTGGTGTTTGTAAGCCATTAAAGGAGTGACAATTGTGACTCTAGAGCTCCAAGACAACAAGATCAAAACAAGAGATTCAAAGGTAAACTTCTAGATCGGATTTTGTATTGTTCTTATACCTAATTAGTTATTAGAAGTCTCGGATTCAAAGCATGTTTAATTAGAGAAACCTAGATCCAAGAATTAGTGTTTGCATGTGCACATAGGAATGTTCATATGGCCAAAACCCATCAAGTACCTCAAATGTGATACCTCTAATAAATCACAAACACCAAAAGCACGAGGAGGCTTATAAGAGAGAGGTTAGGAAGCACCAAAATCGGCTAGGGTTTCACCTTGAAAAATATTTGGCCGAATTTGGGAAGGCTAGGGGTTCCATTTATAGTGTGGAATCCTTAGGGTTTCTTACATAAAACCCTAATTTAGTTAAGCCTTTAAGTATTCCAATACTCCATATAATAGGGCCTTTGGACTAAATCTTCATGGACTCTCACATAGATTTAGTCCATCCCTAATCAACATGGATCATTAGCCCAAACTATAAGTATTACTAATTTATCTAATCAGTCCCTATTAATTTAATCAGTCTCTTTTGATCTCTAAATTAATTCCAAATAAATTCCTGATCAATACTAATTAAATAATATGATTTCTCAATTAATATATTATTCTTATAATATATTAATAAATCACAAATAACCTCTTTCTCAAATATCCATCCTATCAAATTGCTCCGAGGAAGGAAACCCAAAAGGACCATGCTACTATCGGGTCAAGTACATACCAATTATATTTATGGGCTTAGACACCTAATCCAACAGAATAGACATAAGAGCTTACGAGAGAAGCCATGTGTTTTAGAGTTACGAGTCGAAGCCCATAATCTTTAATAAGTGTGGGGTGAATTTTGTGTGTGAGAAAAAGAGGGTCTAGGAAAATAGATTTTTGAGAAGAGTATGAACCCATTAACAAGGTCTAATGCACATCACTTGCATGGAAGAAGTCTTGCAAAACTACTTTCCGGTGCACCCAGTTTTCACGACGTGGCCTTTATTCACCACTTTGTGACTTCGATTCCATCATGACTCAAAATTCGATTTCCATTGACACCATGCCGTGACTTCTCTTACCACATCGTGATTCAATAAAAAAAATGGCATTTTGGTTCTACTCTTTCAACCTTAGAATGTGGCGTATGCTTTCCCACATTGAGATGCTATGTTTTGAAGATCTTATTCGCCACACTTTTTGAAGATGCAAATTTCTAATTCACGTATTGCTGACACATTTATGTGTTGTAGAAGATCCAAGTTACAATCACATACTCAAGGTGTTCAAGTTTTACAGACGCATGTAAATTCGATCTCGCCAGTACTACCCCAGGGGGCGTCTATTCCTTTTTTCTCCCTTTTATTGCTTTTAAATTATTTTATGCATACAATGAGAGCATTGTATGAAATAAGAGTGGGGTAGGGGGGTCGAAAAAGAAAATTGCTAGAAAATTTAAAATTTTCTAATAGATTTGAAATTATAATCTAAAAATTAAATCTATTAATAATTAAAAACTTATGTTGCTAGTGTTGCGTGGAATGATCCAATACGATTTCAAATGTTTAACTAAGCCAACATATGTTATAGTATATTTGTGGCTTCCCAAGTTTTAGTGAAAAACCATGAAATAAGAAAGATAATCTGGTAGTTTATATGGCATAATAAATTTTGCAGCATGCACCCGAAATCTATCTAGGAGAGCTTATATAGTCATTGCACTTAGACTAATACATCTAACCAATAAAGGTTGAAGTTAAGCTCCCCTACTTAAGCATGTAGGAATGAGCGAAAAATGTGAGTTATATATATATATATATATATATATATATATATATATATATATATATATATATATATATATATATATATATAAAGGTTGTAAAAATCGTTCGGCGGTAGCTCGACGGTCGACTGACGATAAGTGATTAATTAGACTCGGCGGGGATTAATCGGCGATTAATCGGGGACCCTAAATTATTAATAAAATTATTTAAAAAATTAATATTTCCTAAAAAATTAAGTATTTCGAAATTTCCAATTTTAAAAATTTGAAATTTTAAAAATTTTAGTATAATATTTCAAAATTCGAAAGCTTAAAAATTTTAAATTTTAAAATTTTGGTGTAATATTTGAAAATTATTTTTTTTTAATTTTTTAAATATTTCCCGCCTATGACCGCCGAGGACCGCCAGGTCCGCCATGGACTGCCAACCCGAGTTTGACCGATTTTGACCAATTTCCGCCAAGCACCCTAATTGTAATCGGTTTGAGGCCGCGAAGCGATTAATCGGCCGCCAATGCCGATTTCTGCAACACTAATATATATATATATATATATATATATATATATATATATATATATATATATATATATATATATATATATATATATATAGAAGAGAAATTGTAAAAGTTGTAAGAATTTTGGAGCGATCAAAGTATGAAGATCAAAGATCAAAATTCTGAAGAATCAAAAAATTGAACATACTAAAATCAAACGTAAAAGTGGTTAATTCAATGAAATCAAAGAATAAATATCAAATAAGTGAAGAAATCCAAGAGCTCCATTGTGGTATCAAAGTTGTAATTTTACTAGATTATGTAGGCTTAGGTAGCTTAACCAAAACTACCTTGAGGTTAAGAAAGATTTTTGAGGATGGATTCGGAGGGTTGCAAAAATGAGTGTCGTATAAACTAAGGGGTGAAGTTTCATAAGGATTGTGAGTATTTAGGATTGGGAAGTTTCTAGGAACCTTAGACACAAATATGCGCAGTGAGGTCTTGGTATAATGGCTGAGTTCAAAATGGATTGTCTTATGTGATGTTAGTGATGAAAATTTAATTTAAACTTAGTTTTGCTTGAGGGAAAGCAAAAGATAAGTGTGGGGTATTTTGATATTACCATATTTATACGTATTTTGGCAAAATTTTAATACATTTTAAATAATATTATGGTTATTTGCAAAGATATTTGGTACTTATTGAATTAAAATGTATTTTGCAGGCAAAAGGAACACTCTTGAAGAATATGGACAAGAATTGACAAGGATTGGAACTTTGGAGGATTGAAGATTTAATTAATAAAAATTCCAACAAAAAACCAAGATCACGACGTAGAAACCCAATGCCACGACGTGAAGAGGGTATTTTAGAAGATAACTATGTGGGAAGTCATAATCCTTGCCCGATACCGAAAAACACCCAGTTCACGACGTGAGCGGCATATTTTCCAAAACTATAAATATTGCTTCACTCTTATGATTAGAGGAGATTTTAGAGAGTTTTTGGGAGGAGAGGAATTCTGAGATATCTGATTGAAACTTCAGAAAAGTGCACAAAACATTCCTTTAAAGGAGATTTTGCTTGAACATTAAGAGATTGATGAACACATCATCACATCGGTTTGATTTACTTTAATCATGTTGATTTATGTTGAACTTATTCTTTTGTTTTCAGCCATGAGTAGCTGAACTTATTTTCTTTCGTTTAGCTAGATGATACTTTAACTCTATGGCTTAGTTTATTAATTAATTTATGAATTTTATAGTTGGTTTTGTGCATGTGTTTGATTATCATTACCTAGCATGTTAAAGTTGTGATTTTGTTGCTAAATTTCAAGTTAAGTGTATCTTAGTGACCATTAAGTTATATGAACTTGATTACCTAGTGATTTAATGACCATTAAATTACTAGAGCTAGGATTGAACAAATCTTAGACAAGTAATAAAAGAAACAAATTTAGTTGTGCTAGAGAACATAAATTGTAACAATAATTGTGTTTTACTTAGATAAATCTTACATAGCCCATCTATAATTAATAACTAATTTTCTGTTTTGCTTGTGTATGATCATATACAAGGTAGTTCATGAATTGGTGAAAATATTAGTAAATTTGGACTTGAATATCTAATTACATAATAATTGGTACCAACTTTAATAATCCATAATTAGTAACTAACCATAGGGAAAAGGTGTATTCGAACTAAATGAAAGTGTTTTTAGTATATTGATTAAAATCGTTAGTTAAGTATTTAAGTTAGTCTGAACTTGGAAAATCAGATAAAACCCATTTTAACTTTTTCTTGTTTTGAGATTAATCTGTTAGTAGTTAGGTTAGTAAATTAAATCTGTTCCCTGAGTTCCATACCTGACTGTTTGTGCAATATCATTTGCGAATAGGTCAACTGCCTTAAGCCATAATAGTTAGTTAGATATTTGGTAAAACTAATAGGTGTAATAATTACCCACATCATAACCTGATAGACAATTTCCGTTATTCTCACTTCATGGTCCTAACCGATAATCTCAAAAGATTTATCCTAAAGGATCTCTAAGTGAACAATGTTGCCTCGGGGATTCCTTAGCGACATGTGTTAATAAGACGATCATGGGGCAAACAAATTACCTACATGAATAAGTCATTCATACCTACAGTTCATAGTTAGTATGTGGTTCCTTAACCTTTATAGGTTGAGGACATGTCCATGTATAGTTTAGTAACACCTACATGTCGTAGAGTTGTCCGTATACAACTCGTCAATGCCTATAGGTTGTAGACTTGCCTGCAGAATGATTTATTAACACCTACAAGTTGTAAGCTTGCCCGTGTATGATTGACTGACACCTAAAGGAGGTAAACTTGCCCATGTATAACTTATAAACGTTTACAAGTTGTGTACCTTCTCATGTTTGACTTGACTTGACTTAGAATAGTCTGTGTTCAACATCAATACTCTACTAGGTATCTATATTAATAGTCCAGTAGTACTATAAACGTATTGCCCTCTCATGACTATGTTTATTTCTCCTTTCCCTTCACTACCCCATATAATATAATTATGAAATATTCATATATGGTTAAATAATAATCAACTCGTTCAGTTCCATCTAACACATAAGGTTTCAATCACAGATAATAGGCACAAAAAGCATATTAGTTATATAAATACTTTATATTTATGTGAATGATGAAAGTAACAATGCACTAACTTAATTAGAGTGGATGCCTCAAAATTTGGGTAGTACTTCATCTTTATACTTTATCTTTTCTTCTGACATGACATAAGTACGAATATCACTAAGTACTAGTCCTACTTTCCTCGCGACTAATTGATAATCTAGATTCCTCGCTAATTCCAATGTCTACATCAAGATCTATCAGGTAAGGAACTTCTAGGTAGGATCATATCAGAGGTAGGGTCCATTTAGTATATAGATTATACTGTTTGGAAATCCCACTTTAAACACCTCACTAAATCCAACCTAGACATCATCCCCGTAAGTAGATCAATCAATATAATGACTTGGAATTACTGATAAAGATTAATTATATGTTCATAATAACGACTATGACTATAATTAATAGTTACACTTGAATAAAATATGTGTAGCTTAACTTAAAGAGCTCATTGATGAAAACTGGGAATTAGGCGGGCAAAACTCTGACTCGAGAGTTTCTATTCACTGGCTATCTGACACCATAGGGCTTTGCCTAAGTGACTAGGAACTAGGGAGTAAAGCACTAAAAGGCTTCGACAGAGTTCTCGATAGATTGAGTTGAAGGGTGTGAGAAATGATCTGATCCTCGAAGGTTAATATAGGCTTGAAAAGGGTGCTCACCATGCATTATGTTCCCTGTGCATCATGCATCTGCTAGAACACGATGATGTGGCGTTCATGTTGGATTGGGTGTCTAATTCCATAACTATAATTGGTATATACTTTAATTGATAGTAGAGCAATCCTTTTCGGTTGCCCTCAAACCTGACAATTAAATAGGATAACTTTTTACACACACACACACATAGAGAGATTGATTTCTTAATTTGTTATATGGTTAATAAAGTAACTGGAAATCAAAATAAATAGTTTGGTAATATATTATGAGAATAATACATTAATTGGAAATAGTATTAATTAATTAATCATTAATCATAAATTAATTGAAATTAATTTTTGGATTAATTGGACTAATTAAAAGGGCAATGTCTGTTTGGTTATTTATTGAAAGTTGAGGAAAGGTTCCCATCGACCTCATTGGGCGAGGTGAAAAAAAATCACTTGGGCAAGCCCAAGGAATTTCATCCAAGCCCCTTGAAAGAGGGTAATGGGTTGCTTGATCACCAAGCAAAGAGATTAGGGTTTCCTCCTTAAACCCTAGCTTTGGCACCAAGCTACCTTAGCTATAAAAATACCCTTAGCCTTAGAATTTTGGCCATGATCCTTTAGAGGCTTAGGGACGAAATTTACACCTCTCTCCTATCCGTCTTGAAGCTGCTTGGTTGCTAAGGTTTAGGTGTGAACCATTAGAGGCACGACACTTGTGGCTCTTGCTTTTAAGAGTCTTTCAATGAGGATTTCAAGATTGTTTTCTATAACAATCTTCGAGGTAAGTTTCTTATTCTTATGAATTAGTTTTTCATAGGAATGTTTTATAGGTTGTTATTCATAGTATGTTGCCTATATGTGAAAGACATAGAGCCTATTAGGTTGCATGTGCCCTAATCATTTGAATTGTTTATATGTTTTCCGCTTAGATCATTGTAATTGTAACCATAGTAACCCATCAGTGGTATATGATCCTAGGGTTTTCTTTCATGAATTTGCACATTGGTGAGTAAAAAAGAAACCTAGTTTTGCATTTGTCGCAACTCACAACATGAGCAAAGAGGCTCATGACGTGAGCTCAGTCATATCTGATTCTGTTTGCTGAAAACCAGGTCTCACGATGTGAGCTATGAGGCTCATGATGTGAGCTCAGTCTGGACAAGATTTTATGTGATTTTTTTCCTAATCTGCTTTTGTTTGATAATTACTCGCTATACTTATTCTCCAAATCCGGTTTTGGTGCATCTATGATGATAAGATAAAAGCCTAGAATTTAGGAGATGATTATTTGACTTGAATAAATGTTTTGTGCTTAATATGATTGTTTTTTTTTTTCTTTTTTTAATGGTTAAATTATAAATCTAGATATTAATTGATCTTAATAATTAATGTCAAATAGTGTTTGGTATTTTGAAAAGTTTAAAATATATCCCTATGGATCTTGTTATTAATTAATCAATTATTTAGAAGACAGTTAATAAATCCATAAAATTGTGTAAATTCAATTAAATTAAGATTTAATTTATTCAAAGGTTAGACCCTTGCTATTTTAAAATGTTTTAAAATACACCTTATACTATGTATATAATTAAAAGTTTAATATATATAAGAAAAGTAAGTCAAATTGCTAGTATGCCTCATTCACGGAACCATGCTATAAAGAGGGTAAAAGGAAACAGCCTGTAAAATAGTCGTTGAATGGGTGTCCACTCTCACCCAACTCTCTCCTGTATGGTGGAGGGTCATTATCGAATGGATTTGATAGGAAATAAGCTCACTAAAAGTATAATGATATAAGGAACTAAACTATTTTCTAAAATCCCACTCTTATTACTTTAGGAAAATATGAATTTGTATGCTAGTCCATGAAATTACACATTTCAATTTATAAGTCATTAGTGGAGCGTGTGTGGTTAACCGATACACTTATGGGGGACTAATAAAGAGTGGTAATGGGTGTCTCAAAAATTATCGTTGATTAATGGAGCGCGTATGGTTAACCAACACATTAAAACGAGATGATAAATGATATCGAGAGTACCAAGCTAATTTGCATGGTTATTCATATCTCGTTTGTGATCCTCGAGATCCCAGTCACAAAAATAAGAGCATAATCTGAGATTAAACATCCCATTGATTAGATTCAATGAATCTCAAAATATCTAGGAATTTCATAAGATTGAAATTGGTAAAAGCATCACCTACCTAAAATCGAGTCGAATTTGATTACGACATCCTTATTCAAAGTTCGAATCGAAAATGTAGATCCTAGCCTTTATTTAAATTTATGGGTTAATAATTAAGGATTAAAATCAACTAACTTGAATTCTCTTTTCTCCCTTTATATATGTCAAGTCAAGACAACAATGGTCTTCCTTAGTCTATTGGAAATGGTTTTCCTCTACCTTCTAAAGATGATCTTCCACATTCTGATCAAGGTGAAAGTTTGTTCCCTTCTTTGAGCAATGGTGGAAATGGATGTCATGCTTCTCTAACTTTTCCTCCTCCTCCTCCTCCTCCAATGACTCTGCTAACCTCACATTTTCCTCAAGTTGAAAGATACACAACTACTCAAGCCCTATTGGCGTGTAAACATCGAGATGAAAATTCTTTGTGTATGCATGTTCTGAAAATGAAGTCGTACATTGACAAATTAGATAGAATGGGTGTCATTTTCCCAAGGGAGCAATCCATTGATTTGGTTCTCCTTTCGCTTCCTGAGTCATATAGTCAGTTCATTAAGAACTTTTATATGAGCGACCACGACGTGAACCTAATTGATCTCATACATATGTTGATTGTTGTTGAAAAAGAAATGCTTAAAAGCACAAGTGAAGCAACATTGTTTGAAGGGCCAAATTCCAAAGTTTCCATGGACATTGACAATGGTGAAAATGGGGCGGTGATCGACTGTGAGTATCAGTTGGTTTGTAACAGGACCCCAAGTGGGGGAGAGTTGGTGATTCAGGGCGAGAGGCTGCACCGTAGGCCAACCTTGTGTTCAACATCGAGGGCTAGGCGCTGTTGGATTAGGTGTCTAAGTTCATAACTATTTCTAGTATGTACTTGACCCGGTTGACATGGTCCATTTGGGTTGCATGGAATTGCAACGCTTGGATAGACTAAATGAGAGAAAGGACACTTAAGGATTATTAATATATTATCAGTTATAATATATTAATAATATTATTTAATTAGTATTAATCAAAGAATTGATTTGAAATTAATTAAGTGATCAAAAAGATACTAATTAAATATATGGGGTTGATTGTGTAAATAATCTATTCTTATATAGTGGGTTAATGATCCATGGTTTGTATGGATTGGGCTAAAACCCATAAGGTGCTCCATGGATAATCCATGGAGGTTACAAACCCATAGGTCATGGAATATGAAAAGCCATGACAATTAGGGTTTACATGGTGTAACACTACTTGTGCCACAACTATATAAAGACCCCCAGTCTAGCAAAATTGGCATTACTTGTACAAGATAGAGCCGATTTTGAGGTGTAAGTGAACTTCTCTCAAGTCTATTCCAAGAGTTGTAGTGTTGTGTGAGACATTTGAGGCATCACACTTGAGGTGTTAGGCTCACAAGGTTCTCAAGGAATCTAAACTACAAAAGGTACGTTCTTCTTCTAGCATTTATGTTTTAAAGTTCCCCATGGTATGCTAAATAGGTTAAGAACCTTGGAAAATCAATTTTGCATGTATCATAATAAAACATAGATATTCTAGAAAACAGCCCTTTAATGACGCGCAAAAAATGACACGCGGTGATTTACGATACGCAAAAGCGTGTGCCCTAAAAATAGTGTTATCTCTTCTAAAATTTGAAGGATATAGGACACGCTTTTGTGAGTGCCCTAAAATTAATGTCCAACAAAAGAAAAAAAAAAAACACGGAGGGCGCTTATTTAAAAATGGGTGTCGTCTAGAAATGTCGCTTTATATTTTTTTTAATGAAAGGCGCGTTCTCTTGTTTTACAGCGGGGGGAAACGAAAATCCCAAAAGTTTGAAAGGCCGCCATTGTTATCTTCTAACTTATTTCCATCATTCTTTTCTCTCTCTCTCTCTCTCTCTCTCTCTCTCTCTCTCTCTCTCTCTTTCTCTTTATATCTCTATCACTCTAATACCCAAAAAACCCCTAATATCATCACAAAAAAACCCTACTATCCCCCTCCCTTAATGTCTGCGATCGGCAATGGAGATGATGGCCACCACTATTACTCCATTACTCACATGTCGATCTGTCTGCATACACATACCACCACTAGCTAAACAAGCCCCTTCCTCTATTTTCATTCCATGCTTGTGAACAACGAAGGCTGAAGCAACAAAAACCTGTAACTTTGTCTTAATTGTTTCATGGTGGTTGACAAGGTTTTCCTTGTGTATCCGTTACCACGTGATCTGACCTTCACTTGGTTCTAACGAAAAGGAAAAAAGCGAGGTTTGTGTATTTGTAAACCCGATATAGAGATTTTTAGGGTTTATCATATCACTCATCTCTCTTCTCCGCCACAGTCGTCGACCCACGCGCCGCCGGTCAATAATACCCATATGATCCTGTGCCTTCTTGGTTCAGTCCCAAAAGGTACATTCTTAATGTTTCTTCTCTGTTTGTATTTTCACTTATTGAACAAGGTCTATCTATTGGGTCTTATTTATCCAGAAAAGTTTTGATGATGAAGTGAAAATGATGACATGGCTTTCTCGCGTCACCTGGTAGTCCGCATCTGCCTCCTTCATTATTTCCCTAACCATGTGTTAACGTGACTTCACACATGGATTGCAATAAACAACACCGTTTCTTGGTGGAAAGCTGCGTGTCTGCATATCTGCTTTCGGTCATCTTGACCTCACTGTTGAGGCAGTTGACTTTAGCATAAGGGCTTTCTTGGTGTTCCCAAATAGTGGTTTCCTATTGTCAGTGGCTTTCCCCCAAAACAGGTTGAGTGGTAACCTCAGTCATCATCTTCGACCTTCTCTATTGAGACACACCTCTCCATTCCCAGTGGAGAGGTGTTCGTCTACTTGCTTCTATTAACTTCAAGGTGGGTTTTCATGGCTCTTGGAAGAATGAGGGAAGGTCTAAACGACTGTAGAATGGCTACTGTATTAGATCCCGATTTCATGGTCAACTTAAGATCTGCAAAGTAAGATTTCTATCTGTCAATTACTTATAAGATAGGAAAATTTATAATCTAATTATCTTTTTACATCCTATTTTTAGCTGTCATTTACTTCTAGGAGAGGTAGATGATGTATCATACTATTATAACAAATGTTTGGAGTTTGAGGAGACCGTTTGCTTGGATAAGAGAATAACAATTGAAGCTGCAGAAGGCCTACAAAAGCCACAGGTAACTAACTACATGCTTCATGTAGCTTTGATGCATGTTTTGCCTTTGAAACTAATTTCCCAAATTGCCCTTGGCAGAAAGTCTCAAATTATCTGAGGCGTGAACATTTTGAGCTTTTTGTATCCCCTCCAAGAGTTATGTAATTTTTCTCTATCTTTTACTTCTTATATGAACTTTTAGGGTTCATAATGATTATTATTTGTATAATATGAAAGGTACAAGATTGAGAAAGGTGTGAAGCTAGAGCCAATTGAAGAAGTAACCATTTAGGTAAAAAAAAACTGATTTACTATTTGTATTTGTATTTTAATGATATGGATTTTTTATATGATTGTTATTAATTTATGGTGAATGAAGAGCATGTGGGAATGGTGATGGAAGCGCTTTCTCACAGGCGAGCTAAGGTTACTGACATGGGCCCTGTTGCTGGAAACTTTGGCAGGACTAGAATGACATTAACTTGTCCTAAAAGGTCAGTTTTTTCATTTTATCAACATGTTTTTTTTTTTAAAAAAGTGATAAAAATAAGTTGCTTATGTTTTTGTTAATTTGAGGCTTCAGGGGACTGGTTGGTTATAGAAGCGTGTTCAGCAGTGACACACGTGGCACAAGATTTATGCATCGTGCATTTATTGGTATGTATGTAATGTATGATCATTTTAATACTTTTTTTTTCTTTTTTCTTTTTAACTTCTTGAATACTGAATCTGTGATTTTTTTTTTAACAATATACTGTTTTTACAGCTTATGAAAAATATACTGTTTTTACAGCTTATGAAAAATATACTGTTTTTTTAACAATATACTGTTTTTACAGCTTTTTTTTTCTTTTAACAATATACTGTTTTTACAGCTTTTTTTTCTTTTAACAATATACTGTTTTTACACTTTTTTTTTCTTTTAACAATATACTGTTTTTACAGCTTATAGAAGCTTGTGAGTCCTGGAGTTGAGGTAATAAGCATATTATTAAATTAATAATCTCTCTCTCTCTCTCTCTCTCTCTATATATATATATATATATATATATATATATATATATATTAAGATAAATGCATATATTGTTTTTGTGTTGTGATAAATGATAATCAATAAGTAATGAATGAATATTGAATATGATGCAGGCATATGATGGGATGATTGTTGGTGAACATTAACTGGATACAAATCTTAATGTAGGGATATGCTCAATATTTTTATGAAACATTAGACTAGAAAGGTAAATTATATGCTATCATTTGGGCTGCTGAATTTTCATTCTCCTTGCTTCATAAATACCATCTTCTTGAGATTTTACAACCATTTTAGGTGAGTGTTGAATCAGTGCTTCTGCATTATTATTTATTATTATTTATAATAAAAACTAAAAGGAAACTACTGGTTTTTGCTATTGAAAATTGCTATTCAAAAAACAGTTTTTTTTAAATATTTTTTTTTAATTTTTTTTAAACAGGATTGGAATTTTAGCATTCCACTTGACACTAGTAAACAACCCCCAACACCCTTTTGTTATCTTGACTTTTGCATTTTCATCATTCAACCAAATGCATTTTCATCATGTTGCAGGTCTGTAGAAGGGAAGTTTGGGTATTTTATTTATTGGGTCTTATAGCAAATGGAATTGTGAATTATGGGACATAGTGATTATGGATCCCCCTAAGTTAGCACCTCGGAGGAAGGTATTTGAGATTAAATCCTGTTATTAATAATTAAGTGTAAAATGTAAATGACATCTGACATATAGATGGTATTGCATTTAGGCTCTACAAAGTGCAAGTGGAATGTATAGAAATATGAACTCACTGCGGTGCGGTTAACAAAACCAGGGCGTTTTTGATGACTTGTTCATGTTTAGTAGCTATGACTCAGAAGAGTGGGCAGTTCTTGGGAGTTCTCCAGGTTAGAGTTGTTATATAGTATGTTTTTTCAGATCAAGTTGTGTATGTAGTAAGTAGTAACTAAGTGAGATGTTTGTAGGGGGTTGCATCAATGGCTGGTAGGAAGATAAAACTTGTACGCTAGTGACATGTTTCAAGTTGGTGATTCCTTTTGCGTGAAAAATGAAGGGCATAAAAGGGGTTCGCAAAGTATTGATTAGTCAGATTATCAAATGAGTGAACGTGATATGTTTTTATTTTAATTTTTTTATACAAAGGTAAAATTATGTGTATTTCATCTTCTTTTTTAATAACAATGAATATACGCGATTCTGGTGTGATAGAGGAGGAAACAACAAAAGAATTGGAGCATACTCTTCTCCAAGACTCCATAGATAAAGAGTTATATGAGTTAAATAAACGATTAGAACATAAAGAATCAGATGTGCCATTCTTCATTGTTGGTGTCATAGGACTCATACTATAACTTTTATCAGTCCACACCAACAAAGTTGGCTGGAGAAAACTACTTCCTCCATTCAGGGCAGGTTAGTAGTTTCTCATGATGATGTGTTGTTTCTTGTGTAATTAAAAGCTTTTTGGTTTTAGCTCTTTGATTGTGTGATTAATAAAAGTTTTTTGGTTTCAGCTAATGTTCAAGTCATTATTTGTCATCTACACTCGATGGACAACAACCAATTTTTTGACAATGAGGATTTGTTTTTTACATGATATCTGAAACAAGGTGTCCCTTAATAGCAATGTAATAATAGGTTAGATAGTTAGGGATTGTATTTTATGCAATGGATTGTATTTTTTGTATATGATTATTTGTATGACATTCAATTTTATGCAATGAATTGTATTTTTTGTATATGATATTTTATTTTCTATTATGAGACATTAAATACAAATTAAATTTGAAAATTAGTAAATCTATAAATAATATTTTTTTAACATTTAAAATTATGATACGCAAAAATGTGTGTCATCTTCATTTATGACATGGCCTTTCTTGACAGCGGTTTTCTTGATACGCATTGCGTGTCATTAACACGCGCGTCATAAGGTTACGACACGCGAATGCGTGTCGTCTTCCTTTATGACAGGGCCTTTCTTGATACGCATTGCGTGTCGTAAACGCACGTCGTAAATGAGCGTCGTAAATGCGCGTCGTCTCTCTTTATGACAGGGCCTTCTTTGACGCGCATTTGCGCGTCGTTTGAGCCCTTTACGACGCGCAATGAGCGTCGTAAAAGGCTGTTTTTCTAGTAGTGGATCCAAGGTTTATAGGGTTGCATGGACACCTTAGGAGTGTTAGAATGCTCAAAACCCAACTGTGGTATCAGAGCCTAGGCTTGTTTGTTTGATACTTGATGCAAAATTGTGAAAAAACTCAGTTTTTCTGCACTCTACAGCATGAACTCGCCGAGTCCATGGGGGGACTCGATGAGTCCATGAGTAAACTCATCCTACTCGTCGAGTAGGTTCATGCACTCGACGAGTAGGAGCCCCAGAATGCAGTTTTTCGACTTTTGCTGCTAGAAATGGACTAGAAACATTACCCTAAACTGTTTTGGTCTTATAAAACTTTTTTTAGATGGTGTAATGGTTATGCTAATCCATTTTCAATAGCTATTATCAAAATTTCAAGTTTTATATGGTTAATTTTATGATTCTTGAAATTGTTGATATGCATGTTCATGAACTTATGAGTTTAGAAGACCATAGGAATTATTTGTAACTTGCTTGTTAATTTAATTTTTGATCATTATGTGTTTTAATGGAATCCATAATTTGTCCTCAAGTTATGGATTACCAAAAGTCATTCTTTTAAAGTCCATTAAAGAAACAAATAGGTTACATACAATGAAAAGTCTCTCATTTTAATAAACCATTTAACTCATAAGTTATGAAAGATGAAAAGTTTTGAAAGTTACAAAAGTTGCCCTCAAGTTTTGGAACACGTAAAGTCACTTTAAAAACTTTAGTTCCAACCCCTAGAATTTTAAAAGTTAAAATTCAACCATTATACTTTATAATATTATAAGTTAATAATAATTATATATGTATAAGAACAAGTCATTTTACAGTTAGTAGGCCTCAATCACAAAGCCGGTCTATAAGGGGGGGTATAAGGTTGTTGCCTATAAAATGACAGCTTAATAGGTGTCCACTCTCACCCACCGCTTCCTTGACTGGTGGAGGGTCGTTAGCCGAACGGGTAGGACAAGGACTAGAATTCTCCCTTCATTAAAAGTATTAATGATAAATATAAACTAACTAAACCTTTTATAAATTTCCAATCTTAGTTACTTTAGGATAATGTGAATTTGGTGCTAACCCATGAAATTACACTTTACACTTTGCTTAAGTCGGTTAGTGGAGCGCGTGTGATTAACCGACACCCTAGCTTGATTTAACAAGGTAGGCAAAGGGTAACTTAATGTTTATCATAGTATCGGTGGTGCACGTGTGGTTAACCAGCGCATCGATTGAGGGGTAAATATTAAGGGTACCAAGTATATTTGCATGGTTATTCGCACCTTGTTTTGTGATCCTCGACATCCCAGTCACAAAACCTGAGAGGGCGCACTCAAGATTGAAACATGCCTACCTTCAAATATTCTATAGCTTGGATTACGACATCCCTCTTCCAAGTTATAAAATATTGTATTGGGTCCTAGCCTTAATATTTCATATTGGTTGTTATATTAAGGACTTTAAATCAACTATCTTGAATATCTCCCAAAAGATGTCTGGTTCAGACATCTATGATCTTCCCAAAACTCTTGGAACAAGATTTCCTAATGAAGATGATGTCCCAGAAATTATTCTTCACTCCCTCCACCTCCTCCAATCATTCTCCCTTACCCACAAGTTCAAGGTCACTCAAGCCCTATTGGAAAACAAGGTCTATGTGTGTTCACATCTTGGAGATGAAGTCACATATTGACAAGCCGGGAGAGTTGGGTCTCAAAGTCTTGAGGAAGTTGGATGTTGACTAATCACTTCCTAAGTCACATAGTGAGTTCTTTATGGACTACTATGTAAAAGACTATGACATGACCCTTAATGATCTTATCTATTTGCTTAGTGCGGTTGAATCAACAATGATTTGGAGCACTGGTAGAGCAAATTTGATTAAGAAGATCAACTCCCTAGTCTTCAATGGTTATTGACAATTAGTAACATTTGATATCCAGAAAAACTTTATCTTCCTAATGGAAAAGGATCGGCCATAGTCAACTCGGTTGAACGAATGGTAAAGAGAAAGGCTAAGTCTGAGATAGTCCTGTGTACCATTCGAAAGGGTCCATATGTTTCTATTGCCAAAGGAAGGGGCATCGGTTGCAAAGCTGCCTTAACTACCTGAAAGATATGAGAGAAGGTCTAGTCAAAAAGCTTGAATCTGCTTCAGGTAAGTCCACTATCTAACTCTCTTAAGTTCCTATTTGAAGATTCTTAATACATTTTTTTAATGTATGGCAAGATCGAGCAAAAGGAAGGGAACTTAGAGAAAGAGTATGCTGAATCTAATCGCAAAGATGGATTTCAATCGCATGGTTTGAAGATCGGATTCTTGAGCTACTACTTAGAGAGTTATGATAGATTGTTAGGAAATATGTGATATCATAGTTTCCATTTAAAGTTGCATTGCAAGGAATGTTTTTCCGCATTTGATAAATAAATAAAATTTTGTTTTATTTTATATGTCCTTTCAATGACACTTATGGAAAATTGATGTTTGTATATTTCTAGCAATAATGGAAATATAAATTTGATTCTCCCAATTTGTGGTAGTGTCTAAATTTACCAAATAAGGAAAGATTCTCATCACCCAAGTTTTCTGTTGGATAGAAACTTGGAATCATACAAGTTGTATAGTATGATGAATGAGAATTTTCACCTTTGGAAAATTAACACTAATTCCTTGTTCACATTTATATGTGAGTCAAGTGAAGGACTAAGGGATCGAGTACACATTCTTGTGTACTGGTCAAGTCCACCACAAAAGATCGATAAGACTATTCGTCATCATTTACTAAGGTTTAGTAAATATGGTTTTACTTACAAGTTTAAGTATAATTCTGAAACATTGGAAAAGTTTTGATGTATGGCAGAACGAATGAGAAGAATCAAATTAGTCAAAAAGATAAATGTTTCTAAAAATTGAAAATATGGGAGAGTACTTTAGTATCATGTTTTGTGATCATCTTAATGATTAAGAAACCATATCACAATTCATCCTCTAAGGACTTCTTAGTGCATTCCTATGGCTAAGAAGAGGAATCAAGAATTGCTGAAATGGTTAAATCAATACGATGACTCATACTTCGTTCCAAAACAATTCTTAGAGACAAACTCCAAGATTGTAACTTGAGTGACATATCTTAAAGAAAGGTTTCTAACACTTGTCAAATGTAAGCGTAAAATGTGTCCTACTCTTGTACATTTGAAATCGGTAAGTTGTGATGTTTTGGATAAAACAAATACCAACTAAGGCCAATTATGTGAAGTGTTTGTCTTGATAAAGAATCCGTACTATCTCTTGAATATTTGGCAAGTGAGTCTTATATGTCAAGAGGACAGTGGGACTCTTAAAGATCTTGAAAAAGCTTCTAGATCTAATCAAAAGAAAAACCTATAGTTTATCACTAGCACACGACTTGAGGTTTCTAACCTATCGTGTTCACATATTCCTATTTCTGTGCCCATTCCAGTTAAAGTTGGCTTTGCATATGAGTTCTGAGAGTTCTTAATTGGTTGCATAACAACTTGGAAGCAATGGCAGGCCCTTGTGCTGCCAGGTGGCAAGAAGTTAAGACTGCACAAGTTCAATCCATAAGAGTTTGGATTTGTCACTAACCTTGTCTTGTGATTATGGTTTTGACAAATTCACATGGATAGGAACACATAAACAATAAAAATCTAAGTGTCATAAGGTTTCTCTCCGATTCATGAAAATGATGGTGAGGAAACACTTTCACTAAGTAGATTTTAAGTAGATAGCAATTGTGATATTTGCATTCTCAAAGTCGTCAGTAGAGCGTGTGTGGTTAACCGTCACACTAACATGGACTTGTGAGAAATGGGAAACGTCTAAACAATTGAGACTATGATTACGACATCCCTTTTCATAGTTCTAAAACTGTTTAGACACACATGTGTGCTATCTAATGAAAGGTGTATGATTTTGATAAAGTTTTATCAAAGCAACTTGTATCAGAAATATGAACTTTGGTAAGAAGGTCAATAAAGTATTGATTTCTAGAAGTCCAGCTGATTTTTGGGTACATGTCAAAGCTAGTGGGAGCATAAGTGTTATGCTAATAATCGTCATGCAAGTGGGAGCATGATAATTATAATAAGTGTTGCAAGTTAGCAATGTTAATTATAGAAAACAGAATGTTTCGATTGGGGAAAAGTTGTTTTGCTATAATTAAAGGAGAGGAAATTATACTTCATTTCAATTCTAAAACCTTAGATTGAGGTTTTAATCATCTTTAGTCAAGGATATATATATATATATATATATATATATATATATATATGAATTTTATGTTGGAATAGATTGACATAAGGAAATTCTATATATGGGTCCATTATTTGTGTTCTGAAATTCGATTATGATTACAACATCCCTTTTCATAATCTGAATTATGAGAACTTGGCAAATAGAAATATTATAGCAAAAGACTGGTCTAGTATCATGTCTTTATGAATCGTGTCCCATATGCTTCAGATATAGGATCGATTGCATGTGCTATAATATTCATCTGTTCTAAATTTTTCCAAATGCCTAGAGCATTAAGAGGGAAAAAGTACTAGAACTAGATATGAATAATTTAATTAAGCAATTGTCGAGGACAATCTAAGGTTTACCAAAGATTGGTTGCTCAGGGACAGTTAGCAGTATAGTGTTAATTTTGGAAGGACCATATTGAAATATTCTGAAAAGAGGCAACTCTTGTTCAGGAGTAATAGTCAAAAGGGGAATATGGAAATGTTCCCATAGGTGGAAGTTATTCATTAAATCTGTGTAAGATTAGGGAACTTAATGCAAGAAGAATGTTCAAAGGCATAGAACTTTGAATATGAGACTTCGTTTCCATGGAGTTGATCTCCATTGGAATACTCTGTAATGTCTGTTGACAAGTCTTTGTGACTTTATGCATAATCATTACAAGACGACCAATGCATATAAGTTTAGAATCCAACAAAATTAGGTAAATGGCAGGAATTTGGAGTTCTTGCATTTGCGGTAAAGATTTGGGATTGTGAAATGAGTATCATTGGAATTATGTTCAATCGATGTATTTCACAGAGTAAAGATCATAGACAAACTTAGTGTGCATACTTGGTGTATGGCATAACTAATGTTTGGAAAAACATAGTGTGCCTACTTGGTGTATGGCATGACTAGTGTTTAGAAAAAAACCATAGTGTACATGCTTGGAGCATGGGAAAACTATTGTTTTAATTCAAGTAACTCGATGTTATAACACGTGTCGTTGTGTATGATTCAACAAGTAGTAGAACAAGCATATGAGTCGAAGTTTATCTGTTCCTTCTTGGATTAGAAGCGATATCTGGGCCCCTCGATGATTTTGTGTTGACCTATGTACCGGGCCTGGTCAGAACTAAGTTGATGTGTTCAATTAAGTTCTATGTCAAACAAATCGGAAATCGGGAAACAAATCGGAAATCGGGAAACAAACTGCTGGACAATAAGTAAGACATTGTTCCATGCATTTTTCCGGCTGATATCTAGAACAGAAAGATATATGATCACTTATCTTAAATGGCGTATCATCATCATCTCAGTTCCGCAAGACCTTGAAAGAGCTACGATTGCTGATCGGTTCCTGAAGTTATTCTTGCAGATATAGTTATCAGACTTATCCAAGTGGGAGACTGTTGGATTAGGTGTATAAGTTCATAAGTATTTCTGGGATGTACTTGACCTGGTTGGAATGGTCCTGTAGATGCAAAATTGTAAGAGTCGAATATTGTGTTTGTATAGTATCGCATCTTTATGTTATTTTACTAAGTCATATTTGTGCGAAGTGTAATTTTAGACTTAGTATATTTTTTGTACACTCATGTTCCCTATAAATAGGGACTGAGGATAGAAGTAGAGGATAACTTTCTGAAACGCAAATATCCTTTCTGCTTATTCTGTAATCAGTCTTTATTAATATAAGATCTGATTAATATTTACTCTTCGTGTTCTAACTCTTCAATCACTCAAATCATATTTTGCTTTCGTAAATCTCGATAACAATTCTCTTCAATTGGTATCAGAGCAGGATTCAAACTGCATCGATCTGATTTTCGTGTTAGAATCATTTGCTTTTTGAGTTGCAACTTTACTCAAAATTTTCCGCGCATTTTTGTTTTGAAAATCAAATTTGATCTTCAGATTTGAATTGATTCTGTCTTTGAATTGTTTAGTCGAGTAATCGATCAGTGGTTTGTGATCAATTCAATTGATCAATTCTCAATTTCATCAAGTTTTTCAAGCTTTCTGAAAATTTATGTGTTCATCAATGGCGAACTTCAACATGAATACAATGACTTCCTTCTCTCACTTGCTTGGTTCCTCAACCAAAATTCCGATGTTAATTCCAGAATACTATGATCACTAGGCGATAGAATGGAAGATTACTTAAATGGAATTGATGAAGAACTTTGGAATTGTATCGATGGAACAGTGCAAGCTCCTGCTAATGTTCAACCAATTGGTCCATCTGCTGCATCTGCTGAAGTTGCTGATCAAGAAAAACGGATAAAGAATAATGAAAAGAGATGCATGAGGGAACTAAGAGGTGCTCTTCCTCCTGTGGTTTATAATTACATTCGTAGTTGTAAAACAGCAAAGGAGATCTGGAACACTCTAAAAGAAAAGTATCAAGGTAGCGAAAAGACGTAGATCAATTCTATGAAGCAATGTCTAGTTGAACTGAAAGAATTCAGACAAAAGGATGCTGAAACTCTTGAAAATTACTATGATCGTCTGAATGAGGTTGTGTTTCGCTACAATAGGTATGGAATCACTAGGTCTCTCATGGAGTTCAATTTAACTTTCATTATGGGTCTTCGCAAGGAATGGAAAAGTGTGAGCATGATGGTTAAGAATCAACAGAGGTTTGATACAACTCATTTGAATGATCTCTACAATCAGCTGAAAACACATGAAAGTGAAGTTTCAGAAATGTATGAAGAATCAAAACAGAGTATTGGAGGTCCTTTGGATCTTGTTTCAAAGGTATCAGAAGTTGATGTTAATGAAAAAGATGGTTCAGATGATGAAGGATTTTTGATGAACTCTGATGATGAAGCTGTGGCATTTTATTCAAACAACAGAGTTAAGAAGTTTTTCAAAAAGCCTTTTAATCCAAAAGGAAATGCTAGTGATGCGAAGAGTGGAGTCACAAAAACTTGAGGAGAGGAGAGGAAGAAATTGGAGAAAGCTGATGAGAAACAAAAAGATGCGAAATAAGTGAAAAAGCTGAAAGGTGACTCAAGAATTTACTGTCACTACTGCAATGGTGCAAATCACTTCGCAGCCGATTCCATGTTGCGAAAGAAAGAAGAGAAGAAGGAAAAAGTTAAAGATGAAGCATACTATTCTGAAAAGATTGAATAGATACGTGCTAAGACCAAAGGAGTGTCTCTGGTTGCGAAAGGTGAAACTGATGATGAAGAGAGTGGTACGTATCAGATCTAGTCTGCAGGATCTGATGACGAGGAATTGAGGCATCCCACACATGGAGCCATGTTCGCAAGTTTTGAAGATTGCGAAGAGGAAATTTCAAGGAGGTGCTTCGTATCCAAATCCACGGACAAATCACCCATGACCACCAAGGTACGTCTTATACTTGAATCTTTTAATATTCCTTTATCTGCTTATGATGCTAAACTCACTTCATTTGATGATACTGTGGCTTATTTTGATTTTGTAATTGTGTCTGCTAGTACTGAAGCTCAAAAATTAAATATGCAACTAGGAGAGACACGAAGAGAATTAGAAATAAAAAGAAGCAGAGTAGACAAACTTGAATTACAGCTCAAAAATGTAGATTGTGATAGGAATAATCTGACAAATGATGTTAGGCTGTTGCTAGCACAAAGGAACATATATTGTAATTCTGCCAAATGATTGTATGCAAAATTAACTGCTTTACATCATTCTTCTGACATTAGCAAAGAACAATATAGGAAACTTTTACCTTTTCTTGAGTATGAACGTGAAAAAGTTGATGTTGTTTCTTATGATTGCGAAAGTACAATTGCTCAATTTGACAAAATACCTGATGATAGATATCCATATGGTATTGTCAAAATTGATGAATTTCTAAATGCTGATGAGTTGGTTAACATTGTCAATGAAATTTTGACAAAGAGTAAACAAGTGAAAATCTTAAAGAAAACAAAAACTTCATCTCTTGCATCTCAATTCAATTATGCTGATATTGATGACAATTCAGATAATGTGAGTGAAATCAGTGAGATAGAAGAGGAAGAAGAGGTTGATTGTTCTCAATTGTCAATCATTAATATCACATCTAAGATCAAAGGTAAAGAAATTATTGTTGATTCGATAGTAGAGGATGAAATTGATAAACCTTCAACTTCACAACATTGTAAGTTTGATAATGTGGAAGTTGAAAGCTGGAAATTTGATGATAATGATGAAAACAAAGAAGAAGTGAAAGATTCACATGAAATACCTCCACGAGTTGTGGTTGATCAAGTGTTTGAGAATACAAAAGAATTTGACAAAATTTTAAATGACAAAGGCGCACATTATTTGGAAACCAACACTGTGGTATATCCAAATTTTGTATGCACTGATAAAACCATTTTTCCAAATCAAGTTTTTGTCACTACAGGAAATGCTGAGAAAATTCATCCTGAATTCAACAAAATGATTGAAAAAGATAATCTAAGGTCAACCACTGAAGATGTTTTCGCAAATCAAAACACAAAAGAAAACAATTTAACTCAAAATTCTTATGTGTTTCAAAAACAAAAATCATTACAAAAATGGGTGGTTAAAGGTAAAAAACCAAACAAAGTTTTTGAAAAAGTTGAAAAACCAAAGGCTGAAGTGAAATTAAATTCTCATGAATGCAAATTGATGGTTGGAAATTATTCAACAGAAAATAATGTTTTAAAAAGAAAAGCAAGAAAAACAATTTTCTGGCAAGTTGTGTCAACTGACAAACCAAGAGCTGAAAAAGAACAAATTTCAAAAACAACATCATCAAAATTTCAAAGAAAAAATAAACAAACAGATTCAAGTTTACATAAAACAATAAATTCTGTTGACAAAATTCCATATGTTCGCAAATATAACAACAATCGAAAATTTGAGAATTCACAAAAAATTGTAAATAATCAAATGTTTCAAAATGTTGGCAAATTCACGAATACTTCATCAAGTTTGAAAGATTCAACTCAAGCAAAAGTAAAATTTTCACCCAAACAACCAAATTTTCCAAATCCTTCAGTGTCAAAACCGACCAAAGTTTCATATAGAAAAGGAAAATCTGATGTAAGTACAATCAATTGTTGGTTTGAAGGGAGAGGAAGAAAATATCAAAGTGGGAAGTTTTCAGAGCAACAAATCAAGAATGCATTTGACAAGTTCGCAAATAACTCTTCCACTGCTAGTTTATCATCTCATCATTCGCAAGTTCCAGTTCAAAAATGGAAACCAGTTATCGAAAATGCGAATGTTGTGAAGGATAAGATTACAATCAATGGAAATCCAAAACTATTGAACGACTATATTTCAATATCTAGATCTGATGATGTTGATATAATGGATTCTGTCACAAACAAAGTGAAAACATGGTTTTTAAATTCAAAGAATTTCTTTCATTCTACTAATGATGGATCCAACAAGTCTTGGGTTCCTAAAATTTTCCAATAAATGCAGGTGATGTGTGACGAGCAATATGATACGAAATGGTATATTGATAGTGGTTGCTCTCGTCATATGACTGGAAGAAAGGAAAACTTGCGAGATTATAGAAGCTTGGAAAATGCAGGAGTAGTCAAATTTGGGAATAATCACAAGTGTCAAGTGAAAGGCTATGGGAAAGTCACAAATGGACAATTCACTATGAACAGAGTTGCTTATGTTGAAGGACTTCAACATAATTTGATAAGTGTATCACAACTTGTTGTTGGTACTGGAAACCAAGTTGTATTTAATGAAGAAGGAAGTATCATTTCAAATGCGAAGTCAAACGAAGTACTTCTCAAATCCAAAAGATATGGTGATACGTTTACACTGGACATCAAACCAATTGTGGGAAAACCTACTGTGTGTTTACTATCAAAAGCATCTAATGATGTCAGCTGGCTTTGGCATAGAAGATTGTCACACTTAAACTTTCGCAATATTAACAAACTTGTCACTGAAGATTTAGTTCGAGGGTTACCTGTACTAAAATTTGACAATGATTCTCTATGTGCAGCTTGCGAACAAGGAAAACAACATAGAAAAGGTCATCCGATTGTGATCGATTCAAAAATCATAGAACCATTGGAACTTCTTCACATTGACTTATGTGGACCGTCGACTGTTGCTACAATCAATAAAAAGCGGTACAATTTAGTTATTGTAGATGATTTTTCTCGATTCACATGGGTATTTTTTCTCAGGTTAAAATCTGAAGTTGCTCAGACGATGATTGATTTTATCAAAAAGATTGAGCTTAGTTTGAAGAAGAATGTTCGCAAAATTAGAAGTGATAATGGTTCTAAGTTTAAAAATCAAACTCTTGATTCTTTTCTCAAAAGCAAAGGCATTTCGCATAATTTCTCATCACCATATACTCCGCAACAAAATGGAGTTGTTGAAAGAAGAAATCGATCTCTATGCGAAGCAGCCAGAACCATGTTAACATATGCGAATCTACCTCAATATCTTTAGGCTGAAGCAGTTTCTACTGCATGTTTTACTCAGAATCGATCATTCATTCATCGAAGATTCAATGTTACTCCATATGAAATAATCAATAATAGGAAACCTAATGTCAAATTCTTTCATGTTTTTGGTTGCAGGTGTTTTATCATGAATCTCAAAGATAATTTGTCCAAATTCCAAGCTAAAGCTGATGAAGGCATATTCTTAGGATATTCGCAGAATTCAGTTGCATACAGAGTGCTTAATAAAAGAACTAGAAAAGTTGAAGAAACTTTCAATTTAACGTTTGTTGATTACTATCTTAAACAAACGGATAGTAAATTTGAAAATAAATCAATACTTGTTGATTTTAATACTCAAATTGATAATTTTGAACTAAATGATTTTGATTATGACTTAATTTTCGGAATTCCTGACAGGGCAGTTGAAGTAGGAAATAATGCTCCTGATAATCAAACATTAGAATCCTCAAAACATACTGATGATTCGACAATTAATACAAGGTCAATAACTTGCGAAAGTATGCCTGATGCTCGTATGGAGGGGGAGCATACGAGTATCCATGAAGATTGTCAGCCAACTTTCGAGGGGGAGAATGAAAATATGAATCATCAAGTTGAGGGGGAGCATTCGCAAAATCAACAGGAACATCATTTTGAGGGGAGCATCAAGATGAATATCATGTTGAGGGGGAGCATGATGAAACAGAGACAATTAATCTTGATGAAAATGATGAGTTTCATGAACTAAATGATAATTTTTCTGTTGCAGGATCTGAAAATGAAGATATGTATGAAGATGCACCATTGGAATTTGATCCTAATTTTCCACCACTTGAGAAATGGACAAGAAATCATCCAAAAGATCAGGTAATTGGTAATCCACAAGATGGTGTGTTGACACGAGCTCAAATTCGTGCGAAAAATGAGGTACTGAATGCGAGCCAAGAACTATGTATGTTTAATGTCTTTATTTCGAAAATAGAGCCAAAGACAGTAAAGGATGCTAGGGAACACTCAGATTGGGTTGTTGCTATGCAATCTGAACTGGCTGAATTTGAACGAAACAAGGTTTGGAGATTAATTTCTAAACCTTCTGATGTTTCAATTGTCGGATTAAAATGGATTTTTAAAAATAAAACCGACAAAGATGGCAATATTATTCGCAATAAAGCTAGACTAGTGGTTAAAGGTTATTCGCAACAAGAAGGAATAGACTATGAAGAAACATTTGCACCTGTTGCAAGACTTGAAGCAGTTCGCATATTTTTAGCTTATGCAGCTCACAAAGACTTTGATGTTTATCAAATGGATGTTAAGTGTGCATTCTTAAATGGAGAACTAGAAGAAACAGTGTATGTTGAACAACCACCAGGGTTTATAAACGATGAACATCCTGATCATGTTTAGATCCTAGATAAGGCTGTCTATGGATTAAAACAAGCACCAAGAGCCTGGTACGCAACACTTACAAATTTCTTGAAACAATCTAAATTTAAACAATGATCAGTAGACCCCACATTATTTCGCAAGAAAGTTGGGAATCATCTAATGCTTGTTCAAATTTATGTTGATGATATTATCTTTGGCTCGACTGATCCAGCATTGTCAATTGAATTTGAAAATCTAATGAAAAGTCAGTTTGAAATGAGCATGATGGGAAAAATTAATAATTTTCTTGGTTTGAATATAAGACAGAACAGGGATGGAATCTTAATCAATCAAGAAAAATATACGAAGAACTTGCTTGAAAAGTTTGGAATGATTAATAGCACGAAACTAAGAGTACCAATGGCAGTAGGAACAAGACTAACTCTTTCGTTAGATGCTCCTGCTGTTGATTTAACACTTTATCGAAGCATGATAGGGTCTTTATTGTACTTAACTGCAAGTAGACCTGATATTATGTTTTCGGTTTGCAATTGTGCTAGATATCAAGCTAATCCCAGAGAACCTCATTTGACTGCAGTAAAAAATATTTTTCGCTACCTTAAGGGAACAGTTTCGTTAGGACTTTGGTATCCTTCGAAAACGGGGTTTTTTTCATTCAAGCTTTTTCTGATTCTGATCTAGGAGGATGTACTTTGGATAGGAAAAGTACGAGTGGTGGATGTCAACTACTGGATGGGAAGTTGGTGAGTTGACAATCGAAGAAACAAACTTGTGTGGCTATATCAACTGCTGAGGCTGAATACATTGCTACTGCTGCTTGCACATCGCAAATTATTTGGATTCAGAGTCAACTTCGTGACTATGCAATAAACATGAAAAAGATTCCCTTGTATTGTGATTCGCAAAGTGCAATTCGCATTTGTCATAATCCAGTACAACATTCAAAGACAAAACACATTGCTCTTAGATATCATTTTATCAAAGATCATGTGGAAGATGGGAATATTGAAATTCATTTTGTTAAAACAACTGAACAACTTGCTGATATTTTTACAAAACCTCTTGATGAAAAATCATTTGTTAGAATTTTAGCAGGTTTGGGGATGATTGATGCGAATTCAATTCCAAAAACTCAAGCATGAAAGTCTCGTTCAACAGTTATGAGTCAAACTTGTTCAGATGTTACTGTTCATCCAGAGGCTTCGCATGGCTTCACATCCACATCTTTTCGCATTTGCGATCATAACATCTAAAGTTAGGTTTACGATTCATTTTGTAGTTTTTAATTTTTGAAAAATCAAAAATCCAAAAAGATTTTATGTTTATTCATTTTTGTTTTTGAAAAATTAAAAATCCAAAAAGATTTTATTTTGTTATGTTTTTAATTTTGAAAAATTCAAAAATCACAAAAATATTTTTGTTTTCTTTGTTCTTTAAATATTGTGTGCTGAGAATTTAGTACAGGGCTTAATGCGAAGAGGTCATGCTTATGTGTTTCTACGGGAAGGTATCAATTTTTTTTAAAAAAACTAGTTAGGATATCCCTAGAAGCATGCTGCTGTATGTAGACCAAAAGCCTCAACAAGACTCTATGTGTGAGAAAAGAAAGCCTTAATGAAATTATCTCATGAAAATTTCTTCCCAAAAGGCTTATATTCGCATAAGTCAAAAGAGCTACCTTACTCTTCTCAAATGAGTTAAGAGTTATCTGTTTTGTCCATTATAACAGAGGTACACTTCGATTCTTAACCAATCATTGTAAACCAAACAATTCTTTCAATCCAAATTTTCGAAGAGATTTTTCCTTGAGGTCTTTGATCAAACCAATCAAAACCTAGACAAATCACAAGTCTGTGTTTACGATGTAACATCATGAGACCGTGATGGAAGTGAAACCCAAAAATCATAAACCTTAAGGAATTGACGGGGAACATCGTTCCAGATTTTAACGAAACCTTTGTTTCAGTATCAAAATTTCGAAACTCCAAATCATATTCAATTCGCATGTGTGGTCTTGATCAAACATTCGCAACCCACGATGTTTGTTACCCAACAAGATCCAGTTCAAATTTTTTTGAACATGATTTCTGTGTGAGTTTTATTCGCAAATCCTAGTCATGATAAATATTTTCAAAAGCCAACTTGTCACTGACTACACTGGTCAAACAAGTAATTTCATTTACAATTTCTCACCTTATGTTAAGGCTGATATGTAATGAAATTTGAAACCAACCCAAAATATCTTTTAAAAAAAGTCGTTCGATACTTATCTAAAAGTATTCGATTGTAATTCACTGGAAAATACACAAGCTGTTGATTATCTCTCTTGATGATTAACGAAGCAACCTTTGCCTGAGGTTCAACTGCATTCATGTCAAATTGAATTTTTGACATCACAGAATTCCAAAAATTTTTTGTTTTGTTTCTCATCTTATTCTGTTGACACACTTGCACACACGAAATCCTTGAGGTTCTGAGTAAAACCAACTCAGGCTGATGATTTCACAAATATGGCATATGACTTCACTTTACATCCCAAAAGTGAAAGAGCCTTGACTCCATGCGAAGGGTTTTAACGGTTCAGATTCTATAACGGGAAACTTGACAGGCTGTGTACTCAAGATGGTTGGTATTCTATCCGGTTTTCAAGGAGATGTGACAGTTACTTTTAGAAGCGTGGTTATCTTTTGCAGTCATGATCCGATTTTCAAGGTGCCACATCGGATAACATTAAATGCATCCCGCTTTAATTTCAAATCAATTTGGGTAAACTATAAAAGGGGGATCAAGAAGACTATATACGGTTACGCGAACAGAACTCTCACAAACCTCCAAAGATTCAAACTTGTTCAACTTCATCTATTTCAAACCCTAACAATGGCGGCCACTCAATCCAACACTGATGAAGTTCTTTCTCAATCCCTGATGAAAATCCAAAGCACCAATTTTCAAGTTGATCCAAATGTCTCTTCTTATCCCGAAGGCTTGAAGATGCTCATCGTTGCCCTGAAACGATCACCTCTGTCCACTGCCATGTTTAGTTCATTCTCCGTTCCGATGACATGATTATCCTTGGAAGCTTCAACGACATCATACAACCATACAACTGATGTGATAACCTTCAACTTGATAAACAACAAACGGGTAAAACTTTCCAAGAAGATGTTTGTTGAATTCTTACAGATTCCAAACAATCCTCCATTTTTCAAACCTGTTAACTCTCAAATCATTCACATGTTCAATGAGATGGGCCATCAACCAGAGCTTGAGAAGATCAGTGACTTTCGAAAGTCTGGTTTGCCGTGCATATGGAATTTCTTATTTGGAATTTTTCTTCGATGCCTAACAGGAAGAACAGTTGGACTAGATAGAGGGAGAATGGAAGTATATGCCATGGTTATGGGCTTGTACTATGACATCAGCGTCGATTATGCAACCCAGTTATGGAAGGAATTTGTTAAGAGTCTCGAAAACACAAATTCTGAAAAAGGGATTTCGTGTGCGAGGTATTAGAGCTTAATTCTGGAGAAGGTATATGAAAAAGAAGGGATTCCAGTAACGGAGGATGTTGAAGTTGCTGAATTTTCTCTATATCAATTTCCGAAGGTAGCGGAAGATGATGAGGCAATTTTTACTCATGTTGCTCGCATTCCAGATGCGATGCTTCGCAAGGTCTCTCAAACTCACAAGGTCTTGGTGAGATATTTGAAAACAATTGATCAATCGGTGCCGACTGGAGTGTTATTAGATGTTGCTGCACCATCAAAGAAGAACAAGTCCACAAAGAAGGATGCGAAAGGTCCATCTTCGCAACAGGCTCAGGATGAAGATGTTCATATTAAAGAGACTTCATCTCAATCAAAGAAAGAAAAAATACCTTCCAAGTCTGGGGTATTGAAAAAGATTCGCAAGACTGAGGTGAGCATTAAAGGGGTTACCATTCGCAGTATTCCAGCTCCGGTCTCTCCAGGAAAGAAAAGGCAAAGAGCTGAAGACGTTGCGAAAAACATGCAACGTACTCTAACAAAAAGATGGAAGCTGGTGGTTCGCAATGAATCATCTGATGAAAAGATAGTTCCAGAAACTCCACCGGTGACGTCCACGGTAAATGTTTCCTTACCAATAATTTCCATTACCCCTACTTCGCAAATATCTACCACAACGCCACTCACAGAACCACTTGAAATAGTCACTACCAAATCAGTTTATGAGGAGGTACCTATTTCTAATACGGTTGTCAACGTATCTGGTACGGGGGCACCTATCACGAGTGTTGAAACCACTTTACCAATCACCTTACCCATTTCTTTACCACTTATTTCATTTCCATCTACAACTCTATCCACAACCTCATCAATTTTTGATCATCCACTGCAAAACCCATTTACAACCCTTTTTCCCTCACAATCACCAGAAACTACTCAACCTTCGCAACCTTTATCTGATAATGAAACTGAAGGAGGAGCCTTTGGAGGAGTACTTGAAGACATTCATTTTGATTCAGAGGAGGAGGATATTCCTGATCATATGCTTATGATAGGAAAGGAATTTAAAATCCTGAATCATAAGTTGAATACCATTATTCAGTCGCAAGTTGATTCTGGCAGGATGTCTTCTATCTCAACAATGGAGGTTGATATAATGCTTAAAGGTGCTGAGAAGCGTGTAATGGAGAAGGTTGATCAGTCTGATAAAAATAATGAGCTTCGCATTAAAGCTTAAGGGAGTAATTTTTCTTCAGTGGTCCAGGATTTGAAAACTGTTGCAAAAGAACGTCATGTTCTCTTTATACAGGATGTGAAGAAAGTTCGGGAGGATGTCAACTTTAAGCTTGAAGAGTTGAAAACCGAACTTGCGAAGGAGATCAGGGATATTACTTCTCAACATGTCGAAATTCAAAAGAAGATTGATGTGGTTGCTACAGAAGTACACAAGGTTGTTGTTGTCCCTATCCTTGAAGCTAATCACAAAGAAACCCAGGAGAAGTTTGATCAGCTGATCAAGTTGGTGACTGAGCTGAAAACTGTGGTTTCGCAATCTTCATCTACTCAAATTCTCACTCCTGAGTTCTTGTCTCTAAAGGTTAATACTTTAGAACAAGCAATTCAGAAAGCTCTTGCTCCAATCGCAAATTTTACCTCTTTACTACCGAAGAGTGCCCCACCTGCTTTCACAGGGGTGCAAGGGAGAGAGAAAAATTCAAGTAAAGAGGAGGATGCGAAGACAGTGGGAAAAGTTATATCTACCCAGCTTAAAACTACTCTTCCCATACTTACGAAGCCAATTTCCTCAACTACAATAACCTCAAAACCGATTGCCAAAGGAATTTCTATTGGGGAAAAAGAAGGAGGTTCGAGTTCAAAACCTCAAATAGATGTAGTGGGAAAAGGAAAAAGGATATTGTACGAAAAATCGAAGGAGGAGAAGAAAGCTGAGGCTGAGGCAGAATTGGAAAGGATGAGGCAAGTACAAAGCATCATGAGGAAAAGGGCAAGTGATCCTCCCACGATGAACAAAGGAGATCCTGCGAAGCTATACTCCTACGAAACCATAGAGTCAAAAGTTGTGGGCAGGGAAATGTATGAATTCGAGAAGAAGCCAAAGAGAAGTTATGATATTGCGAATTCGGACAATTGTCAGCTAGATTTTCCAATTAACGAAATGCTCTTCATTATTGCTCAGTACAAGATTAGCGAGAAGTTTGATAATCCTGATGATTATATACACATGAAAATCAGATTTCATGTTGTATTGGGAAAGAATCCGGATGAAGTTTGGTCTTTAATGCAGATCAAAAAGGTGTTAACAATCAAGAAAGATATATTGTTTGAAGACATGCTTCAAAATTTCCGTTATTTTGTTATTCGAGCAGACAACAAGCAGTATGACTTGACTGTAGCTGATTTTCCTCTGATGAACTGCAACGATTTGATTCAAGTGGCTCTGATTTTGAAGCATATGGAAGAGAATAAGCTCAAAGGCTCTGAGACTGAAGTGTTCAAGATAGGCTTCGCACATGTTAAGACATACATCGACAATTACTTCGATTGTTTGGCTCTTACTGATGAAGAATTGGCGAATGTGTTGGGAAGAGAAGTGAACGTTCCTTGGGAAGAAACCTTATCCCAGTCAACATTATCGAAATATGTTGTTGGGGAAATATGCATGAAACCTTTCGGCATGGTATTTTCAGGAACAGATACGAAGGGGAAGCCTAAGAAATTCTTGTTTAAAGTCTTAGAAGTGGAAAGATATACTTCTTTGCAATATACGCACTTTATTGTTCGTATGAACAATTACAAGAAGAACAATGAAGGAGACAAGAAGGAACTCAAGAAGGTGATTTCCTGGTATGGAGAAGTGCGAAAGACAATTCACTCTGCTGTTCAAAAGCTTATGGACTGAATAGCTTCGACTGTTTACAAAGGGGGAGATTGTAGATGCAAAATTGTAAAAGTCGAATATTGTGTTTGTATAGTTTCGCATCTTTATGTTATTTTACTAAGTCATATTTGTGCGAAGTGTAATGTTTAGACTTAGTATATTTTTTGTACACTCATGTTCCCTATAAATAGGGACTGAGGATAGAAGTAGAGGATAACTTTTTGAAACGCAAATATCCTTTCTGCTTATTCTGTAATCAGTCTTTATCAATATAAGATCTGATTAATATTTACTCTTCATGTTCTAACTCTTCAATCAATCAAATCATATTTTGCTTTCGTAAATCTCGATAACAATTCTCTTCAGGTCCATTTGGGTTGCATGGCATTGCAACACTTGGATAGACTAAATGAGAGAAAGGACACTTAAGGATTATTAATATATTATAAGTTCTAACATATTAATAATATTATTTAATTAGTATTGATCAAAGAATTGATTTGAAATTAATTAAGTGATCAAAAAGAGACAAATTAAATATATGGGGTTGATTGTGTAAATAATCTATTCTTATATAGTGGGCTAATGATCCATGGTTTGTAAGGTGCTCCATGGATAATCCATGTAGGTTACAAACCCATGGATCATGGAATATGAAAAGCCATGACAATTAGGGTTTATATGGTGTAACCCTAATTGTGCCACAACTATATGAAGACCCCTAGTCTAGAAAAATTGGCACCACTTGTACAAGATAGAGGGCTAGCCGATTTTGAGGTGTAAGTGAACTTCTCTCAATTCTATTCCAAGAGTTGTAGTGTTGTGTGAGGCATTTGAGGGATCACACTTGAGGTGCTACGCTCACAAGGTTCTCAAGGAATCCAAACTACAAAAGGTATGTTCTTCTTCTAGCATTTATGTTTAAAATTTCCCCATGGTATGCTAGATAGGTTAAGAACCTTGGAAAATCAATTTTGAATGTATCATAGTAAAACATAGATCCATGGTTTCTAGGGTTACATGTACACCTTAAGAGTGTTAGAATGCTCAAAACCCAAAATGCGCTACCTTCAGCAGGGTTGCACAGGTTATGTCGCCTATGTTATGGATACCCGGGAGGTGGGTAAGGCGACCATGAGTGATGTGCCAGTTGTGCGGGAGTACCCGAAGGTGCTCCCGAATGAGTTGCCTGGGATACCTCCAGAGAGACAGGTGGAGTTCAGGATTGACCTACTTCCTGGTGCGGCTCCGATAGCCAAGGCACAGTATCAGTTGGCTCCTCCCGAGATGCAGGAGTTGTCTACATAGCTGCAGGATCTATTAGACATGAGATTCATCAGGCCGAGCATTTTGCCTAGGGGAGCCCCGATCCTATTTGTGAAGAAGAAGGATGGGTTACATCGGATGTGTATAGATTACCAGGAGCTGAATAAGGTAACGATGAAGAACCGTTACCCACTCCCGAGGATTGACGATCTCTTTGACCAGCTTCAAGGAGCATCTTGGTTTTCCAAGATTGATTTGCGATCAGGATACCATCAGATGAGATTCAGAGACGAGGATGTGCAGAAGATAGTGTTTCAGACTCGTTATGGTCATTATGAGTTTGTGGTGATGCCATTTGAGCTCACCAATGATCTTGCCACGTTCATGGATCTCACGAACCGCGTATGCAAACCGATGTTGGACTGGTCTGTGCTAGTTTTTATTGATGATATCTTGGTTTATTCCAAGAAGTAATAGCAACGCGAGCAGAACTTGCGAGAGGTGTTGGATACCCTAAGGAGGGAGATCTTGTATGCCAAGTTCTCCAAGTGCAAGTTCTGGTTGCGCGAGGTGCAGTTTCTGGGGCACCTTGTCAACCAGAATGGTATTCTGGTTGACCCGACCAACGTGGAGGCCATGATGAGATGAGAGGTTCCGAAGTCTCCATCTAAGATTCGAATCTTCCTTGGTTTAGCATGCTATTATCGGAGATTTATTCAGGATTTCTCTAAGATAGCAGTACCCCTAACTCGGCTGACGAAGAAGGTCGTTGTATTCCGCAGGGGGTTTGAGCAGCAGGCAACGTTCGAGACATTGAGGCAGAGGTTATGCGAGGCGCCGATCTTAGCCCTTCTAGAGGACGTTGAGGATTTTCTAGTGTACTGTGATGCGTCCATCTCGGGTTTGGGAGCAGTTTTGATATAGAGAGGGCACGTCATCGCCTACGCCTTGAGGCAGCTAAAGCCTCACGAGGAGAATTACCCGACACACGACCTAGAGTTTGGGGCGGTTGTTTTCACCCTCAATATTTTTTGACACTACCTCTATGGGGTCTGTTGTACCATTTACACGGACCATAAGAGCCTGCGATATCTGATGGACTAGCAAAATCTGAACATTAGGCAGCGACGATTGTTGGACGTTGTTAAGGATTACGACTGTGTGATCCTCTACCACCCGGGGAAGGCCAATATTGTGGTCGATGCACTTAGCCGCAAGGCTTTCACAACCCTGATTAGAGACATCTTCCTGAGGATGACAGTAGTGACTTCTCTTTTGGAGCGGATTTGGGAGGCGCAGGTTGAGGGTATGAAGGAAGAGTGCCGAAAATGTGAGCGAATCATAGGCCAAATGACCTCATTTGATTATGACAGTCGTGGGTTGTTGAACCTACATCAGAGGGTCTAGGTTCCATATTTTCCATCCATCTCGGGGCGACGAAGATGTATAGAGATCTTCGTGCTGATTACCAGTGGGCTTGCATGAAGCGGGATATAGCCTGGTACGTCGAGAGGTGCTTGACCAACAGGAAGGTCAAGGTCGAGCACCAAAGACCGCACGGCAAGACTCAGCCATTAGATATTCCCATGTGGAAATAGGAGGATATTACCATTGACGTCAGTACGAAGTAACCTCGGACGGCGCAGATTTGACACGATATGGGTCATCGTGGATCGATTGACCAAGAGCGCCCATTTCATACCGATTCAGGAGAGTACTTCGGCCGAGAAGTTGGCAAACATCTACATCCGGGAGGTAGTAGCTCAACACAGGGTGCCAGCTTTTGTGATTTATGACCGAGATGTACAGTTCACTTCCAGATTCTTGAAGAAATTTCATGACGAGTTGGGTACTCGTCTGCACTTTAGCACAACTTTTCACCCGCAGACGGATGGACAGAGCGATAGGACCATCCAAACCTTGAAGCATATGATATGGGAGTGCGTTTTATACTTCGATGGTAGCTGGGATACCTACCTTCCCCTAGCAGAGTTTTCCTACAATAATAGCTACCACGCCAGCATCGACCATCCTCCATTCGAGATGATTTATGGGAGGAAGTGCAGGACCCCGATATGTTGGGGTGAGGTGGGAAAGAAGGTCATCGGGAGTAACGAAGTGGTACTCAAGACGAAAGAGAAGATCCAGTAGGTTCGGAGTAGACTCCAAACGACCCAGAGTTGACAGAAGAGCTACGCCGACAAATGTCGATCAGACCTAGAGTTTTAGGTAGGAGATATGGTCCTCCTGAAGGTGTCACATTGTAAACGTGTTAACCGGTTTAGTAAGCGGGGAAATTTGGGCCCCATATACATTGGTTCGTTCAGGGTATTGGCCCTGGTGGACCGAGTTGCATATCAACTGGATCTGCCAGCCAAGCTTAGTCAGATCCGCAACACCTTCCATGTCTCCCAGCTGCGAAAGTGCTTAGTAGATGACCCATCAATGGTGCCTTTACAGGATATTCAGGTGGATGACAACCTGAACTACATCGATAGACCATTGGCTATTCTCGACAGGAAGACGAAGGAGCTAAGCAACAAAAGGGTGGAACTGGTAAAGGTGTAGTGGCTACACCACAAGGGCTCGGAGTGGACTTGAAAGCCCGAGGAGGAGATGAGAGAGTACTACCCAGAGCTATTTCCAGACGCAGCAAACTTCGAGGATGAATTTTGATTCAACTGGGGGAGAATTGTAACACCCAGTCCAAGTATTATTTATATTTTGGTCCCTTATATATTGAATTACTGTTTTGGACCTCGTAATTAGTAAGTTTGGAGGAAGGAGGGACTATTTCTGTCAAATTAGGATTTTGGAGGCGGAGCCCAAATGTGGGGAGTTCCCCTGAGGAATGCCTTGCGTTGCCGAGCTGAATGCAAACCCTAATTTTTAGGGTTTAAGACCTATATAAAAAAACATTATGTCCCATACCTCAGCCTCCTTACCAGCCTCTCAATCTCTGAAAAACCTAGATAGCCTAACACTCCATCCTTGTGTGATTTTGATCTTGTGAAGCTAATCTTGGTGGTTTTAAGCTTGTAAGGAGAAAGAAGAAGTTAGTGAAGAAGAACTTGAGTATCTTGAGCTCATGGATCCGAGATAACATCACCTTTTGGCACTCATTTGAGGTAAAAAGCTTTCAACTTGCCTCATGAATGCTTATATCTATGTTAATGGTGTTTTGGACCTTTTTAGGTCCCAAGAATGGATTTTTATGAGTCCAATCTGTTTCTAAGCTTAGGTTTGCCACCCTTAGTGCTAAATGTGTCCCAATAATAGTAAAGTTTCAATCTTTAAGGTCTTAATGGGTTCATGCAAGAGTTATGGCCATCTTTATGGAAGTTGATTGCTATTTCTTGGGATTAGGACTTTTGGAGACATGCAAAGTCACCAAGTCTATGACTTTATAGTTCTAGAGGTCCTAGATAGCTTGGATATATGTTTCGATAACATGGCTTAAGCATTAAGTGCTTAATGGACGGTTTTTGGAGACTGGACGCGAATGCCCTATGTAAGGATTCGAAACGCGTTGCATTCCCTTTTGGGCTCGTGATCTGAACCAAAGAGGAACACCTAACGTTCCACAAGGGAACGCCCTTCGTTCGTTGCGTTAGTGGGCCTCTTTGGGCTATTTCCTTGGACTATATGATTGTGGGCCTTCATGGATTATTCTTTTGGGCTGTTAATGGACTATATTATAGGTTGGGCTTGAGGGAAGGCCCATTTGAGAAGTTGGTCCCAATTTAGAAAATTGGGCCATAAGTTGGCCATTAGTGGGTTTGGAAAGACTATATGGAATTGGCCCTTTCATGTTATGGATTTGGGTCTAGGTCATGGGCCAAATTAGATTAGGGGTAAAATAGTCAGTTTACCCTAAGAAGGATTAATAGATTTTAACTAAGTGTTATTTGGTAATGATAGCTCGGGGAGTCGTCGGGGCAGCCACTAGAGGTTTCTTACCGTGAGATTCTGCATTCAGCCTTGCGAGGTGAGTTATCTTCCCGTATGAGTGGGTTGAAGGTATCGATTCCAGCCCACTAGTAGTTGTTGTAGTAGAGATGATTGTCTTTGTGATAATTGTCTGGCTTGCCACTATCTGTTATGTTTTATGTTCTTACTTGTAACGATATTATGTGGTAGTGGTAGGGATGAAATAGACTCAATATCCAGTTGAAATAGACTGAAGGGGAGGCCAGCACCCAAATATGCTTGGCAGTATCCGGTTGAAATAGCCGAAGGGGAGGCGAGCACCCAGATGTGCTCGGCATTATCCAGTTGAAATAGAGAGAAGGGGAGGCTAGCACCCATATATGCTTGGAAATGTATTTGTTATATATGTGATATGATGGGGGAACTCACTAAAAGCTTTGTGCTTACGGTTTTGAGTTTTGGTTTCAGGTACTTCCTCTTTGAAGGGAAAGGAGCCGACATGATCGTAGCACATCACACTACATTTTCCGCACAGGAGATCTTTGGGATTTATACTCTGATGTTGTTTTACCATGACAAGTTTTGACTATTGATAAATGGGGTTTGATATGAGTTTATATTATGGATGTCTTCAGAAAAATGGTTTTATAATTATTTAATTTAAAAATGAAATTTTGGTCTAAAATTTTGGGATGTTATAGAAAGTGTTTAAACACATACACACATGCTATCTATTGAATGTGTATAAGATTAAGAAGTCTAGTTAGAGACTTATCGAAGCATCACATATCATAAATCTGCATTTTAGTAAGAAAGTCAGCAGTACTGATTTCTAGAAGTCCAATTGATTTCTGGATACATGTCAAAGCTAGTGGGAGCATAATTGTTATGAAAATGGAAGCATAATTGTTATGCTAGTGGGAGAATAATTGTTATGCTAGTATTGCAAGTTGGCAATACTATTCGTAGGAAACAAAGATTTCAATTTGCAAGTTGCAATGTTTGGAAATTGTTTCGCTATAGTAAGGCTTAAGGGAGAGGGCACTGATACTTCGTTTCAAACCTAAAATTTTAGATTGAAGGGTTTAATTGAACTTAGTCTTGGACATATATGATTATCATGTTGAAATGTTTCAACATAGGAAATTAGATATATCGAAATATTATAACAATAGATTGATCTGATATCAGGTCTTTATGTAAGACATTATAAATTCAGTCACATATGCTTTGAATATAAGATATATTACATACGCTATAATATTCACTTGTTCTGATTTTTCCAAATGCCTTGGGCATTGAGATGGAAAAGGACTAGGACTTTGTGTCACTAAAGTTGTTAAACAACTGTCAGGAACATTCTGAGGTTTACCAAAGGATCAGTTATTTGTGGTCAGTTGAAAGTATGGTATGGTTTGGAATGACCATATTAACATGTTTTAGATTGAGATAATTGTTGGTCAAAATTGATGGTCATATGGGAATATGGAAATGTTTCCATAGAGGGAGTTGATTATTAAAATCTACATGTGATTTGGAAACTTTAATGCAAGAAAGGTATTAAAGGAGTGTGGCTTGAATTTGAGAGTTGATTTCCATGGAATTATTTTTAGTAACAAAGTTCTAATGGAACATTTTTGTAATAGCGTTGGCTAAGTTTCTGTGACTTTGAAGCCTCGACATTACAAAAGATCATTGCATGTAAGGCTGAAGTCTAAAACATTCTAGTAGTGATAAGAATTTTGAATTGTGAAATGAGCATCATTGGAATAGTGTCCAGTTGATCGGTTCGTAGAGAGACATAGTATGCATGTTTATAACATGGTATGACTGATGTTTAATTCAAGTGTTTAGTTTATTATTCGAAACATTATACAATGAATAAAGTCTAATTAATATGGTGATTAAATAATAAGGTTTTTATTTATATTCAATAGTTTGAGACCATGGTTAATTAGGTTATTATTGTGTTTCACTTTGCATGTTTTACTTCCAAAAAAAATTGATTATTCGAAATTCCACATTCGCTCGTACTTTTGGAAGTAAGTAGTGAATTAAGACTATTATGAATTGAATTGTATATTGTTTATGGGGATTAGACATTGCAATTGGATGCTACAATGTTCATGAGTACTTAGAAAATACGGATATTGAATATTGGATAAACCCACACTCAGAGAATTACTTCATAGATGTTATTATGAGTAATTTTGAGACGAAAATATCTTATTCTTGAAATGGAGATATATTAGTTGTTGTTTACAAGTCAGTTGTGCATTAATAATATGTAAACGCATCAGTAACTTGATGTTATAAAACGTATTGTTGTGCATGATTTGATGAGTAAATAGTGCAAGCATATAAGTCAAAGTTTAATCGTTCCTTTTTCCCTAACGGGAATAGCGATATCTTTGGGTCCCTTGGTGATTTGGTGTTGACTTACAAGTGCTTGGCCGAGCCCAGACTAAATTGATGTGTTTAATTAGCAGTCTAAATTCAATCATCACAAATTAGAAATCGGAACACAAAACTTGGACAATAAGATGGATTATAATCCATGTCACATATCCTTACGATATCTTATAGAGCAGAGGAAAATTTGATCACTTATCTTAGGACACATAACTGACTGGGTCAGAGTTTGATAGTAGATTTTGGAAGCTACAATTTGCTGATCAGTTTGGAAGTTATACTGGCAATTATAGTTACAAACTTTTCCAAGTGGGAGACTGTTGGATTGGGTGTCTAACCTCATAACTATAATTGGTATATACTTGAATTGATAGTAATACAGTCCTTTTTGGTTGCTCTCAAACCTGAGAATTGAATATGATAGCTTTTAGAGAGAGATATTGATTTATTAATTTATTATATGGTTAAAAAAATAATTGAAACTCAAAATAAATAGTATGTTGATATATTATGAGAATAATATATTAATTGGAAAAATATTATTTAATTAAATATTAATAAGAAATTAATTGGAATTAATTTTGGGATTAATTGGATTAATTAAAAGTATAGGGTCTGTTTGGTTATTTATTGAAAGTTGAGGATAGGTGCCCATGGACCTCGTTGGATGATGTGGACAAAAATATCTTGGGCAAGCCCAAGGAATTTCGTCCAAACCCCTTGAAAGAGGGGAATAGGCTGCTTGGTCACCAAGCAAAGGGATTAGGGTTTTCTCCTTAAACCCTAGCTTTGGCACCAAGCTACCTTAGCTATAAAAAGCCCTTAGCTTTAGAATTTTTTCCATGATATTCCTTTAGAGTTTAAGAGCGAAATTTCCACTGCTCTCCTCTCTCTCTTCAAGCTCCTTGGTTGCTAGGGTTTGGGTGTGAACCATTAGAGGCGCGACACTTGTGGCGCTTGCTTCCAAGAGTCTTTCAAGGAGGAATTCAAGATTGTTTACTATAACAATCTTCAAGGTAAGTTTCTTATTCTTATTAATTAGTTTTTCATATGAAACTTTTGTAGGTTAGTATTCATAGTATGTTGCCTATATGTGAAAGACATAGATCCTATTAGGTTGCATGTGTCCTAATCATTTGAATTGTTTAAATGTTTTCTGCTTAGAGCATTGTTGTTGTAAGCCTAATAATCCATCAGTTCATTTTCTGGTGCCACATGTTGCATTATGGGTAGAGTGACAGTGCGCGTCGCGCAAGTTGTTTGTGCGCGCGACTATGTGCGGAAATTTCTGTTTTCTTAGAAAATCCATATATTCTTTAGATGAGCTCTGATTTTGATGGGTTTTATATCCACGTGTAGGTACTCACGAGATCTACAAATTTCATTTAGATTCGATCGGCTAATTTTGACTTTATTTTTAAAGTTATATTTTTAACAAGCTTAGACTGTTAAAGTCGGCTAAAAATTCACAACTCTTTCATTTCGTATCCGTTTTCGATTGTCTTTATATCAATAGATAGATAATGATGGGATCTTCAACTCTCCTTTAGACTATTTTTCCTAACAATTGACTGATTTTAATTTCGGTTTTTGAGTCGTATATTACTACGCTGAAATGTTAGAAAAATCATAACTTCCTCTCAAGAAGTCAGATTTAGGCGTTCTTCATATGTATAGAATCATTGTCACATATATTATAAATTTGGTTAAAATTATTCATCCTAAATAACCTTCTATCACAAAGTCATTTTTAATATGTATTATATCTTAATTGACTAGCCCGAATTTACGGGTGTTACACCAACGATTTATACATCACTATTTAATATAAAGACTTGAATATAAAGTTTAATACACATTTTTTTTAATATCAATAGTCTGCTGCATATGGGGCTTAAACATCGTAAAAGAGGACGAGTTGGCCTGCATACATGTCGTTAAGGCCACTAGAACACCACCTCTTAACTTCCCATTGCTTGTTAGCAAACCTCACCCTGACATGTCCAATGCATTGTTCAAAAATCAAAGGGAGACCCTATATAGATTTTCAATTAAAATATTATTAAGTAAATTTGCTACCACTAAATTCAAAAACTCAAAGTTGTTAACAAACATCCTATAAATAAATTACCACAACATCATGTCTTAACTCATTAAATTTTCCAGATTTTAGAATCATAGATGTTCACTAAATATCTTCTTATCTTCTTTTCAAATTTCATAACCATTCAAGGTGGTTATGCCTTTATATATAAAAGATATATCTCTTGACACTTGCAATTCAACTTCTTCTTTAGGTTTCTTCCACAACATCATGAACTTCTTCTCTAGATTTTCTCACTGCTTCATGAACTTCATCCATGTTTTTGGCATACACAATTCAACTTCTAATACTTCTTTATGTTCTTCAACATCCGATTCTTCATGAAGATGGTACTCCGATATTTGTTTGACGATGAATCGATTGATAGATCCTCTTTGACTATGAATAAGCTATTATTATTTTTGTTTTCTTATACATTTAGAACAACCTAATTCGAATTTTCTAGATAGAGACGTCTTTTTTCAATAAAAACCAATGTTAATAACTTAACAATATATATTTGCAATATTTATCAAAAAAATTTAATGTTTAAAACCATTAGAGCATAAAAAAATCTTATTTTCTAACATCTGTAAGTATTAGACTGTTTATTAATACTAGAAGCCAAAAAAATGGAGGTCCGTTATCCTCCTCCCCACCCATACCGTATTACCAATGCGACCCTCTATACAAAATATTGAAAAGTTAAAGCTATAAAACATAGAGATAAAGTGACACAATTCACAAGACACTTTATTATGATACGACCTTTCTATACAATAACATTGAAAAGTTAAAGCTACAAATCAAGAAAATTGTTTTTTACTTTCTCTACTTCATTGTTCATTAACTTCGTTATGAGTTCCAAAATAAATCAATCAAACAAAAAAGAGTATTTATTTTAGGAGAGAAAGAAGTTATGCATGATTCAGATTTATGAAATTTAAAGAGTTAAAAAATACTAACTTGTAGTTAATGAGTCGGTTAGAGGACTTAGAGGAGGACAAAGCGACTATTAACAACCTCGCAAAATATCAAGATTCAAGATAGAAAAACGGTAGTTTCTGGCTAGAGAGAAGAGTAATATCGACGATCTACTGTCATCGTTGTTAGGATTTGATCTTTTGGTGAGTTTTATAAAAATTATAACGTTTGCTTGAACTTATATTAGAAACATATATGTATTTTTTTTTATATAGATACTTTCCTTAAATTGCTGATAAATTATAAAATTTATGATAAGATTTTGATTTTTTTATTTTTTGTTTTATTGTTTTGTTTTGTTTTAATTTTTTTTTTTTTTGCAATTATCATTACTTCAACATTGCAAACAAATGTTACATTGTGTATATAACTCACTTGCTAATTTTCTTAAATAACAACAAATAAAAATGTGTTTTATGAAAATAGCAACACCATTACTATATATTGTCCCTAAATTTGGAGGCATTTTCAAGTTGTAGACTCCGTACGACCGCACTACTTGCATACCTTTATGGCCGCTCCTGCTTGTGATGGAGATGACAATGAGAATCAACGCCTGTGGAGGAATCAAAACTCAATCCTAGGACGCCGGCGTGACCAATTTTTCATTTAATTTCTTTAATTGTTTTGTATACATTTAAAGTGTAAATTAAAATGGTGTGATTGTGGTGGATATTTTCTAATGAAAATAGAATACTATTGGAAACAACATGACAAATGACACGCAAAAAAATTGATGTAGAGATGAGATGATGACCATTTAAAAAGAATTGACGTGCTCAGCTCCATAATGCTATAATGTTAGACGGCCCTGCTATTATGTGTCGAGCTGATCTGCATCTGAGTTAATTCTTGGGTTTATCAATTCAAATGTCGGTTGGTCCAACTAACACATAATAGAAATTTTGTAGACATAACGAAAGCTTACCCAACATATTCAGTACATAGAAACAAAGTGAACGTCATTATCTTTCTTAAAACTTGGTACTTTCGTGGTCCAAACCACATATTAAACACGACGTTCCTCTTTGATCTGTCGTTGTCATAATCCACATGTAGGCAACATTATTCGATCATGTTCTAAGATATATACTTCTTTATCATTTTTAAGCAGCTATTAATTATTTCCTCGGCGAAATGCGATTTTAATTCAAGCTAAGCCATTTTTTAATACTACTAGTATTTAGTGACAATCTTAGAAACCACAAAATACTAAAAGTTTCGTTTCTAAATTTCCTCACTATAAACATAGACACAATTTGTCTAGGTGAAATTCTTATTAAAAGAGCAAATATGGTGTTTAATGAGTAAAAAACTAGTCGATTTTCATGAACATGAGAAACAAAAACAACCATGTAAAATTTTAAAAAGGGGTTGTTTGAAAATTTACTGGACGATTGATGTATTTCTTTAAGATCCAAATGCTAGAAATTAAAACAACCAGTTATTATAGGTTGATAGTCCCATAGACCACTAATATAAATTTTATATTTTTTAAAACACTTTCTTCTTCGAAACATCTAATTTTGATAAAATATATGTTTTTCTTTTTCAATACCCTACCCTATAATAGGTCGTCTGAATTTTTGGCAATACAAGACATTTTACATGATTTTTTTTTCGTTTAAATTGAACTATGGAAGACTTTAATTAAATAGTCAAATCTCTATATGAGTTTTTGTGTATATTAATATTGTTTATTAGTAATGTCGTAAAAATCTCAAAGTTTCTGATTAATATTAGTCCTAGACATTATCCAACCGATTAGAAAACGTCTAACGATTAATCTTTGCTTACAAAATAAGCAAAACAGTATCAAACGATAAAATTAGTAATTTTTAAAGAATTTTTATCTCAATAAAAACTATTTGAGGAATGATTGATATTGTATTAATCATATAAATATATTTTGCTATTATATTAGTGATATTTACGAACTTTATTCTGATATTAGTCATATTAAAATCTTAAAATTCAACGAATTAACAATTTGGGGTCCCACTTAATCTCATACTTAATCTCCACCTAGCCGATTAATCTTTTAACTCCAGTCCACTGACTAACTAACGTCGAACATTTTTTACAATTTTGATTTTATGTATATGCACTACTACAAATATCACAATCCGTCACGGTTAAGGCTATTGGCCTTCAGCCACGGTCTCTTTATTTTATTTTCCAGAGGGTGATATATATATATATATATATATATATATATATATATATATATATATATATATATATATTGTGTCAGTTCTTATATATCTTATAACCATGTCATAAAATTGTGACTATATCTATCGAAAAACCATGACAATAAAATGAAATAAAGGCTATATGGTAACGATTTCAGTAGTTATATTCAATCACTTTTTGATAAGAATGGCCATACAATATTAATGGTAACAATTTCAATCTAGTTTTTCAATAATTGAGACCTCCTAGACTTAATTTGTCCAAGAAGGGAATGAAATTCCTTCGATCATATGCCCTATTTGTAGTATTGTTACTGAAGATGTTAATCATTTTTTTTGTGTGTGGTTGCCACGAGGATGCTTTCTAAAATCCTAGTGTGATGGTATTTGGATTATCACCTTTTATTTCAGTTCAAGATTAGAAGGATTGGTTTGCTAATCTGCACATGCATAAGAATGCAAAAATATCTTTGAATGTGTCTTTTTTGTTTCGTGGTGATATATTTGGTCTTTCTGAAATAAGATCTTTTTGATAAAGATGATCTTAAAAAGAACCTTATTTTTTATGATATAGGTTCCTAGTCTTATCTTAGTGTTCAAATATGTCTAAGTTTCATGTTGATTGAGGGCTATGGTTTTTTTGTCCTATTTGTGCTTTCTTGTAATGTTTTCAAATTTGTTTTTCTAACTCCTTGATAGTTTCTAGTTAATTTATTTATACGGTTCAAAAAAAAATATTTTATTAAATATTAGCAAATATAGAATTAGTATGTTATGGAGAAGAAATAATTATACACGTCTTTTGTAACTATTCAATCCATTTAATATCGTATAGCTTTTATGAGTATCCAAAAAATCTTTTCAAAAAGTGAATTGGTTTTTGGAAGCAAAAAATTTATGCATTACAAAAAGACAAAATTGCAAAAATGGTCCCTGTGGTATGTCAAAACTAGCAATTTTGGTCCAAAATAGTTTGGCTCGCAAGGATGGTCCAATAGTTTCGTTTTGTTGCGAGTTTAGTCCAAAATTTTTATAACTTTTTATAATGACGAATTTGCCCTTGGTATTTTCCCTTTTTCAATTTTTTTATTTAAGAAATCAAAAAAAAGAAAAAGAAAAAATCTCTCTCTCTCTCTCTCTCTCTCTCTCTCTCTCCCTTTCATCTCTAACTCGTCTATCTCCCTCGTTTCTCACTTCTCTGGCGAAGAGAGCCACCACAGTCGAGTGTGGTAGCTCCTCCGTCTCCCCCTGTCGTGACCCACCACCATCCAACATCCCAAATCCAAATCCACAATGGGTGTTCTTCGTTCTTGATTTTGGATCTGAAATAAAACCGAACTCCAAAAGTTGAAGGTAGGTATGTTTTTGGTTCCAAATTTGAATCAAAGATGAAGAAGGGTAAATCTAAAACAAAATCCACACACAAAACGTTACCTGAAACGAAAACCCACTATCGATTCGAAGAGAAACGAAAACCCACCATTGATTTTGGATCTGAAATAAATCAATACACTTGTTGCCTCCTATTTTCCTTTCCTGTCGGCGAGAATGAAGAGAAAGGAAGCTGGTGGTCGGAGGGAGTGGCAACATTTGGTGGCCAGAACTCACAACAGTAGCGGTGGCAGCAAGCTGTTTGGGTGGCAGAGCGACGGGAGGAGCTGGGTTTCCTCCTTAGCGGTGTAGCATGACTAGAGAGAGGTAACGAGGGTGGTGAGATCATGTACGGTGGTGAGAGGTGGTGTTGAGCGGCTGGGACGGGCGGAACAAGGCTAGCAGTCGACGAGTCTTATTCTCTCGTCATCGCTGCAAATTCAAAGGGGGTGGATGGAGAAAGTCAGAAAGGCAGTGGTGGTGTTGTGACATGCGAAAAGGTGGTGGATGTTCACGATGGTCACCACAGCAACACCACCGATATCAAAACCATTGGTGCTCCATTCTTTGTTTGTGAAATAGGGACGAAAGGAAGAAAGAAGACGAATCAAGAGAGAGAGAGAGAGAGAGAGAGATTTTATTTTTAATTATTTTTTAAATGTTGTAATAAAAGAAAAATGGAAAATAAAATAATAAGAGGAAAATTCGTCATTATAAAAAAGTTCATAGGAAATTGGACTAAACTCGCAACAAAATGAAACTATTGGACCATCCTTGCGAGCCAAACCCATTTTGGACCAAAGTTGCTAGTTTTGACATACCACATGGACCATTCTTGCAATTTTGTCTAATTGTGATATTATTTTTTTGAACGACAAAGATAATGTAAAAAAAGAATAAACCAATCAAAAGTTGACCAAATACAGAATATGAAGCAAAAGAACCTGAAAACAACAATTGAAAACTGAAACTAAGCTAAAACACCAAAAACCAAAGGCTCCACCTACAAATAGCCCAACACTAACTATAATACTCCACACACCAACCTCCAAATAAGAATTAATGAGGCTTGTAGAATCAGAACACTCGCAAAGCTTTTCAGTTTTGATAATTGGATAAATGTGAAGTTCAAGAGACTTTTAAGATAAATGTGAAGTTCAAGAGAAACATAAACTACCATTCAAAATGCATATCAATATGTCACAAATGAAAATTTTGGCACAAAATGGAATGAGCTACGTGACATGTCACTAAAAACTGATCAATGGACTTACATTTATGGCATAAAAAAGAATCCACAATTTTTCATCTACTATCCAAGTTTGCTCCTGTCGACAATCTATTTAAGATATCCTCCAACCCTATATACTGTTCATTTTTTAGGCCAATTCATTTGTATAGGGAAGTGATTCGTACACAATAATAACATAATTTCTTACTGCCTTAATTGTAAATCTCATATGCTCTAAGCGCCCAAATTTTCAATGATTCAAGTACTTCCAAAACTCCCCCCTTGTATACCATGTATATATTTAATTATAGATACCTATAAAGAGTTTGGGTCACAAATTTATCACCACCTCTATTTAAAGAGGAGAACCCGACATATAAGAAAAAGGCTTCTAATTCCTAAGCAACCCTTCCAGATAATCCAAGCCATACATTTTTTCACATTTAAACAAATCTTGATCTCAAAGGTTCCAAATACTTTATAACCACTTCCAAGGCTCTAAAAATAAACATGTATTCAATTCCTAAGCTCCTTCAAACATGTTTAATAAGGGTCATTTTCCACCAATGGATAGAGTTATGGATTTCTAATTCGAAAGATTTTGTGAAACCTTTCAATAGTTGGATTCCAATATTCTACCTTAGTCATATCACACCCAACTAAAAGATAAAGATTGAAGAAAACAATTTTTGATTGTTACACCCGACAATACTCATAACTTCTTCCACCTCGTCAAAGTTTAACACCTAATAATTTGACTTTTCGCAAAATAATTTTAAGGTTGGATACCAAGTACAAGCGTCTCAAAGTCCAAAAAAGGTTTATCGCATTAATTTGAGATCATCCCCAAAAAAACATTTCATCATCCACTAAAAAATATATGAGATCCCACTTGATCCTTATGGAAAATATCATGAGAAGTCGCCTCATCGTTATTGTTATATTTAAAAAAACATATATTTATAAAGATTTCAACTATATAAGTGTTTCTGCACAATGCACGGGCATTCACCTAGTGTCTTATAAATCTAGCATATTTCCTTGAACCTCATCCATTTGAAACTCCCAAGACACCACATTCATTTGAAACTCCCATGACTTTTCAATTTCTTTCTAATAATGATTATAAGTTAGGTAATAATGTTAAATAAGTATCAAACCTAAATTGTAATCATATATAAACTAAATTTTAAAATTAAAATAATATATTTAGTTTTATTTATAAAGTTATGTCTTTAACTTTTAACATATTATACTTCATTTATTAAATTTAAAATGTTGTTGTATGTAAACCATTATCATTTTAAAACTACAACTTTTCAATAGTTTGGATAAAATACTTAAATTGTTAATTTAAATATAACATTACATGATCAACATAAATATAAATTTTAGTTCAAATTAAACAATGCAAAGAATATTTTGTCAATAGTTAAAAGTGACAAATTATAGTTTCTTTCTAATAGTGATTATAAGTTGGTTAATAAAGTTAAAAAAAATATCAAACCTAAAATATAATCATAAATAAAATATATTTTAATATTAAAATAATATCTTTACTTATACTTATAAAGTTATGTCTTTAATTTTTAACATATTATACTTAATTTATTAGATTTAATATGTTGTTATATGTAAACCATTATCAATTTAAAGCTACAACTTTTGAACAGTTTTGATAAAATACTTAAATTGTTAATTTAAATATAACATTACATGGTCAGCTTAAATATAAATTTCAGTTTCACTTAAAAAACCCAAATAATATTTTGTGAATAGTTAAAAGTGATAAATTGTAGTGGTAAATGCAAAAACTAAATTGTAATCTCAATTGTACTAAAATATTTCATAAATATATTTTTGTAATCATTTAAATTTTCAAATAAGCAGCTTAAAATAACTTACAATAAAAATAGTTAAAATTAACTTTATATAAACGATTATATTATTAGCTTTAAAAAAACAATGATGTTTTAAATAATTACAATGATAAAAATTAAAATGTTAAACAAATAAATTTTAACAAATTAATTAACAATAAAAAAAATAACATTAAACCATATATTATTTTTTATTTTGATTTATTAGTAACCCATGGGTAGAGGTCATTCAAACGATTGAAATTATATGATTTTAATAGATGTATATAATATAATATAATTCAAAATAATCAATAAATTATATCAATTTCGTATACAAATTATTATATCAAATTTAACAACAACGTTATTGTTATATTTAAGAAAACATATATTTATAAAGATTTCAACTATATATGTGTTTCTGCGCAACGCGCGAGCATTCGCCTAGTATATCTTATAAAGCTAGCATTTTTCCTTGAACCTCATGCATTTGAAACTCTCAAGACCAATTTTTCTTGAACCTCATGCATTTGAAACTCCTAAGACTATTCAACTTATACAAATTAATTTATGATTAATTAAAATATTATGATTTGTAACTCTTAAAACTCTTCAAATCATGCTATTTAATTGATGAGTTAAATGAAATATTTAGCCTATATAAGAAATTTTTAGATTATATATGTCAGGTATGTCAACACAAAATTATAGATTATATTTGTAGGGTTTGAAGAGTTATGTGAGTGGTTCCATGGATGTAAGAAATCAATTGCAACTTTTCCAAATATAAATTCATGTAAACTCAAATTGGGTGCATGTAAAGTCATAGATATTAACCAATATTCAAATTTAGGTATGTTTATAAATGTATACTTGAGATCATTTTTTAAGTTTATGTGTTATGCATCTTTCTATAATCACATTACAATAAAGTGAGATTGATAATTACTTTTCATAAGCTTTTAGTAAATCAACCATCAAACTATTTATCAATTAGAACAATTAACTTTGTTAACATGTATTTATTTTTATGTTGTCTCTCTCTTTTTATGTTAAGAAAATATATTTCATGTATAAGAGAACATTATTCAACATGTATTTTATGCTATGTATATACTATGTTAGTTTCTATCGCTTACTTTGTTGTAAAAAACATGGAGTTTTTTTTATAATTGATTTTGATGAAAGGAGTTTACAATTATTGTTTCAAATTGTTGGTGATAATGACGAATTAAAACGAATGATTTTTTATACGATTTGACTTTATTGTTGAAAACCAATAATTATGCGTGTTATAAAAATGAATTCTTTATGTTTTACAAAAACTTATATGGATGTACCCAATTTTAAATGTTTTTATAGTAATAAAAATAAATGATCTGATTACATTTGTCAATTTCCTTTTTCTCTATTCGTTCTTTATCGTAAAGGAAAAGTAAAATAAATACAATATTAATATTTTCATAAGAAAATATAAGTGATAAAAATATACCTCAAGTGTAACACTTCTTCTCCCTTAACCCACTCTTAACATATTTTTTAAAAGCTTGATCGCACTATATAACAATTACTATAGTTTTAAAATTCAAATTACCATTTTATTTGGACCGTGCATTCTCTTCAAATGTTTTATAGCTTTCAGAAAAAAAATGGGAGTACAATAAAAAAGTAAGATAGTTTTTTTTTAAATATAATAATGAAAATTTGCAAATAAGTAGTTTTTAATTATTAAGAAGTAATAATTGTTTAAAATAACGTAAAACTAAAGAATATATTATATTATATTAAAAATTATTATTATTTGAAATAATAATAATAATAATAATAATAATAATAATAATAATAATATACGAAATAAAAAATATTCAAATAAATTATTTATACATTAGTTAAAAATAACTATAGTTTAAAAAATTTTAAATCAAAAACTTAATTCAGTTTGATTCAAACACAACTTTTTATATCGTTCTTATTGTATATTTAAAATTATTATAATATTAGTTATGACTTAGTATAAAAATCATTATTTCAATGATAAATACTTATAATATTGTTTTTATAACATATAATTGTTAATATTTATATTGTATTATTGGGCACAAATCAAGAGTTTAAAACTCTCACTACAACTCAATAGTTTTTTTTTTATTTAAATGTAATTATGATTTCAAATTTAATGTAATTTAGCTTTATATTTTCCATTACATTCAAAAGTTTTTTAAACTTTTGGTTATTAATGTACAATGCTTTTTTAATTTCCACTTATTCAATATACACATTGTAGCTATTTAGTAGTATATAAGTAAGTTTTGATTAAAAAATCATATGTTTGAAAAGATTTCTGATTCAAAATGAAAGAGTTGAAAAAAAATAATTTTTGTCGCGTCAATGTTTATTTCAACACAATTTTTTATAATAATGTATCTATATATGAAATGTATGTTGATTTCTAAATATTCATTTTAAATAATTTATAAGTTTTGTTTGATGTTGTAACACCCGATTCCTAGTACGCATTTAAATTCAAGTAAAATTCATGTTTTGCTCTGGGACTCGACGAGTTGGAGGCCCAACTCGTCGAGTAGACTCGATTTTTGATCAGGAAGTTTAATGATCTATTCGACGAGTCGGAAGACCGACTCGACGAGTAGAAGCTGTCTGGATGAAACTCTAGTATTTAGGGTATGCACCCTATTTAAACAACTTATTCTGCCTCAACCAGCCCCCTTCGTCCCTCCCAACCCAAAGAAACCCTAACTCGAAACCCTAAGCTTTATTTGAGTGTTCTTGAGCTTTTTGGTGCCTTTTTTGTGTATTTGAAGTTGGAAAAAGAGAAGGAAGCTTGGGAGATCAAGAGAGAGCAAGTAGTTCAAAAAGTCTTGGCACATTTCCTGCTCATTTGAGGTATAAAGTTGATACCTTGACTATTCATTACTTAGATCTTGATTTGGGGCTATTTTCTACCTTTTCCAAGCTTTAGTGAAGCTATACTCGGATTTGTGTGTATATTTGGAGTTGTACTTCATATCTGGAACCATTAAGGGTTCCCATGGCATAAAGCTGCCAACTTTATGGCTATAGGAGACCCATGCAACATATAAAGCCCCTTTTTATGGCTTTTTGAGCCAAAGACCCCATGCTTGGACATCAAGTTCGTAGGTTTACGTATAATATGGACCCTAGGAGGCCAAATCTATGGTGTGGATGCATTTAGACCAAGTAAAATCGACTGTATAGTTTAGGACAAAGAGGGACTCGGCGAGTCAAGACGTATTTTCCATCAAATCATTTTTGTTAAAGGACCATATGATAAGATTGAAGATCACTCAGTTGTCTATGCTCATTAGGGACATGGAAATCATAGAAATTGGCAAGTGTATGAGCTAACTCGGCTAGTTCAAGGCAATGTCCCAACAAAATGAAGACGGACTCGACGAGTTCAGAGAGAACTCAACGATTCATAGACTAAATACCTTCATACGGATGAAGATGAACTCGACGAGTTCAAGGATAAACTGGGCGAGTCAGTTGAAGAAGGTTCTGATGTTTGTTAAAGGAGAACTCGTCGAGCTCTTGCTAGACTCGACGAGTAGGGACGAGTTTGTAGCCTTTTCTGGACGCGGGGACTCGGCGAGTTGGTGGACCAACTCGGCGAGTCGAGTCAACAAGATGTTGAATTTGACCAAGGTTTTGACCTTGACTTTGACTTGAGCTTGAGTTGACCTTAGTAGGGGTTATGAGTATGAAATGGTAACTTAGAAAGGATGTTGTGTAGGGATCGAGGAGTCGAGAAGAGTTGATTTCCATACCGAGGACTGTGCAGACACTACACGACATTGAGGTGAGTTACCTTCCAGTAGAAGTGGGTCTAGGTCACCAAGGCCGACCTACTATTAGTTGATTATAGTGGAGATGATTGTCTTTGTGATAATTCTCTGGTTTGCTATTACTTGATGTGTTCTATGTGCTAGTATGATATGTTCTATGTGATAGTGGTATTAGGAGGAGGAATAGTCCCTGATTCGGTCGTTAGCACCGAAGGGTAGGTCGGACACCCCATATATGTTTGACATCATGATTATGATATTTTATTATGTGATAGTAGTAGGGGTGAAATAGTCCTCGTGACCGAGTGAGATAGACCGGAGGGTAGGTAGACACCCTAGAATGGCCTGACACGGGTAGGTCAGCACCCCATAATGGCTTGACATCGGTAGGTCAGCAACCCATAATGGATTGACATAGGTCAGGCACCTTACAACTGCCCGACAGTATGTATGGTATGTGATAATGTTCTAGTGTTGTTGAAACATGGAAGTGACCCTCTTAAACTTATTGCAAACCGCAACCTCTCCCTTATCTACAACCAATCTCTCATCTACATTCAAAGTACCGCAACCACAGTCATCGTCATCAGCACTTAGTCTTAGTCTTTATTTGTTTTTTTCTTAATGTACTCTCTTTTATCCAATGTGCCTTGCATGGCAACATAAACAGATAGGAATTTTGTAATCTTTGAAAATCTATAAAAAGGAGTTCTCTCTTTTTGACTTAATACACATCTACGCATCTTGAATCTCATATTTATTGAAATTCATAACTTGCTCTCTCATCTACTTCTTACTATCTAAACTCTCTCAAACTAAATTTGAATTATAAATCTCTCCTTCGGAGCAAGTCAGTCTTGACTTAATCACTAAGTTTGATCTCACTTACCAACTTGGTCTGATTGCATTCCTTGTTCAGAATCAACTTATGTGTATACTTGATATAATATATGTTGTCATTTATATTTCCTTATATTTCCGCATCTAATCATCTAACTATCTAACTCTAACTTTTATTATTTTTGAGCTTTATGTTCCTATGAGTTAAACATTAATTTCCGCAATATAAACTTGTTCTAACGTTTGTTCAAGTGTGTTCATCAAGTTTTTCTCTCAACAAGTGTTTTTATTTTATTAAAAGCTATAGTGTTTTTATACTATTTTTTATTTTTTTTATATACAAATCAACATACATTTTATATATAATTTTCACAACTTAAAACATTCTATAAAATCATCAAAAGTTGTAGTATTTATTTTTTCATACTACTTTGTTTTTTATATATAGAAATAAATATATGTTTGATATATAACTTATACAATATAAAACGGTCTATAAAATCATGAATTAATTATGGAATCAACTAATGACATAAATTTATTAAAATTAATAAAACTAATAGGTTGACTATAGAGTATGTTTTTCTATTGACATTGGTTTTACATGTATAAATATTAAATCACAATTTGTTAAATGTTATTATTTTAATTAAAATGTCATATTCAAATTATGTGTCAACTTAAATATAAATTTTAGTTTAACTTAAACAAACCCAAAGAATATTTTGTAAATAGTTAAAGAATAAGTAATTGTAGTGTTTTTCTAATAATGATTATAAGTTGGTTAATAAGGTTAAATAAATATCAAACCTAAAGTGTAATCATAAATATACTAAATTTCAATTTTAAAATAATATCTTTACTTTTACTTATAAAGTTATGTCTTTAACTTTTAACATATCATATCATATCATATCATATCATATATCATATATTATATTATAAAGGAAGCATTTTTCTTTTTACCACATTCATTTGAAACTCTCATTCATTTTTCCTTCCACCACATTTATTTGAAACTTCAATGACTTTTCAATTTCTTTCTAATAATAATTATAAGTTGGTTAATAAGGTTAAATAAATATCAAACCTAAAGTATAATCATATATAAACTAAATTTCAATATTAAAATAATATATTTACTTCTACTTATAAAGTTATGTTTTTTTGAACTTTTAACATATTACACTTCATTTATTAATTTTAATATATTGTTGGATGTAAATCATTATCATTTTAAAGATATAATTTTGGAACAATTTGTATAAAATATTCAAATTATTAATTTAAATATAACATTACAGGGTAACTTAAATATAAATTTTAGTTGAACTTAAACAACCAAATGTGTAAATAGTTAAAAGTGATTGATTGTAGTGACTTTCTAATAATGATTATAAGTTGGTTAATAAGGTTAAATAAATATCAAACCTAAAGTGTAATCATAAATATACTGAATTTCAGTTTTAAAATAATATATTTACATCTACTTATAAAGTTATGTCTTTAACTTTTAATATATTATAATTAATTTATTAGATTTAATATGTTGTTGTATGTAAACCATTATCAGTTTAAAGTTACAACTTTTAAATAGTTTAGACAAAATACTTCAATTGTTAATTTAAATATAACATTACAATGTCAACTTAAATATAAATTTTAGTTTCACTTAAAAAAACCAAAAAATATTTTATAAATAGTTAAAAGTGATAAATTGTAGTGACAAATACAAAAAACTAAATATTAATCTCAATTTAACTAAACTATTTCCTAAAAATATTTTTATAATCGTTAAAAGTTTCCAAGTAATTAGCTTAAAATAACTTACAATAACAATAGTTAACAATAACTCTATATAAATGATTATATTGTTACATTTAAAATCAGAAAACAATGTTTGATGTTTTAAATAATTATAATTATAGATATTAAAACATTGAGCAAATAAATTTTAAAAAATTAATTAACAATAATAACAACTATAAATAACATTAAACCATATATTATATTTAATTTTACTCATGTGTAACTCGCGGATATAAGTTATTCAAACGATTGAGATTATATAGTTATAATAGATGTATATATTATCATACAATTTAAAATAAGCAACATATTATATCAATTTAGTATATGAATTATTATATCAAATTTAACAACATTATTGCTATATATATATATATATATATATATATATATATATATATAAACATATATTTGGAAAGAGTTCAACTGTATAGGTGTTTCTGCGCAACACGCAAGCATTCACCTATTGTGTGTGTGTGTGTGTGTATATATATATATATATATATATATATATATAGGTTTAAGTATTCAAAGTAATTATTGTGTAGTTATAGGATTTAATATCAGCCAATCATTCTTAAAGGGTATTAGTGTATTCTTACCATATAATTACTATTTTCTGGATTAATCAAATGTTAAGACCTGTAATCTCTTTTTGATGCAAAAACTGAATTGTATAATGTCATCTCATCCTTCTTCACCCTGTCACCCATTCAAACAATCATTTTAACAAACGGTGATTTTCCATATACAAGTAACTTTTTTCCTCTTTCCCCCTTTTTCCATTGTCATCATCTTCCACACCTACTACCATTGTTTCCAAGATTTCTTTTCCTTTTTTCTTTTTCTTTTCTATAACTGGTCAACACAGCCGCATCTGTCATTTCTATGGCTTTTGCCAACACTTCAGGACGCTCCAAGAATTATGAACAAGTTAAATGGTTTGTACTATCGACATTTTCTACATTAGGCGTATTAAAACTTCCACCATCATCCTTTTATCCCCATAAACTACCAATCCTCTAACCGGAGAGATTCCACCTTCATTACCACCATCGTTTTCTCCTTTGTTACTATCAACATCAAAACCATGTTCTGTATCTTTCATTCCTCCAGTTCCTTCATTCTTGACTTCATTGAACAATTTATTGTTTTTGTAACGACCTTCACTTAAATTATTAAGTATTTCTTAATTAATTGTTGGGCTAAGTGTTAATAGAAGGACTAACTGAGTGGGCTTTAGCGATTGAGTCGAGGACTTGGGTCCGATGTCGGGGCTAGCCCGATGTAAATTATATGTTTCCAGATTTCGGTCCGATGTCGGGGCAAACCTGAGGAATGTTTGTATGCTTGAGGTCTTTGTGATTCTTGCATGTGTTTGTTATGTGTTACGGGCTTCGGTCCGATGCCAGGGCAAGCCCGAGGAATGTTTATATGTTTACCTTATGTGTTTATGTTATATGCCTGACGATATGTTATATGTATACTGGACTTCCGTCTAATGTTGGGCAGGGCCCAATGTCGGACGAGGCCCAATGCCGGTCGGAGGGGGGGCGAGGTCGGTCAGAGAGTCATGGGGAGTACTGAGGTAGTACTCAAGACTACATAGCAGATCCAGCAGGTCAGGAGTAGGCTTCGGACTGCTCAGAGTTGGCAGAACAGCTACGCCGATAGACGTCGATCGGACATGGAGTTCCAAGTCGGGGACATGGTCCTCTTTAAGGTGTCCCCTTGGAAAGGTGTCATCCGGTTCCAAAAGCGGGGCAAGCTGGGCTTCAAGTATATCGGTCCTTTCAAGGTTATAGTCCGGGTAGGCTAGGTGGCGTACCGATTGGATCTTCCAACAAAGCTTAGCATGATCCACAACGCTTTCCATGTTTCTTAGCTACAAAAGTGCTTAGTGGAAGATTCAAAGGTTGTGCCTTTAGAGGAGATTCAGGTTGATGATAGCCTGAACTACATCGAGAGACCAGCAGCTATTCTCGATAGGAAGAGGAAGGAGCTGAGGAGCAAGAGGGTTGAGCTGGTGAAGGTGTGGTGGCAGCACCACAAGGGCTCAAAGTGGACCTGGGAGCCCGAGGAGGACATGAGGGAGCACTACTCGTAGTTATTCCCGGATGTAGCAGACTTTGAGGACGAAGTCTGATTCAAATGAGGGAGAATTGTAACGACTGTCACTTGAAGTAATAATTATTAAATATTTCTTAATTAATTGTTGGTCTAAGTGTAATAGAAGGACTAATTGAGTGGGCTTTTAGCAAGTGGGCCAAGGACTTGCACCACCCATAAGACGTACATTGGGTGTAGCCTTGGTGTATGCACGGCGTAGAGAAGCATTGGATGCGGGGGACGCATGCACGTATGTGCAGTGTACCAAGGAGTACGCGCAGCGTACGTGAGTAGATTCCAAACACTAATTTTTAGGGTTTAAGCCATATATATACCACATTATGACAGAAACCTTAGCCTCCTTACCAACCCTCATTCTCATAAACCCTAGATAACCTCCCTTTCTCATTCTTGTGTGTGTTTTGGCCTTGAAGCTTGTTTGGAGATTTGAAGCTTGAAAGAAGAAAAGAGAAGATAGTGAAGAGGAACTTGAGTATCTTGGGCTCATAGATACACGATAACATCAGCTTTTGGGACTCATTGGAGGTTTAAAGTTTTCAACTTTCTCTCTGAATACTTAGATCTAGTGTAGTGTTGTTTTGGGGTCTTTTTAGTTCCAATAATGGGCCTTTGTGAATCAATTTTGTTTCTAGGCCAAGAGGTGCCACTCTCAGTGATATTCGTATCCTATAAGCAGTAAAGTCTCGACCTTTAAGGTCCTTTTATAACCATGCATGAGTTTGGAGTCTTTCCATGAAAGTTAGTTGCTATATTCCAAGTTTGGTCTTATTTGGTGGGTTGCAAGCCATCAACTAATCGACTTTGTGGGTTAGGATGGGTATTTGGACTCAGATCTATATTTTAAGGGATTAAGCAGTTTTGAAGAAAATGGCTTAACAGAGTAGTATGTTGGGTGTACACGCCAGTACGGGCAGTGTACAAACCATACAAGTTGTACGCTTAGTTTACAAAGGAGTACGCTCAGCGTACTCTCAGATTTTGGGCTTTGCGACATTTGGGCCTCGGTTCTGGCCAATCTTTGGGCTTAGCAGATGTTGGGCTAAAATGGGCCATCAGAAGTCAGATAATGGACCAAGGACATGGTTGGGCTTGAGGGAAGGCCCATTTGAGAAGTTGGGCCCAATTTAGAAAATTAGGCCATTAGTGGGCCTTTAGTGGGCCATTAGTGAGTTTGGAAAGATTAGAAGGAATTGGGCCTAGGTCATGGTCCAAATTAGATCAGGGGGTAAAATGATCATTTTACCCTTAGAAGGATTCTCAGTTTTTGACTAAGTGTTTATTATGATAATGATAGTCAGGTAGTCGTTGGAGCAATGTCGGCTTGAGAGGTGAGTTCTCCTCCAGTAGGAACGGGTCTAAGGCACCAATGTCGGCCTGTTTATGTGTGTTAGCACATGCCGACTTAGGTCCGATGGCAGGGTTAGCCCGATGTAGCTTATATGTTCTGGACTTCGGTCCGATGTCGAGGCAAGCTCGGGGAATGTTTGTAAGCTTTATGTCTTCGTAATTCTTGCATATGTTTGTTTATGTGTTTCGAAGTTCACTATGATGTTGGGGCAAGCCCGAGGAATGTTTAGCTTATATGTTATGTGTTCCGGACTTCGGTCCGATGCCGGGGCAAGCTCGATGAATGTTTAGCTTATATGTTATATGTTATGTGTTTCGGACTTCAGTTTGATGCCGGGGCAAGCCTGAGGAATGTTTATATGTTTATGTTATGTGTTAATGTTATATTCTTGTTGATATGTTATATGTATACCAGACTTCGGTCCGATGCCAGGCGGGGCCTAATGTAGTAGGCGAGGCACAATGTATGCTGTTATGTGATTATGTATATGATATGTGGTAGTTTGGGGAGACTCACTAAGCTTTGTGCTTACAGTTTTAAGTTTTAGTTTCAGGTACTTCCACTAGCAAAGGGAAGAGCTCAGGATGACTGCATGGCACACATCACAACTTTTATCCTGGGATGATTTACTCTGATGTTTTGACATGATTTTGATATATTGACAATTGATTATAACATTTATGAGATACACAGTTTATGATTTTTATATGATGTATGATACTTATGGTTTTTATTTATGAATTAAAATGAAATTTTTGGACACTATTTTTTTGGGATGTTACAGTTTTTTCGTACCACTCCTTCAACAGAATGCTACTTGGGAATTTTTCCATTCCAGCTTTCAAATCCATTTCCATAGTCTTCTTTTTGGACATAATTATTCCATAGCCATGATCGATAACAACCACGTAAGCCTAAAAATTTAATACCAAATTATGAGTACCAAAATTCTAATAGAAGTGCTTGACAACATAATAATTGTTCCCATTATTTTAAACTTTTACCTCAAAAGTACACATCTATTTTAGAGGACTTTATGAATGTATCATATTTTTTATTATAAATTTATGTCTTACCTCCTCATCCCCATGATCTCGCTTAAGACCATCCATCATTTCATCTTCATCCATCATTTCATCATCAACATAAACATGTTCAAAGTTCTCCTGTAGTTGCCTTCCAAACCCTCCTATACTAATCTCCAACTTCTTTATTTTTTCAAGAATATCACCCATAACATATCGGACAAACGGTACCCTTTTCATTATCTTCATCCCTGCAAACTTCATGTTATGCACATACACTAGCTACATCACAAAAAAATGTATAATTACTAATTCAATATATATAATTCAATATACATTAAAGTATAAATCTACTCAAGACAACAAGATTACCATCAATATGAGTATAGGTCCACTGTAATACCATGTCTTATCATCCCTTCTCCACAACTGTTTTCTGCTAACCAAACAATCTTGAATATACTTACACCAATCAATCTTCAAGAAGTATTTTACCAACACCAACTTATTAAGAACATTGATTTGATTTGTACCACTCAAAGTTGATTCCACAAATGTGTTGATGAAAAGGGTAAGGAAATTCAGCCTAAACATAAGATTGCCTTGGTTTGTGTTTTTGATCCTTTTCAGGTATTCTTCACCATTAAACCCCTTTTTCATATTAACATTTCCATTCTTGTAGAATTTCATTATTTTTTTTCACAACTAGTCATGTTCATGAAGTCTTCCCCATCATTTGATAACCCCAACATATCATGCAACGTCTCTTTGGTAATTGTAATCACGGTACTTTCTAGAACTAGACGACTACTTTGTGGATCATAGTGATCTAAGAGATAGTAGTTAAGTAACCTTGGAGCAGTGTCCATGTTAATATTTAGAAGTGAACCAAAACCCATAGACACAATCCCATTTTTCTATGTAGGAGACATCACTTTCACAACTGCACTAAGCCTACAAGGAGTCATTCTAGTTGCAAGTCTTCTTAAACCTTCTGGATGCTCCTTACTCACTTTTCTAACCTTGCCCACCATCTTTTTTGACATTCATATTCTCATGTTCTCTTTCCTCTTTTTTTCTCTTTGGAGATTTCTTTGACTGTGGATCATTCACTACCTTTTTACCTTTACCAACAATTTAAAGATAATTTCTTTAGATAGCTTCTTGTTTATTTGTAGTGCTAGTGTTTTGACATTTTTTATTCATAGTACTTAGAGTAATATATATATATATATATATATATATATATATATATATATACACACACACACACATATAGGAGTAGGATCAAATGAGAACACCAAAAAGGTTGAGAACGCGAGAACAAAGTATATTCATTTGTGATTCCATGTATTTATTTGTGGAGAAATGATAAATTTTTACGCATTTAATTTCAATCGAAGAGAAAAAGCATATTCATGTTGATTGTGCGTAAAAATTTATCATTTCTCCACAAATGAATAAATGAAATCATAAATGAATATAGATGTTCTTGCGTTTTCAACCATTTAGGTGTTTTCATTTGATCATTTCCCTATATATATATATATATATATATATATATATATATATATATATATATATATATACACACACACACACACACATACACACACACACACATATATATATATATATATATATATATATATATATATATATATATATATATATATATGAACGATTTCAGGTAACGAGTTTCGGTTTCGGGTAATCGGGACGGGTATTTTGTTTACCATCCCCATAACCAAACTAGTGAAAATTTTCTAAAAGCATACAAAACCCGATCTTGACCCCGATTAACCGACCCCAAACCCAACCCTAATATGTTAGTTTTCGGTTTCTTTTGCTATCCCTATAAAGAAGTAATATCTACTACCTAATTGTTTACCCAAACCCAACGTCATTAAAATCATCGTCGATATATTCAAAATTAAGGTGAGTCATGCCTTCTTAAGATACTCTTGAAAATGCTCTCAAGGGATACGGAAGGTCTTTAGAAGGCGGATGGTCAAGATGACTAGCCGGAGGTCTGGCAAATGTGGAACCTGCACAGAGTAAACATCGGCGAGAAGGTCATTACATCCTACTATGTATCCAATCTTCCCGAAGGAGTCTCGAAGACACAAATATGGAAATCCTTTCAGAAATATGGAAGAGTGGCGGACGTCTACATTGGAGGTAAAAAGGATCACTCGGGTTCAACATTCGCTTTTGTTAGGTTTGAAAACATCCGAGATGAAAAAGTTTTGGAGCATAAAATTAGTAGAGTTAGATATGGACACTGCATTCTCAGAGTCAACATTGCAAGATATCAAAAACGCCAAGGTCCCAGAGGATTCAAAATCAACACCAGTCATGTAGTACCTCCTGAAAAATCATACCAGGTAGTATGGAAAGCAACTAAAGCAACTAGAGATTCAAGAACGTTCGCGGAGGTGACTAGAGGTACGAGTTCTAGACCATTAGCATCAGGGGCGACTCCCATTGATATCAAACCTGCAACATTCTCTGTTGGAATGGAAGATTGTGTGATGGTTGGTGAGACAATTAGTATCTAACAGGTTGCAGATTTACCCACCGTACTTCCTCTCGACGGAAACACTGCCGGTATGGTCTATTATATCGGTGGTTTAAATGTTATTATAAAATTCATCAATTCAAAATCCGCTAAGGCATTCTATGATAATGAACATAACTGGAAATGCTGGTTCAAATGGCTCAAATGGGGTTTCAATGATGACCTGATACCAGAGAGGATTACATGGATTAAAATTCTAGGCTTGCCGGTTAGATTTAGATCCGATGAAAACTTTTCATGCATTGCAAATACTTTTGGGACCACTCTTGAGATTATTTTTGTGGACTGGAAGGCTTTTGATATTTCTAATGGTGAGGTTTGCATCATCACCAAACACAACACAATTATAAACGATGTGGTCAACGTTTCTTTTGGAAACAAAGTATATCCGGTTGGTGTTGTAAATATGATAGAGACTGAATGCCTTTTGATAAATCGATACAGAAGGACCCTGTTCCCCATGTCAATGATGATATTGATGATGAAGCACAAGATGACATGGAGGTGAACGATTCTAAAGAAGATAAAGGTGGCAAACAAGATTCTGAGGAAGATGCGATTTCTAAAACATGGATGGGTATAGTCCAACAAGATGATGCCCCTGAAGATGGGGAAATCGTTGAAGAATCCGGCGATTATGTCGCTCCGACGACGGTGGCGTTAATGTCCGAAGACATTGACAATCTAAAGGTTGCATTAAGTGTTGATGGAAAATCGCCGCAACATATTAATGCAGGGAATATTCATGACATGGGTGATACCAGGGATGATAGGGATGGTACCAGTGTAAAAGGCGGTCAACTCCCAGAAGGTCCAGTTAACAATTCAATCAAACCCATTAAGACATCTCATGAGCCCAATCACAACACATATCTTAGGCCTATTTATACAATACCACTTCTTAGAGGTGAAAAATTGCCCAACACTCCAACCGAGACTCATATAGCAAATATTGCTCCGGTGTTTGGCAAAGGTGAATCACATGATAAACGAAGAAGAGTAATGGTTGTGAAAATGCTTTCTGATAACAACACGGTGCGAGCACTTCAATCTTCAAATTACCATTGGAATGCACATCCCCTTGCAACCACTAATACACCAGTTCCTCCATTCGATCTCAACACATATTCTACTGAGTCTAATTCTAAGGAAGATCATTCAATTGATGACTCAGGTTCCTCATCTTGTGAACTCACTAAACTTGTCAAGGTCGGTTGTGATGTTGGGTTTAAATTCTCAAAAGACGACCCAATTGTCACCGAAATTGCAAACCTAGGAGTTGGCATTAAAATGCAGACCTAATGAATTACTTGAGTCTCAATCTAAGGGGGTGTGGGGAATCTCACAAAATTGACTAGTTGCACAGGCTTAAACATTCACATAAAGTCGACTTCATATGTATTTAAGAAACACGAGTGGCTGATTCAAACGCGATTGATTTTGTCGGAGCGTGGGGAAACAATAACTATGATATGTTTTTGTTAACCCAACTGGTAGGTCTGGTGGGATTATCTCTATTTGGGATCCAAACATTTTCTCTAAAAGACAAGTTACATCCTCTCGAGACTTCATTGCAGTAACAGTTCAATGGAAAGTTATAAACGGAGTCACAACTATAGTTAACGTATATGCACCACAAGCAAAGTCGAATAAAATTAAACTTTGGTTAGACTTGATTAACCTAAAAATCAATATTGATGGTATTTGGTTATTTCTTGGAGACTTCAATGCAGTAAGGAGAGCTGATGAAAGGATTAATTTGAGATTTTGTCATTGCACGGCCAGTGATTTCAATGGATTCATCAGGAAGGCGGGATTACAAGAATTCAATCATGGTGGAAGAAAATTTACATACATGTGTGATGATGGACGTAAGTTGAGTAAGCTGGACAGAATTCTAGTATTCTCCAATTTCATTGCACAACAATATCCATGGTCATTATCCTCGACCGTGAGCACTCTGATCATTCACCACTCGTTCTCAGACCTTCTAAACAAGATTTTGGCCCACCTAAGTTTCGCTTCTTCAACTCGTGGTTGTATAAAGATGGATTCAATGAGGAATTTTTAAAGGTGTGGAATTCCTTTAGTGGTTTCGGTATACCAGTTATGTTTCTCAAGTCCAAGCTCAAGTATCTCAATGCTTGTATCTGCAAATGGAGAATTGTAGACTCTAATAAGGAATTGGAAACATTGAAGCAGTCGAAGGCCAGGGTCTCGAAATTGGAACTTATGGTTGAATCTCGTGCATTATCTGATGGTGAATTACTAGAAAGATAGGAATGTAAACGAAAGATTGTCGAATTGGAGAGACTTGCAAAGCTTGATCTTCAACAAAAGCCGAAGGTCAAATGGCTTGCTGATGGTGATGAAAACACTGCCTTTTTTCATGCTACAGTAAGAAGTAAAAGTCACAAAAATCGTGTTCATGGTTTGGTTATTAAAGGTGTTTGGAATACAAACCCAAAAGATATTATGAAGGAGGTTCACGATTTTTTGCTACCAAATTCCATGACATGTGGCCTACGAGACCTAAGCTTATCAGTAACTTATTCAAATCGCTATCCTACGATCAAATTGAAGCATTGGATTCACCTTTTCTTATTGATGAAGTAAAACAAGCCGTATGGAGTTGTCGGGGGGACAAGGCCCCGGGACCTGATAGATATACCTTCAAAATTCTTAAAAACAAATAGGAGCTTATCAAATTCGATCTTTTTCGCTTTTCACAACCCTTTGAATCATATGGACGCTTTCCACGTGGTTGTAACTCATCATTCATTACACTCATCCCAAAAGTAAAAGACCCCTTGATCTTGGAGACTATCGCCCCATAAACTTGATTGGTTGTCTCTACAAAGTGATTGTTAAACTTCTTGCATCCCGTCTAAAGGTGGTCATCGATTCTATAATAGATGATATCCAATCTGCATACATCAAAGGTAGAAACATTCTCGATAGTCCACTTATCATCAGTGAAGTATGTTCTTGGGCAAAAAAATAAAAATAAAAAAAATATTTATGTTAATGGTGGACTTTGAGAAAGCATTTGACTCGGTGAATTGGCGGTTCCTTGATTCCATAATGGAACAAATGGGATTCAGTGGTAAATGGAGAAATTGGATCCATGGTTGTCTTATTTCTTCTAGAGCATCAATACTTGTCAACGGGTCTCCTACCGAAGAGTTCTCCATTACAATGGGCGTTAGCAGGGGGATCCGTTATCCTCCTTTTTGTTTATAATTGCTATGGAGTGATTAAATATGGTAATCAAGAGTGCTTCCTTACAACATCTGTTTGACGGTCTCAAATTACCTAATAAAGGCCCGTGTCTTACTCATCTGTTCTAAGCAGATGATGCCATTTTTATTGGAAATCGGAAAGAAGTAGCATCAAGAATTTAGCTCGAATCCTCAAGTGTTTTCATATAAGCTCTGTCCTCAAAGTAAACTTCCACAAGTCCAGACTATTTGGTATTGGCGTGACTGGTGATGAATTACAAGTTCAAGCAAATGTTCTAGGTTGTGCAAAAGGATCTTTTCCATTCATGTATCTGGGAATCCCAGTTGGGGCGAATATGACCTTAAAAAAGAATTGGCGACTGGTAATCGAGAAGTTTCAATCAAGATTGTCGTTGTGGAAAGATAAGACCTTATCTTTTGGTGGTCGACTCACATTAGCAAAATCAGTTCTTAATAGTCTCCCAACATATTATTTCTCATTATATAAAGCACCAAACGGAGTTATTGATGATCTTGAAAAACTCAGACGTAGGTTTATGTGGGGTGGTGAGGACACAAAGAAAAAAAATCCATTAGGTACCATGGTCAAAGGTAATTACACACAAAAAAGATGGTGGTCTCGGTGTTGGTTCTTTAAAAGCCCAAAATCTTGCTCTCATCACTAAATAGTTATGGCGACTCAAATCAAACACAAAACCATATGGAACAAATGTACTGTTAGCATTCACAATTTATTCAGAAAACCATTATGGTATCTGGCGAAGAAAATGATCCCGGGTGTCTGGACTAATATCGCCAATGCCATCAAAACCCTTCCTGATACACAAATTGATCATCAATCATTATTCTCTGTGGTTCCGGGTTCGAATGTGCAAGCTATGTTTTGGTTGGATCGGTGGTGTGGTAGTGAGACTCTTAAAAACATGTATCCACTGTTGTATGAATTGGAGTCCATAAAAAGATGCTTCATCACTGAAAGAATCTCTAATTCAAGTTTCACATGGTGTTGGAAATCAGCACTTACAGGGGATAATGTTCTATTAGAATTTTTGCAATTATGCTCGACCCTTAACAACATCAGAATCAAACCTGATGCGTTAGGTATTAGATTGAACCTTAACAATGATGGTGTATACAAAGTAAATACACTAAGAATTTTTTTTGACTCTATGGCGTGTTTACACAATGGCTTGTTGGTCGAATGGTCAAAGATCATTCCTCTCAAAGTAAGGTGCTTCGTATGGCGAGTTGCTTTGAGAAGAATACCGGTTGCAACAAAACTTGTTCAGAGGGGTATTAATGTCCAATCCAATTTATGTTTGTTATGTGGAGTGGAACCTGAGACGATAGATCATCTTTTTGTCACTTGCAAGGTTACGGAAAAAACACGTGATTGGATTTTCAAATGGTGTGGTATTCCTAGAAGGCAACTATCCAACATTAAGGAATATCTCAACTTTGCTGTTTCTTGTGGGAATTGCCCTAAGAAAAAGTTGGTGGTCAATTTAATCTTCTATGGAATGATTTGGTACATTTGGATGGCAAGGAACAATAGGGTATATAATAAGGTGATTACTACCCTGACAAAGATAACGGATGATATTATCTCTCAATCATTCTCGTGGTTTAAATATAGGAGTTCCAATTCGTGCGATAGTTGGATTGATTGGTATATTTCTCCTTTTAATTTTTGTTAATTGCCATTGTACTCTTTGTACTCTTGCCCATGATTTAGGTACTTACTAATCATGTGGCTTTTAATATATTTGTCGTTTTCAAAAAATTTGCCTTTCTTAAAGTTAATATTTATTTTAATGAGTTTAATGTCATTTACAATGAAAGGGTTATCACGAATTTGACATCCTCTAATAAACCTCGACAACTCCATCCTAAGTCTCCCTCCATAATTTTGCAAATTTTGTTTGTCAAGAAACTTGGCTATATATATGTTTTGTAGGTACCCTATGTGACTTGAAGAGTGTTAGAGTGTAACAAACGTTGAATCATTGCTATGGGGATAAACAAAGAAGAATTACATCCTTTAGGGAATGAACTAAATTTATAATATTTGTTCACAAACCCCAAAGAAGCCGACTTAATAAATCCGAAAACTATTATAACAATTCAAAGGTGAAACCATCGCGTCCAGATCCTTATCTCTTCCGAAAATCCATACTTCCTTTTTTATTTTTTTGGTTTTTTAAACGGTAAATATTCCTTCTATTTTCCCTTTTTATTTCTACTATATAAAAAACAATCTCTAAACAACAAAGCATTTTATTTAGAAATAAACGTTTGTATAAAGAATTTTTTTAAAGTTGGTCATTTCATATGGAAGTTCCAAATTTTGACTTAAAATTAAATGACAATAAATCCCGTTCCGAGTTGCGTGATTCAATGCCTATCCACCATTATTCCTTTAAAAGAAAGTTGTATTATTGTACAATTCAACATCCAACAACCTTTTTTTTGTTTTGTTTTGTTGTTATTTTTTTTAAATTTATTTATTATTATTATTATTTTTTTTTTTTTATGTTTAGATTTGGTCCCCTTCAAAGTGCATCAAATTTTGGTCAAATTCATAGTTTCAGGTGAACTACACGTCTCCTAATTCATTCAATAATGCAATCTCAGAATACACCTTAGTACTAGTGACCACCCTATGGCCATATTTTTGTCTCTCTTGGCCAATTTCTTTTGCATATCTAAGTCTAACTTCATAGACATTTGGAATCTTCTTTTTTTACCACACCAAATTTGAGATATCTTTAATATTTTTCAATTGAAAGAAATCATCTTGTTGACCTTGTCCATCAACCTTCCCCACTTCGCCTTAATCTCTTCACGGAAATCATCCATCTAGAACAAGTCAAACAGTTTGTAGGGAGTTGGTCGGTAATTAACGACCACTTTTAAAAAAAATTGATAGAATGATAGTGATCACACCATTGCTCAATTCTCATCAAACCGTACTTCTAAGGGTTGGGATATATATATCGACAACTCCTAAAATTAAGAAGCAATCCAAATTAAGAGAAGAACCCAATATATTGCAAAAATGGTTCAGCGTGTTTAATCGAAAATTGTCATTTTTATTAAAAAAGTTTTAGACTAACATCATTCGTTCAAAACATTCATTTTGTTACGGTTTTGGTCCATAACTTTTAGAAAATATCTAAAATGATGGATTTACCTTTTGTATTATTATTTTCCACTATTTTTTTATTAGTCTTATATTTTCTGATTAAAAGTTAAAAAAAAAAAAGGAAAGAAAAAAGATAACCCCATCCAACCCTCTCTCTCTCTCTCTCTCTCTCTCCCTTTTCGTTGTTGACGGAAGCTGAAGAAAAGCCACCAGAGCAGCCCATTTCATCGTAGACCGTTTTCACGGGAGCCTATCTTCGTCGGAGACCACTGTGCGCCTTCCCAAACTGTCGTAGACCACCGTCAATGTTGTTTAGGGTTTGAAAAACCTAACTTTTTTTTTTCTAGATCTGAAAATCTAGTTCCATCAATTGGCAACGTTTGTGGGTATTCATACATGAATATGGCGGCGACATTACGGTTTGGTGTGATGAATATGTCGTTTATGGATTTGAAAAAACCCTTGTTGTGTCTTTCCATATATGAAGGTGGCGGCGGCACTAGGGTTTGTTATAGCTAAGGGTTTATTATGACAGATGGCTCGAACAATGGGTTTTCTACAATGTCGAAGGGCCCAAACCATTTCTTCATTATCGAAGCAATATATATGTTCGTTGCCAGAGCTCGGATTACCTTTCTCCGTCTTTCCGGATCTAGAATCAAACTTGCCAATGACTGTGTGTGTGTGTGTGTGAGAGAGAGAGAGAGAGAGAGAGGGAGAGAGAAAGAGAGAGGTTCCGGTCTGGTTAGTGTTTGATCGATTTTCATGTACTTGATCTAAACTAATTTCATATTCTTGTAAATTTAGTAAATTTTTTTGTATGAGAAGGTTTTCCATATCGGTGTCTTATTTTTTTAGAATTTTGTTTTGAGAAAGCTAGGTTTTTACAAATATGTAAATAGTTCTTGCTTTTTTTACAAATTTGATATTTCTTGTGGTTTACAAATATAGTATTGTATTGTGGTGTTTAATGGAATGTTTTTTTTCTTTAAATTTGGTAAAATTATGTTTAAATTCATGACATCACATGGTTGTGGTAGTTCTTGAGTTTCAATTTGATATTGCAAATATGGAATTATCTGATTTTTTTTCCTTTGGTTATTCAAAGGGAAAATTATGTTTTAGTCCATCAAATGGTGGCATCAGTGTTGACCAGTGGTGGCAACAGGTGGCGGTGGTATTGATTAGGAGTGGTTGTTAGACCGACGGTGGTGGTAGAGTTCATAACTACTAGCGGTAGTGGTGGTGAAAACCAGATATAACATTACAAGCGGTTAATATTACCTTATTAATGATCGACATGTCATTTAGATTACCAATTGTATTATTTATCGATGGATTGCCAAAAGTGGAAGAATTTTGTGACGCGGTTGACTTGAAAGTTATGGACTCCTATCAATAATACATAAAAAAAAAACAGTGGTATCCTTGGTTTTCTCATTTAGAAAATATCATTGCACCAATGAGATTTTGAGACTCTGTGTAACACCCTGATTTAAAATATATATATATATATATATATATATATATATATATATATATAGCTTTAAAACATCATTTAATGGAAATTAGAAACGAATGTCTTTAAAAAAATTATTTTCAAATTAATCACCAACGTTACGTTGAAAACCAAAACAACCCAAATCAAAAACCATTTAAGTATGTTTATGTTGGAATAGTGTCTAAGGCTGTAACTATATTAGGCAAGTATTTGATCCGGTTGTGCATGGTCCTTTTGGATTGCCTTCACCATAGCAACTTGATAGGATGATTTAATAAGAGAGAGAGTAAATATTATTAGTATATTATGGGAATAATATAATGAATAATATATTTGTTATTTGATTAATATAAGTCATAGAATTAATTAGAATTAATTTGGTGACTTAAAAAGATTAATTAAATAAAGGGGTATAAACTGTCAATTGTTTGATAGTTAAGCTTTAGACTGTAAATCCATTTGGATATGCTATGGACGGATTCTAGAGGCTATAGGATAGCTAAAATCGTCCATTAGAGTTATCTAGGAATGGATTTGGATAGCCTTAAGAGAAGATTATCCAATTAGGGTTTAGGTTGTAACCCTTAAGGAGTCTACAAGTATAAATAGACCCCATGGCATAGGGAATTCGTGACTTGACCAAAAGTAAGGAACCTCTGGTCGAATTCCTCCCCTCTCCTCTCTCCTAAATCATTCTTCTTGCTATTGGTGTTTGTAAGCCATTAGAGGAGTGACATTTGTGACTCTAGAAGCTCCAAGACCTCAAGATCAACAAGGAACTCAAAGGTATGATTCTAGATCTGTTTCAATGTTGTTATTTAACCTAATTAGTCATTAGAAGACTTGGATTCAAAGCATGTTTATTAGAAAGCCTAGATTCGAGCATTAGGGTTTTGCATGCGCACATAGGAAAGTTCTTATGGCTAAAACCCATCAGTGGTATCAGAGCCTAGCTTGGTTTTCTTTAAATTGTTGCTTGATTAACTGAAACAAACCTGCAAAAACTTGATTTTTAGGTTTCTGAGTCACTGACTCGGCGAGTCCCAAGGTGGACTCGGCGAGTAGGCCTGACTCGGCGAGTCCCCTTGTGCACTCGGCGAGTCCAGGCATCAGGAATGGCCAGTTTCGGGATTTCTTTGTAATTATCTTATCTAAACTTTCCATAAACTAATTAGATCAATGTTAATTCGTTTTTCTGATAAATATAACTGCAATCTTGATCTAATTAAAGATATTTATCATATAATAAAATATTTAATTTCCTTATATGATAATTAATTAAGTATTTTGATTATTTTGATAATTATCTCAAAAGAAATCTTGAATAAATCAAATATAGATAATTAGGATATTAATTGTTAATTGGAATTATTTGTTATTTGATCCTCCATGTTTTAAATGTTTAAAACTTGTCCTCAAGTTTTGAAATTTATATTTGTGATTAAAAGTTTTAATTTAGACAACTTAAATTTCAAAACCCTAGATTTTAAAAGGTTTTAAAATACAACCCTATACTAATATGATATTACTAGAATAAATGTTAGTCTTACCGTTAGTAGGCCTCATTCACGAAGCCAATCTATAAGGTGGGTATAAGGTTGCGGCCTATAAAGTGGCGCTTAATGGGTGTACACTCACACCCACCGCTTGCTTGATTGGTGGAGGGTCGTTAGCCGAACGGGTAGGATAGGGCAACCTCATCCTCTCATTAAAAGTATAATAAGAAATATAAAGTAACTACACATATTTTTTAAAATTTCCCAATCCTAGTTACTTTAGGAAAAGTGAATTGATGCAATCCCATGAAATTACACTTTGCACCTTGCTAAGATGTTAGTGGAGCGTGTGTGGTTTACCGACACACTAATTGGTTCTAAGCGAAGGTAGCAAAGGGTGATTCATTGTTTATCATAGTTCGATGGAGCGTGTGTGGTTTACCGGCACATCGAATAGGTGATTGTTACAATGAAGGCACCATGTGAATTTGCATGGTTATTCACACCCGCTTTGTGATCCTCGGCATCCCAGTCACAAACAAGAGGGGCATATCGAGATTTAAACATGCCATTGAATAGTTTCAATGAATCTCATCCGAACCTAGGAATTCTCAAAAAAACACTTAGGACTAATAGTTTAGGTTTTTGTGATGGAGAATTCGTGAATCGTCATTCACTTACCTTCAATTTATTTGCATGTTAGATTACGGCATCCCTTTTCTAATATGTAAATGTTATTGTTGGATCCTAGCCCTAATTTTTCTTATTGGGTGATAATTAGGGATTCTTATTCTAATATATCTTTGTCCTTTTCTAATTATAGATGTCGAACGCAAACAACGCTGCTGCTAGTTCTTTCACGTTGATGAGCCTTTGCCAAAAGGTCACCTTCGATGGAACGAACTTTAGCGAATGGATAAGATACATTCGCACCATTGCTCGCTATGAGGACAAGGAGTATGTCCTTGATGAGAAGCTCGAGAAAATCAACACCGAAATCGCTACTCCAGCCGAAATCACCGCCTTTGAAACTCATGAGCGAGATGCAACGAAGGTACATTGCATCATGATCGCTACCATGAACTCCGAATTCCAAAAGTCCTACGAGGACATGTACCCGTACGAGATGCACCAAGACTTATTGGAGAGGTACCACCAAAACGCGAGACAAGAGCGGTATGAGATTTTCACTAACATGATTTCCGCGAAGATGGGTCATGGAGAATCTCTTACCATGAATTTGCAAAAGATGCAAAGGTATGTCGACCGCCTTCGCAAGTTAAATGTTGACTTCGGTGAGGACTTAGCGATCGACATGGTGCTTCACTCTTTGCCTCCGATGTACAACCAATTTAGGATGACCTACCACATGAACAAAGAAGAGGTCACCCTAAGCAAACTCCAAGGTCTCTTGAGAGTCGCTAAGAGCAACTTCAAGGACAAGTCTGTTGCACCTACTCCCAATCCGCCCGCTGCTCCTGTCTTGGCTATTGGTCAAGGGAAGGGAAAGAAGAGGAAAGCTTCATCGAAGAACTATCGCAAGGTGAAAGCCCGAGATGGTGCCTCTTCTAGTGGGACCAAAGTTGATCCCGCTAAGCCCTGCTCTAACCCGAAGGAGGCAGAGTGCCACCACTGCCACAAGATAGGACATTGGAAGAGAAGCTGCCCAGATTACCTGCAAGCAATCAAAGAGGGAAAGATCAAACCATCTTTCGAAGGTATATACACAATCAAATCTAACGATTCTAATCATGCTATTTCTTGGGTCCTTGATACCGGTTGTGGTTATCACATTTGTTCTAATGTGCAGGGACTAAGAAGAAGTAGGGATGTAGAGCAAGGAAGGATCAATCTAATCATGGGGAACAGAAGATCGTCGCTTGTAACCAAGATTGGAGTGTATTCTTTAGTGCTTAGGAATAGTTTGGTTTTAGATTTGAACAATTGTTGCTATTCGCCAGAAATGGCAAGAAACATCATTTCATTTCATGGTTTGTATAGACAAGGATTTAGATTTTCTTTTAATAATGAGAATGGTTCTATTTTAGCTTATCTAAATGGTGTCTTTTACTTTGAAGCTATACCATGTAATGGAATATATGAAACTGTTATGATTGTTGATAACTTAGGAAATGATGTTTTGAATATTGATTCTTCCACTAGTATGGATAAAGCATCCTTGTGGCATTGTCGTCTTGGACATGTCAACAAGAAACGCATAGCCCAACTCCAAAAGGATGGAGTGTTGGAGTCATTCGACCTTAGGGAAGATGACACATGCGAGTCTTGTTTGCTTGGAAAGATGACTAAGTCACCCTTCACGAGTACATGTGAAAGGGGTGAAGGTCTATTGGACCTAATACATACCGATGTATGTGGACCGTTTAGATCAACCACGAAGGATGGGAACCGCTTCTACGTGACTTTTACCGATGACTATAGTAGATATGGGTATATTTACTTAATCAAGCAAAAGTCAGAAACCTTTGAAAAGTTCAAAGAGTTCAAGAATGAAGTGGAGAATCAATTGGGCAGGAAAATCAAGATGCTTCGATCCGATCGAGGAGGAGAGTACCTAAGTCTTGAATTCCACGATTATCTCAAGGAGTGTGGAATAGTTTCACAATTGACGCCTCCTAGGACACCGCAGTTGAATGGTGTGGCAGAAAGGCATAATCGAACTTTGTTGGATATGGTTCGCTCTATGATGAGTCGTGCTTCACTACCAATCTCTTTCTGGGGGTATGCCTTAGAGACTGCCGCCCATATCCTTAACCGAGTCCCTACTAAGAAGGTTGCCAAAACACCTCACGAGATGTGGACAGGGAAAGCTCCCTCGTTGGCACATATCAAGGTTTGGGGTTGCGAGGCTTTCGTAAGACGAGATACTCACGACAAGCTTGAACCTCGAAGTGAGCGATGTATTTTCATCGGCTACCCGCAGACATCCTTTGGATATCTCTTCTATAGACCGAAGGACAATGTAGTCTTCGTTGCGAGGAGAGGAGTTTTCCGAGAGCGAGAACTCATAAGCCAAGGAGACAGTGGGAGGCAAATCGAGCTTGAAGAGATTCAAGAGTCGATAGATGAAGGAACCTCTACCGCTGGCACTCAACCCGAGGAGGAAACTCCGGTTGAACCGATTGACGAATCCTTACCTCTTAGACGTTCCGATAGAGTTAGAGTTCTACCCCTGTTTTATGGTTTTCATATTACTACCGAAGGGGACACGTATATTAGTGATGGTACACTAATAAATCTTGATGAACCTAATAGCTATAAGGAAGCCATGGCAGGCCCGGAGTCTGCGAAATGGAAAGAGGCAATGGATAGCGAGATCCAATCCATGTATGATAACCAAGTTTGGAATTTGGTTGATCATGTGCCCGGACGTAAGACCGTTGGGTGCAAATGGATCTTCAAGAAGAAGACCGACGTGGATGGGAACGTACACACATATAAAGCGCGATTGGTTGCGAAGGGCTTTACTCAAACTCCCGGAGTTGACTATGATGAGACCTTCTCACCAGTTGCGAAGATTAAATCTATTAGAGTGATGCTAGCAATTGCCGCATTTCATGATTATGAGATTTGGCAAATGGATGTCAAGACCGCTTTCCTTAATGGGAAGTTGGCTGAGGATGTTTACATGGCTCAGCCCGAGGGGTTTGTGGATCCGAAGCATCCGAATAGAGTGTGTAAGCTTGAGAAGTCCATTTATGGACTTAAGCAAGCGTCTCGCAGATGGAATCTTTGCTTCAATGAGAAAGTCAAAGAGTTTGGATTTGTACGAAGCGAAGACGAGTCTTGTGTATGTGTCAAAGCCAGTGGGAGTATAGTAAGCTTCCTCGTTCTATATGTCGATGACATATTACTCATAGGAAACGACATCCCGACTCTGCAGGAGGTTAAGTCCTGGCTCGGGAAGTGCTTCGCTATGAAGGACCTCGGAGAGGCTTCTTACATTTTGGGAATAAGGATAGTAAGAGAAAGAAGTAAGAGACTAATTGGACTTAGTCAGAATACTTACTTAGAGATAGTACTAAAACGTTTTAGTATGGAAAACTCAAAGAAGGGAGAACTACCGATACAAAGTAATGCCAAGTTGAGTAAGACTCAAAGTCCGAGTACCGAAGCTAAGATAGCAGAAATGAGCCGAGTACCATACGCTTCCGCAGTTGGCTCAATCATGTACGCTATGACTTGTACTCGCCCTGATGTAGCCTTCGCTTTGAGCATGGTTAGCAGATATCAAGGGAATCCTGGCAAAGCACATTGGATTGCGGTGAAGAATATCCTTAAGTACCTTCGGAGGACGAAGGAATGGTTCTTAGTCCTCGGAGGGAGTGATGACTTGAAGGTGCGAGGGTATAGTGATGCCAGCTTTCAGACCGACAGGGACAACTATCGTTCGCAGTCGGGCTGGGTCTTTACCCTAAATGGAGGAGCAGTGACATGGAAGAGTTCCAAGCAAGAAACCGTAGCTGATTCAACGTGTGAATCAGAGTACATTGCAGCGAGCGAAGCGTCGAAGGAGGCAATATGGCTAAAGAACTTCATCGGTGATCTTGGAGTTGTACCTGCCATAAAGGAACCAGTAGAGATTTTCTGTGATAACGAAGGCGCGGTTGCCTTAACCAAGGAACCGAGGGATCATGGTAGATCGAGACATATCGACAGAAAATATCACTTCATTAGACATCGTGTAGAAGAAGGACAACTCATAGTGAAGAGGATATCATCAGAAGATAACCCAGCAGATCCGCTTACGAAGGGACTGAGTAGGGTTAAGCACTTACAGCATGCTAGGAGTATTGGGCTGAAGGATGATATTAGCATAGATTAGATAGTATTGGAAACGTGTAATAGATAAATGTAATTGACATTTGATGAATAAATAAAGGAGTTTTATTTATGAGTAATGTTACTATCTTATGTTAATTGTTTAGCTATTGTTTCACTTTGCATGTTTTGACTTCCAGAATAATTGAGTTTATTAGGAATAATCGAATTGTTCAAATGGTCCACAATCGTTCATATGTTGGGAGTAGATATGAATGAAGATTGTCATGAATTGGTGTGTAGAATGTCTAAATGGTGTTAGACATAGCAAAAGATTGCTACAACGTTCATGAGTGCTTATGAACTAGTTTTGAGCATTGGAATAAACCCGTGCTTGCTGGAATCACCTTATGGAATACGATATAAAAGGTGATCGCAAGACGATAATATCATATAGTCTTAAAACCTAGATATATGGTTTATTGTTTGTTGATTAATTGTACATTGATAATGCGAAAACGCATCAGTAACTTGGTGTTATAAAACGTATTGTTGTGTATAGTTGGTTAATGAATAAGTAAATGCATATAAGTCAAAGTTTATCTGTAACTTTTATCTAAGAAGGTAAAAGCGATATCTCGGCCGCTCGATGATTTGATTTGACTTATGTGCCGGGCCCGGTCAGAACTGAATTGATGTGTTCGATTAAGTTCTATGTCAAATAAATCAGAGATTGAGAAACCTAAATGCTTGACTAACCATTCCATAGGATTGTCAGCATGATATCTAACAGAGGATTGTACGTTCCCTTATCTAAAGGACAAGATTGATTAGATCAGAGTTGACAGCGTCTTTGAGAGCTACAATTGCAAACCGAATTGTACTTGTATAGTTACTAGACTTATCCAAGTGGGAGACTATTGGAATAGTGTCTAAGGCTGTAACTATATTAGGCAAGTATTTGATCCGGTTGTGCATGGTCCTTTTGGGTTGCCTTCACCATAGCAACTTGATAGGATGATTTAATAAGAGAGAGAGTAAATATTATTAGTATATTATGGGAATAATATAATGAATAATATATTTGTTATTTGATTAATATAAGTCATAGAATTAATTAGAATTAATTTGGTGATTTAAAAAAATTAATTAAATAAAGGGGTATAAACTGTCAATTGTTTGATAGTTAAGCTTTAGACTGTAAATCCATTTGGATATGCTATGGACGGATTCTAGAGGCTATAGGATAGCTAAAATCGTCCATTAGAGTTATCTAGGAATGGATTTGGATAGCCTTAAGAGAAGATTATCCAATTAGGGTTTAGGTTGTAACCCTTAAGGAGTCTACAAGTATAAATAGACCCCATGGCATAGGGAATTCGTGACTTGACCAAAAGTAAGGAACCTCTGGTCGAATTCCTCCCCTCTCCTCTCTCCTAAATCATTCTTCTTGCTATTGGTGTTTGTAAGCCATTAGAGGAGTGACATTTGTGACTCTAGAAGCTCCAAGACCTCAAGATCAACAAGGAACTCAAAGGTATGATTCTAGATCTGTTTCAATGTTGTTATTTAACCTAATTAGTCATTAGAAGACTTGGATTCAAAGCATGTTTATTAGAAAGCCTAGATTCGAGCATTAGGGTTTTGCATGCGCACATAGGAAAGTTCTTATGGCTAAAACCCATCAGTTTAATCAAACAACAATGATGACCAACAAGATATATCCAAGTGGTATCAACATAATAGAAAAAAAAACTACCCAAAGAATTTGACATTTCACCAAGCTACAACCCTAAGAAACATGTGCCATCACAAGACATAACATGACAAAACACAACACAACCAAGTGTCAAGAACAACTTAGTGAGGCAATTATAAGCATCTTCACATACAAATCACATATCATCACTATAATATATTGTATTATAAATCATTGCCTTATCAACAATTTTAATCTTCATATTAATTATTAATAGTTTTTGTTTGTTATAATTACTAATTTTATTATTTTTTACTTTTTACATCACATTATTTCTTCGCTTACTTCATCACATAATTTTTCTCTTAAATCATCTCATTTTTCTCACATAAGTCATATCATTGTTCTTCTCTATCATTGATCTATATTACCGTAACCCTAAAAGGAATTAACTCATTCACTACTAACATGACCGGCTCAGTCCAATGTACTAAGTGAGACGCGACTCTCACTCGTAACATTGCCTTAGATACGATGCATTTGATACTCTGACTTGCATGTACAAGTACAATGTGTTGTCGTTTGAGATTGGTACAAATTTGTATTTTCATCGCCATTACCCCCACTCAAACTTTATGTTTGATCCAACGTTAGTACACCGCTAACATCACTCTAGTCCCTCATCCAAAGACAATGTATCGAGTGCTTGTCTAGAAAACCCAATCGGATTCGTTTTGGCTTAAGCTCTTTTCTTATAGGTACTCTTTCAATCTATTAGGCCATCACTAAATCTGAATAAGGTACACACTGAAGTTTATGTTATTACCCTTTCTCCCTTTAAGAGTATTCCACACATTAATTAATTTATTCTTAATTCACAACCATGGACCACACATCAATCATCACTATTATTTCCTATGTAATCATGCATAATTTATCAAACAATTATTAAAAAATATTACATCACTATAAAACACTATACATCACTATACAACACTATACATCACTATGTAATCATGTATATTTTATTAACACCATATTAAAGCATATTAGATCACTACAAAACACTATACATCACTATGTAATCATTTATATTTTATCAACACCATATTAAAGCATATCACATTAATATACAACATTATACATCCCTATGTAATCATGCATATTTATCAACACCATATTAAAGCATATTATATCACTATAGTACACTATACATCACTATGTAATCATGAATATTTTATAAACACCACATTGGAGCTTATTATATAACTATACATCAATATACAACACTATGCATCACTATGTGATCATACATATTTTATTTACACCATATTAAATCATATTACATCACTATACATCATTATGTAATCATGCATACTTTATCAACACCTCATTAAAGCATATTACATCACTATACATCACTATGTAATCGTATTACATCACTATGTAGTCATGAATAATTTACCCACACCATTTTAAAGCATATTGCATCACTATACGACAGTATGCAATATTGCATATTTTATCAATAGCAAATTAAAGCATATTACATTAAACACTATACATCACTATGTAATATTTCATATATTATCAACACTATATAAATCATATTACATCACCATACAAGACTGTGCATCACTATGTAATCATACATATTTTTATCAAAACCATATTAAAGCATATTACGCTCACTATACAACACTATACATCACTATGTAATCCTATAAAATTTATCAACACCATATTAAAACATATTACATAACTATACAAAACCATACATCATCATGTAATCGTTCATATTTTATCAACACCATATTAAAGCATTTTGCATCACTAGCATGCAAATTTCCTACATCATAGACTTGCATATCTCCAAAAAAGTAGCATGCGTAAACCATCACATAACACATTCAAAACATATTCCTCACACTAGCATGGACATAACATCTTATTTCAAAGAAATTCATCACAAATATTACCTAACTTGCACAATATCCTAAATAAATTCTTCCATAGTAGAGCATCATATTTACAACACATATATCACACAAAAACATTGACATAAAACATAGCACATCAAATTTTCGTCAACTGATTCGTTCTTATACATGTGAACCACAATTATGTACTAGATTTGCAAAAAAGATTGACTCACTTTTGTCATGAAAACACCCCCTTCCCACTTCCTGTGTTGCAAACACTAGATATTATCACAACCTCCCTTAATACATGTCACACCCCAAAACCACGAACGGCGGAAACATTCAGGGGTGGAGGACGTCATGTAAAGTATCACAACAGTGTAATATAATAAACAAGCAACAACATCATCCATTGCATTATAAGTAAAGTTTTAATACATGTGTGTTCTTTCATTGTAATACGACACCAAAAATATACAATCAAAATAAAAGACGAGACTTGTCTGCTCCGTCTTCTCAAAACCTGGCCACCGTACCTGTCTACTGATGACCTGAGAATACAAGTTATTTTGAAAGCGAGTATCAACTTTAAAGCTGGTGAATTCATAAGTAATTAAGTGTCATTGTCTTGCTTATGAAAATCTGTTATGAAGGCCATGTAAACCTTTAAATGAAAATGTTGATGTAAGTATGAAAACCCTAGAAAATCCCTTATTTTCTATCAGTTTGAGATGCAGTCTTCTACCAAGACCCGAATGTTTTGATATGACAATGTAGTCTTCTACCAAGACCCGAATATTTTGTTATGACAATGTAGTCTTCTACCAAGACCTAAATATTTTGTAAGTAAATGATAGTTTTTCCTTTAATTGTTTAGTACTAAAGTACTTAGTCTAACTCATCGTTTATGTGAAAGTATCACAAAATAAAGTAAACAGGAAAATGTACTACTGTAAGTGTTGTCACTGGTACTAGGACTCACACAACATCGCATTAAGCGAAATACGTAACCTAATGAACATCCGAAGATTGTCCAGAAAAAGTATTAATGTAAGTGTCATCGCTAGGTACTAGGAGTAACACAACATCGCAATAAGCGAAAGGTATAACCTTATGAACAATCGAAGATTGTCCACTTGTCCTCTGTAGCAGCAGCAGGTGGGTGGAGGGGTTAGCCCCGGTGATCGATCTACCTAGTATAAGTAGTAACCTTAGACCTCCGTAGATGGTCATCAACCACTGGTGCTAATCAGTGGGGTTCGGAATGGTAAGTCCCACCGAGATATCCCATTGAACTGGGATAGGAAAGATAATTTATACAAAAAGTACTAATAAATCATCCTTGTAGTTCCAAGTACAAGTATCCAGGTAAGTGAATACAGGATAATGCACTTATGTAAAAGTGTTCCTGTATGGTATTCATGTATGTGTGTTCATGTAACAGGTAAGTATTTGTAAACATATTCATGTATCAGGTAAGCATCTTTGTATGTACTCATGTATCAGGTAATGTACTAGTATAGACTCATGAATGAACTGACTCTTGTGTGATTCCTTGTAATAGGAAAAATGTTTGATATCTTCAAATTATCCCTATGATAATTTACTGAATGGTAATTAGTTGTTCAAGTAGGTTTATACACTCTTACTACTCAAGGGTGTGAGAAACTAAATGAAAGATGTAAACTATAACATCAATACATATATAAGAATATAAGTGTATATGCATAGTTTAGTTCAAGAATGTAAAATGGTTTTGTAAGACATCTTATGGGTTTTGAACAATAATTAACAATTACTTGATTTCATTTTAATAAAAATTTCAAAGGTAAAACATTTGATAACAAAGTATTTTTAAGATTTAAAACCACTTCATGCATCACATTTTGTAGTATGTGAAATCTGTTGAACGAAAACACAGTTATAAAATACATATAGATGATTTAATAACGTGCTGTTTTCTACTTGTATTCCCCCCCCCATTAAAGCATTTAAAATCATTTAAAATATTGATTAGGGGTATGAACTCACCTGTAGTTGGTGGTTCGGATGAACTGGACGGTGTAGGATTGCTAGGTGTCAAGTGAGGACTTGTACAAACACTACGATCCTAATGAACATATAATCACACATATATGCTATTGTGGGACAAGGCACTTGTGTTTAGGGTTCCAAAGGACCTATATATGAGTTTACTCCCCATATACCATCACACATGGAGTTTACGGTTGTAAACTCTTGAGTTTACGGCCATAAACTCCCAACCATGGGTGTATTTTGTGTTTTGAAGTTCCAAATGATTCCTAGAATTATTCCAACTTGGTGTTTAAATTCTTGGAAGGGTTTAAGGCATAGAAACACTCCATTTAGGAGTTTACGGCCCTAAGGCCATTTCCCTTAGAGTTTGCGGCCGTAAACTCTTAAGTATGGGTGTTTTTGATGCTTTCAAGTCTCTTGCACATGTGGTATAGGTTCTAGGCTTTTATTCCAAGCATATGAAGACCCTTGACACACTTTGGTGTCCTTAAATCATGTTTACGGCGCATGAACCATGTCATGGACGTAAACTCATCTTTAAATGTGTTATTGATGTGATTAAGGCCTTAGATTAAATGGGAACAAGTCTAGTTAAAAGTCTAAGGCTTTAGGTGCCTTAAAAGCACCATTTTGAGCTTGAATTTGGAGTTCACGGCCTAAGATACTCTTGGGCCGTAAAATCCCAAACTTGGGTGATTCTTGCTTGATTTCATGTCCCTAATACACATATAAATGAGTTTAAGGCAGTAGCATAACACAAGGGTCGGTCTCGGCTTTGTTTCGGGAGTTTACGGCCCAAGAACACCTTGGGGAGTAAACTCCTAAATCTAGTGATTTAGCCATCTAAATCATGTTATAACTACATAAAAAGCTTTCTAACACTACTAGAAAGAGTTACTTACGTTTTGGTATAAAAATCCAAAGATCCGTGAGAGAGAAAATGGCTTTTCTCTAGTTGGAGATGCGAATAATGAATGAATTTGGTTCATAATTCTATTTATAGTCCTGAGATATTTTTGGCAGAAAATATTTTTATTCCTGAAATGATCTCTAATATAATAGAGTGTTGGAATAACAGTGTTGCACAAAACCCTAGTGCACCCACTCTCCTGATATTTCCTGAAGTGTAAACCCTGAATTACTCAATCTTACACGAAAAAGTCTGAAAATTAACTGTGACTGCTATAACTTCTATTGAAGTGATATAGTTTGTACAAAATGGAAATTTCGGGTTGTCACATCATCCCCCGTTAGAAGGAATTTCATCCCGAAATTAGAATTTAAGCAATTAAGAAGTTACAAATAACTAAGTGAAAAGGTGAGGGTATTTCAGTTTCATCTGATCCTCACGTTCCTAAGTGAATTCCGGTCCACGCTTTGCGTTCCAGCGCACCTTCACTATCGGGATACTGCTCTGCTTTGTTTGCTTGACCTCTCGGTCCATGATCTCTACTGGTTCCTCCACGAAGTTGAGGCTCTCGTTGATCTCGATCTCGTCGAGTGGAATAACAAGAGTGTCGTCGGACAGACACTTTTTCAAGTTCGATATGTGGAAGGTAGGATGTACGTTACTGAGCTCGTGCGGTAGATTGAGTTTGTAAGCCACAGGGTCGATTCTCGTGAGAATCTCGAAAGGCCCTATGTATCTTGGATTGAGCTTCCCACGCTTCCCAAAGCGTATCAAGCCCTTCCAGGGTGAGACCTTCAGTAGGACTCGGTCGCGCACCTGGAATTCCAATGGTTTCCTACGGTTGTCAGCGTAGCTTTTCTGTCGGTCTCTAGAGGCTTTCAATCGTTCACGAATTTGAACGATCTTCTCTGTCGTTTCCCGAATGATCTCTGGACCCGTGAGAGTACTTTTCGGAACTCGTCCCTTAGCTAACTGGGTATCACCCACTTCAGCCCAACACAGAGGGGATCTACACTTTCGGCCATAGAGGGCCTCGAATGGAGCTGCCTTTATGCTCGTATGATAACTGTTGTTGTAGGAAAATTCAACAAGGGGTAAATAGGTATACCAATCTTTTCCAAAGTCAATCACACAGGCACGCAACATATCTTCTAAGGGTTGGATAGTCCTCTCACTTTGCCCGTCGGTCTGTGGATGGTAGGCTGTACTCATGTCCAGCCTAGTTCCCAGTGAACTTTGTAATGACTGCCAGAACCTCGAAGTGAATCTACTATCTCGGTCCGAGATGATAGATAAAGGAACACCGTGCATCCTTACAATCTCCCTAATGTAAGTTCTGGTAAGTTTCTCCATCTTGTCTGTTTCTTTGATCGGTAGGAAGTGTGCAGACTTGGTCAGTCTATCGACGATGACCCGTATGGAATCAAGTCCACCCGTCGTCTTGGGCAACTTGGTTATGAAGTCCATAGTGATCCGCTCCCACTTCCATTCTGGTATCTCCGGTTGCTGCAGGAGACCGGAGGGTTTCTGGTATTCGAATTTGACCTTTGCGCAAGTAAGGCATTTACTCACGAAGGTAGCAATATCTGCTTTCATGTTAGGCCACCAGTATAACTTTTTAAGATCTAGATACATCTTATCTAAACCCGGGTGGACGGAATAACGAGTTTTGTGAGCTTCGGTCATGACCAAGTCTCTGAAGCCACCGTGTTTCGGTGTCCAGATCCGATCCATGAGGTATAAGGCTCGGCTACCCTTGACTTCCAAGTTCTTGTCCATCCCTCTAAGGGATTCACCAGCCACGTTTTCAGGTTTCAAAGCGTCGAGCTGAGCCACCTTTATTTGCATGGACAAGTGTGAATGGATGGTTAGAGTCAAAGATTTGACCCTACGACCAGAATATTCTTTCCGACTTAGGGCGTCGGCTACTACATTGGCTTTACCCAGATGATAACGAATATCGCACTCGTAATCACTGAGTAGCTCGACCCACCGTCGTTGTCTCATGTTGAGCTCCTTCTGGTCGAAAATGTGTTGCAGACTCTTATGGTCTGTAAAGATCGTGCTTTTTGTACCGTACAGGTAATGTCGCCAGATCTTCAGAGCAAACACAACTGCTCCTAGTTAAAGATCGTGGGTTTTGTAGTTAACCTCATGTGTCTTCAGCTGTCTCGAGGCATAGGCTATGACTTTACCTCGCTGCATCAGAACACATCCGAGCCCTTGGTTTGATGCGTCGCAATAGACCACGAAGTCTTCTATCCCTTTGGGGAGGGACAGTATTGGTGCGGTGCACAAGGCTCGCTTGAGTGTTTGGAACGCTCTTTCTTGTTTCTCTTCCCAGTCAAAGGCTACGCCCTTCTGGGTAAGTGTTGTAAGAGGTTTTGTTATGCGGAAGAAGTTCTGAATGAACCTGCGATAGTATCCAGCTAGACCTAGAAATTGACGAATTCCAGTGGGTGTCTTTGGTGCTGACCAGTTCTCGATGGCCTTAATTTTGGAAGGGTCCACATGTATACCTTCTTCGCTAACAACATGGCCCAAAAATTCGACTTGCCGAATCCAAAATTCGCACTTGGAGAACTTCGCGTAGAGCTTCTCCGATCGCAATGTTTCTAAGATTTTACGGAGATGTTGGCTATGTTCCTCCTTACTTGGAGAGTAGATGAGTATGTCATCAATGAAGACGATGACGAACTGATCCAAGTAAGGACGACACACCCTGTTCATCAAGTCCATGAATACTGCGGGCGCGTTGGTTAATCTGAACGACATCACTACAAACTCGTAGTGCCCATAACGAGTTCGGAAGGATGTCTTGGGAACATCCTCCTCTAACACTCGTAGTTGGTGATATCCGAATCGTAGATCTATCTTCGAGAAGTAATTGGCTCCTTCAAGTTGATCAAATAAATCGTCAATGTGGGGTAAGGGATAACGATTTTTAATGGTAAGTTTGTTGAGTTCTCTATAGTCGATGCACATGCGAAACGATCCATCCTTCTTCTTGACGAACAAGACCGGTGCTCCCCATGGTGAGAAGCTTGGTCGAATGAATCCCTTCTTGAGAAGTTCGTTAAGTTGACTGGAAAGTTCCTGCATTTCGGCCAGTGCCAGACGATAAGGAGATTTGGCTACTGGGGTAGCTCCTGGCACTAAGTCGATTCTGAACTCAACTTGGCGTTGCGGTGGTAAACCGGGAAGTTCTTCTAGGAATATGTCAGGGAAGTCGCGCACTTCGGGGATGTTCTGAATGTTTTTCGTTTCTCGACTTGTATCAACGACGTGTGCGAGGAATGCATGGTACTCCTTTCGCAAGCACTTCTGAGCTTGAATGCACGAAATGATGCGAAGGCTCGTACTAGGTTTGTCACCGTAGATAATTAAGATTTCGTTGTTAGGAAGGTTAAGACGAACTGCTTTTTCGAAGCACATAATGTCGGCACGAAGAAGACTCAACCAATCCATTCCGATGATAACGTCGAAACATTTAATTGGGACTGGCATGAGATCTATCTTGAAAGTATGGCTATCTAATGTTAAGGTACAACCTACGTATATGCAGTTTGTACTCTCTGTTTTCCCGTTAGCCATTTCTACCGTGAATGAATTATCTAATGCACATGGTTTTTGTTTAAGCAGGTGTGCAAATTTATGACTTACGAAACTTCTCTCTGCTCCACTGTCGAAAAGTATGCAAGCATATGAGTTATCGAGGAGGAACGTACCAGTAACTATCGTGGGATCAGCTACTGCTTCCTCGTGGCCTAGGGCCATAACTCTTCCTACTCCGCCAGCCGTCCCCGCTTTAGGGCAGTTCCTCTTGTAGTGACCCACCTTGCCACAACCGTAGAAAGTTTGGCCCATACCGGCACTAGGAACCTGGGCGGCTTGAGCTGTTGGAGCATGGCAGTAATGGGCTGTGTGCCCCTTCCTGTTCCAGTTGGTGCATTGCATCTCCCTGCAAGGTCCGCGGTGTTGGAAGCTGCATTTGTTGCACTTCGGGAGAGACCCAGCATAAGTTTTTGCTGGTAAGGGGTTCGCAGGGACAACGGGAGTCACTGTGGTAGCATTGATTGCCACGAGTTGTTGTCTTTTGGAGGATCCTTGCGAAGCCCCCCTTTTCCTCTTAGACCACCCTTTCTTTTTGTTGTCGGGGTTGGACTTTTGGGGTACAGGTGTAGGGATTGTTGGGTTCTGAGGTTTCCGGTGATCGATGAGAGATTGTGCCAGTTCCTTGGTGCTATCGAAGGTAATAGGCCTGGAAGCGATCACACTTGACTGGATCTGGGGCGACAGTCCCCAGATATATCTCTCTATCTTTTTGCTCTCAAGAGCAACCATATCAGGGCATAAGTTCGCCAGATCACAGAACCTATTTGTGTAGGTCGAGATGTTGGATCCAACCATTTGAAGACCCCAAAACTCCTGCTCGAATTTTTGTATTTCACCTCGAGGACAATATTCTTTCATCAGCATGTCTTTCAGCTTTTCCTAGCCGATGGAATACGCCACCACCAAGGTCAGATAGTTAACATGGTTGTTCCACCATGATAATGCTCTGTCAGAGAAGGTACAAGCTGCGAACTTGACCTTGTTGCCTTCTTGGCATCCGCAGATCTCGAAGACAGATTCTATCTTCTCAATCCACTGCCTCAACACCATAACCCCACCAGTACCATTGAAGCTGCGGGGTTTGGCATTTGTGAGGTCCTTGTAGGTGCATTCCCGAGAGTGTCCATGGCTTTTGCCTTGGTTGGAGGGAGGTGCACCTGATCCCGATCCACTAGGGATAGGAGCATTGATTGCTGACACAACAGCTGCAACCGCCGTTGTGAAGGCTGCCTGGAACATGTTGGCATCGAAAGGATTAGGTGGTTGAAGAGGTTCAGGTGGTGGTGGAGGTGGTGGTATTGGTGCTTCGTTGTTTGGGTTATGTCTTCTACTTCTGCTTGGAGGCATCTTTAACTATACGTTTAAAAGATGACGACATGGATAAGAATAAATGAACAATGGATGTGCTTCATGGACTAACTCCCCATAGCCCAACAACAGAATGAATAGAATGACTAAATGAAGAGGATAGCATTTGGATAATAATTTACATAAGATTAGATATCTGTCAATAATATTGGAATTATAGATGTAACAAGTTCGGGAAAAATGGCCTAGAAGTAGGCCTTACATCAACCAAGATGGAAAATTTTGACAGAATTAAGATTAGATCAATACCTAACAGATCTAAGATTTATACAGACAGGAAATTAGACCAAAGCTTTACATAAACTAGGTTATATCCAAAATATGAGTCGAAGAGTTTCTATCGGCGACGAGAACTGCTAGCATGAGTTCTTGATCCCGACAGTAGACGTTCCATGTCCCTCATACGCCTGTCAGCTCTCACTTGCTGAGCTCGAAGTTCCCTAACTTCAGCTTGAGTTTTAGCAAGTTCCCTATGCAGATTTGCATTGCAGACCAGAGTCCTTTCGTGAGCAGACTCTAGTTGGCAAATGTGGAAAGTGTTAACGCCAGAGTTGGCTTCAATATCCACGACCCGGTCAATAGTTGCCTGACCCAGTATAGTGTTTCTGGAAATTCTACGAACCATGATGGGTAGGACCCTGTCAGCAGAACCTCCTTCAGTGAGGTTGTAGAAACTTCGGTCTCCATTGTAGGGAATGGGTTGACCTTGTTCCTGGCTCCATCTAGCCAAGTTAGTGGCCCACAGAGGCGTGGGTCCTTGAAACGCATGACGGGGGTTCAGGTTTGGGTTTTGAGCAGCCGGGGGTAGGTTGTTGACTTCAGGCTCTGAGTCAGAACTATCGGAAAAACCCTCACCATGGTGATCATCCAAAGGGATTGGGTGATCATCTTCTAGTTCTGCCTCTAGCCAACCAACGTTGCCTTGGTTTGGGAAGTATGGATCGCCATGGTGAAATCCAGCCATTTTAATCTACGCGAGAAAAGGGATATAAGAAATAGCTAAATAGACGAACTGACTAAGATAATTACAGTAAGACCAAATACCCCTATGGTATTTCTTTATGGTTGTGTTGGTAAGTTTTTAGACTTGTTGCCATATCCAACCATTCTTGGGCATATGCTAATCACTCCTCGGACCAGCATAGTTGATCAGGCTATGCCATTCCCAAGACCGACTATATATCCCCAGGCTTACTTGTGATATTCAACAATCGTAATACTTTTGTTCTTGTCATTGTGACACTGGTTTTAGTATGAATGCAGGCACGTATACTTTGTTAAACATTTTATTATTTAAAAGTATAACTCTTAGACAGAGTGTTTTAATCCCGATGTATTTATAGTTAGTATATCTTTTATGGGTTGATATACTTTATTCACTATAAACAATGCTCTGATACTAATCTGTCACACCCCAAAATCACACACGGCGGAAACGTTCAGGGGTGGAGGACGTCATGTAAAGTATCACAACAGTGTAATATAATAAACAAACAACAACATCATCCATTGCATTATAAGTAATGTTTTAATACATGTGTGTTTTTTCATTGTAATAAGACACCAAAAATATACAATCAAAATAAAAGACGAGACTTGTCTGCTCCGTCTTCTCAAAACCTGGCCACCGTACCTGTCTACTGATGACCTGAGAATACAAGTTATTTTGAAAGCGAGTATCAGCTTTAAAGCTGGTGAATTCATAAGTAATTAAGTGTCATTGTCTTGCTTATGAAAATCTGTTATGAAGGCCATGTAAACCTTTAAATGAAAATGTTGATGTAATTATGAAAACCCTAGAAAATCCCTTATTTTCTATCAGTTTGAGATGTAGTCTTCTACCAAGACCCGAATGTTTTGATATGACAATGTAGTCTTCTACCAAGACCCGAATATTTTGTTATGACAATGTAGTCTTCTACCAAGACCCGAATGTTTTGTAAGTAAATGATAGTTTTTCCTTTAATTGTTTAGTACTAAAGTACTTATTCTAACTCATCGTTTATGTGAAAGTATCACAAAATAAAGTAAACAGGAAAATGTACTACTGTAAGTGTTGTCACTGGGTACTAGGACTAACACAACATCGCATTAAGCGAAATACATAACCTAATGAACATCCGAAGATTGTCCAGAAAAAGTATTAATGTTAGTGTCGTCGTTGGGTACTAGGAGTAACACAACATCGCAATAAGCGAAAGGTATAACCTTATGAACAATCGGAGATTGTCCACTTGTCCTCTGTAGCAGTAGCAGGTGGGTGGAGGGGTTAGCCCCGGTTATCGATCTACCTAGTATAAGTAGTAACCTTAGACCTCCGTAGATGGTCATCGACCACTGGTGCTAATCAGTGGGGTTCGGAATGGTAAGTCCCGCCGAGATATCCCATTGAACCAGGATAGGAAAGATAATTTACACAGAAAGTACTAATAAATCATCCTCGTAGTTCCAAGTACAAGTATCCAGGTAAGTGAATACAGGATAATGCACCTATGTAAAAGTGTTCCTGTATGGTATTCATGTATGTGTGTTCATGTAACAGGTAAGTATTTGTAAACATATTCATGTATCAGGTAAGCATCTGTGTATGTACTCATGTATCAGGTAATGTACTAGTATAGACTCATGAATGAACTAACTCTTGTGTGATTCCTTGTAATAGGAAAAATGTTTGATATCTTCAAATTATCCCTATGATAATTTACTGAATGGTAATAAGTTGTTCAAGTAGGTTTATACACTCTTACTACTCAAGGGTGTGAGAAACTAAATGAAAGATGTAAACTATAACATCAATACATATATAAGAATATAAGTGTATATGCATAGTTTAGTTCAAGAATGTAAAATGGTTTTGTAAGACATCTTATGGGTTTTGAACAATAATTAACAATGACTTGATGTCATTTTAATAAACATTTCAAAGGTAAAACATTTGATAACAAAGTATTTTTAAGATTTAAAACCACTTCATGCATCACATTTTGTAGTATGTGAAATCTGTTGAATGAAAACACAGTTATAAAATACATATAGATGATTTAATAACGTGCTGTTTTCTACTTGTATTTCCCCCCGCCCATTAAAGCATTTAAAATCATTTAAAATTGGTGGTTCGGATGAACTGGACGGTGTAGGATTGCTAGGTGTCAAGTGAGGACTTGTATACACACTACGATCCTAATGAACATATAATCACACATATATGCACTCAATTAGTCTCAAATTACTAATTGATAATGTTAAGACATCCTAGACATAATAAACACTTTATATAAGTGTTTTAAGCCTTAAGGATTGCGTCTAAGCTATTGTGGGACAAGGCACTTGTGTTTAGGGTTCCAAAGGACCCATATATGAGTTTACTCCCCATATACCATCACACATGGAGTTTACGGTTGTAAAATCTTGAGTTTACGGCCGTAAACTCCCAACCATGGGTGTATTGTGTGTTTTGAAGTTCCAAATGATTCCTAGAATTATTCCAACTTGGTGGTTAAATTCTTGGAAGGTTTTAAGGCATAGAAACACTCCATTTAGGAGTTTACGACCCTAAGGCCATTTCCCTTAGATTTTGCGGCCGTAAACTCTTAAGTATGGGTGTTTTTGATGCTTTCAAGTCTCTTGCACATGTGGTATAGGTTCTAGGCTTTTATTCCAAGCATATGAAGACCCTTGACATACTTTGGTGTCCTTAAATCATGTTTACGGCCCATGAACCATGTCATGGCCATAAACTCATCTTTAAATGTGTTATTGATGTGATTAAGGCCTTAGATTAAATGGGAACAAGTCTAGTTAAAAGTCTAAGGCTTTAGGTGCCTTAAAAGCACCATTTTGAGCTTGAATTTGGAGTTCACGGCCTAAGATATTCTTGGGCCGTAAACTCCCAAACTTGGGTGATTCTTGCTTGATTTCATGTCCCTAATACACATATAAATGTGTCTAAGGCAGTAGCATAACACAAGGGTCGGTCTCGGCTTTGTTTCGAGAGTTTACCGCCTAAGAACACCTTGGGGAGTAAACTCCTAAATCTAGTGATTTAGCCATCTAAATCATGTTATAACTACATAAAAAGCTTTCTAACACTACTAGAAAGAGTTACTCACGTTTTGGTATAAAAAACCGAAGATCCGTGAGAGAGAAAATGGTTTTTCTCTAGTTTGAAAATGCGAATAATTAATGAATTTGGTTCAGAATTCTATTTATAGTCCTGAGATATTTTTGGCAGAAAATATTTTTATTCCTGAAATGATCTCTAATATAATAGAGTGTTGGAATAACATTGTTGCACAAAACCCTAGTACACCCACTCTCCTGATATTTCCTGAAGTGTAAACCCTGAATTACTCAAACTTACACGAAAAAGTCTGAAAATTAATTGTGACTGCTATAACTTCTATTGAAGTGATATAGTTTGTATAGAATGGAAATTTCGGGTTGTCACAATACAACACAAACAATCATATTACTAAGTGTTTTCAAGTAGCTATTTCCATAAATATTGAGTTAACATTACAATTACGTTTATCCTCATTTTATTAAGTTTTAGAATTTCCTAGCTTAACCCTCATTTTAGTATTTTAATCATAAAACATAATCCACAACTCTAAATTGGTTGATGTCGAAGTTTCAGGAAACTAGACTCGATTTCCCACAAATTTCTTCTTCTGGTGATTTTGTCTAAATCAGACCATAATGGCCTCTAAAGTACTTTCATGTCATGTCTACATTATCGTATATATTTCAAACTTTTTGCCAAAAATCACCATGCTTGTTTAAAAACTCAACAACTCTAATTCCTATTTAACTAAAACAGAAAAAAAAATACGTTGAGGAATCTATACTTACCTCCTAGAACTTCATATGACACAAAGGAATAAGATGAAGAGAAGAAGGCAATCACTACACCACCAAAATCCATAAGAAGGCAACTCTTATTCACTTGAATCATGCTTTGTTAATATTGAAGAGACCTCAAGAGCACACTCTAAATAGATGATGTTGGTTGCAAATTTGGATACAAACCCGAGTTCTTGGGTTAGCCTCACTCAAATACCCAATAACTTCCATAATTTCCCCTCAAAGTATCACAAAGTAAATCCTTAATGTATGTACACATTCAAGAATCATTTTATTACACTTTGGCCCTCATATTTCAAATTTAATCAAGCAAAAAGGTTAGTTTAACAAAGGAGCATAACAAAAACTAACCACGATGACGGAACGTGAATCCGAGTTGTTACAATTCTTGCCTCCTTAAGAGACGTTTGTCTCAGAATCAGACACCGACACGAACAAATAATGATATGGAGCCTTTATGTCATCTTCAACCTCTCAGGTCATTTGTGATCCGTGTCTATTCTTACATTGGGCCTTAATGACCTTGACCCTCTTCTTCCACAATTTTTTAGTCTCACGATCCAAAATAGCTATTGGCTCTTTTATCAAGCATCTCGAATAATCCACTCGAAGCTCCTTTAAAGGTAAAATGTTTGCCTAATCTGCTAGATACTTCTGAAGATAGAAGAGATGGAACCCATTGTGTATCCCATCTATCTCCGGTGGTAACTCCAATTGGTATGCCTGGTCCACAATGCATTGATCCCCAAATTGTATGATCGTCCTCTAAAGTGAGACCTTAAGCATGATTTTTTCCCACCTCAAAGGTCTTCGTTCTATGATTTTCATCCAAATACTTCTTCTTCTTATCGCATGTTACTCACAAATGATCACGAGCCTCTATGACCATATCGGTTGTAACTTGTAATATATCAGTACCAACAAATTGTTTGTCCCCCAACTCAAGCCAACACATGGCAATACGACCCTCCTCTCATAAAGTATCTTGTAAGGCACCATGTCTGTATTGGAATGATAGGTTTTAGTGTAAGCAAACTCTACCAAAGGCAAACGAGTATACCAATTACCCCCATAATCAATGAAACATACTGTGAAAGTGTCCTTGAGAATCTAAATTGTCCTCTCACTTTGCCAATTTGCCTGCATATGAGAGGTTGTACTCAAATACACTCTCATGCCAAGCTTCTCCTATATCCTCTACCAAATCCTTGCTGCAAACTGACTGTCACGATCATATATGATTTACAATGGAACTCATGTCTCATGACAACTTCCCTATTATACAATTGTGCCAAGTACTTTAACTTCTCATTCTCATTCGTTGCCAGTGAATGAACAATATTCATTAGGCGGTACACAACCACATAAATCATAGTATTACACTTTTCAGTCTTTGGTGACTTGGTAGCAAAATTCATGGTGACTTTGTCCCACTTCTGCTCTGGAACTGCCAACAACTACAACACACCATATGACTTCTTATTATTTTCCTTGACTTGTGAGCAAGCTACAGAATCTAACACATAGATAGATATATTCTTGTTTATAGGCCACCAATAATTGGCCTCTAGGTCACGATACATCTTTGTAGTACCTGGATCAATCGAGTACTTCGATCTATGCGTGTCTTGCAACAATGTGTTACGAACACCACCAACTCTAACTCTAATTGTATGTTTGGTTCACTGGAATGCAATGTAATTCGAGGGTAGAGAATCAAATTCCACCAAATTCCAGTGTTAGGTTCAATTTTGTATGATGGAACTGGAATCCTAAATGAAAATTTACTATTTTTATAGTTTATATAAAATATCTTTACACGTAAGATAGAAAACAAAGTAAAATTAAGCAAAATAGAAAAAAAGGGAAATTTTGTCATTTTATGTAACGCCCGTAGATTCGGGCTAGTCAATTTTGAGAAAAAAAAAGCATCAAAAAATAAGTGTTTGATGGAAGATTATTTAGAAGGATTAATCTTAACCAAGTTGTAGCATATGTCACAAGGTTTCCGTACATATAAAGAACGCCCAAATTTGACTTCGTATGAGGAAGTTATGATTTTTCGAAGTTTTAGCTTAACGGTGTACAGCCCGAAGTTTGAATATTAGATCGAGTGGTATTTAGCCGAATTAACCCAAACGAGAATCGAAGATCTCGTTAATAGTAGCATAACGATAAAAAGACAGACGAAAACACACGTCGGATGAAGAAGTTATGAGATTTTAACGGACCAATCTTGTCCCGGCCTGTTAATAATATAACTTTTAAAATAAAGTCAAATTCGGCGACAAAGTCTAAACGAAAGATGTAGAGTACGTTCCCGCCTATGCGTGGATATAAAGAACGTCGAAAACGGAGCTCGTATGAGGGAGATACAAATTTTAGAAGTTAAGGGAACTTACAAAGCTGATGCATGGATTGATGACGTGGCCTAGCTCCCATCTATCTGATGAACCTGCTTCGGATGAGTTACATGCCACCCTCGCATTACGCCCAGCATCCGAGCTCTCGTACGCGCTGCGTACGCCTAGCACTCCTCGGTCCAGCTTTGCCCACGTCGCACCACCCGAAGAACGCCACGTAGCGAACTTATCCGACGCTACGCCCAATGTAGCCATTCCAAACGCCCAACATCCTGAGGTCTGATGGCCTATAAAAGGCAGCGAAGGCTACTGAGTTCTATGCATCAATTTCCCTTTTCTCTCTAACTTCTTTCTCTCTCTACGGGTCCTAACCCCCCCCCCCCCTTAAAGTCTAGGTTAACCCCCTAGCACCCAAAGGAAGCCCCGAGGCTCCCGGAGTCCCGAGAAAAAGGGTCTTTCGGTTCGGAAACGCTGCTCCAAACGGAGCACAGTTTTCAAGAAAACCCGTTGTAAGTGGGCTACGCCTATGCTATTTTTAATATAGCTTTTAAATAATTATAGTAATGTTATTAGGTCCTTAGAATATTTAATTGGGCTATTATTATGGGTTATATAATGTCGTTATAATATCTTTTTAACCACTCGCGGTACGGAGATTTGGTTTGGAGGGCCGCTTGGGTTGCTAGATTCAGAAGTGCTTATATGCCAAAATGATCCTGCCCACCGGTGTTCCATGTCTCGCCTCGTCTGTATATAGTGGGTAAAAAGTATTGTGTCACACTTATATAATTGTAATAATAGTTAGACTATTAATGAGTCGTGGTTAACGTCAGACTAAACCCTAGTGGTATTGATACTAGGTTTTTGTCGAGGGAAAATTGTTTTGAGATAACGAAGTGCTGTTCGAGTGTCGAGTCACCACCTTTCAAGTGACTACATAGTTACTTATTTTATATAAATTATGTGTTATGTGTGTATACTGTCTGAATACTTGCTGTCTATGCTGGATGAAACGATTTTATACACATTTTAAATGATTTAAACTATATATGTATTTTATATCCACGAAAATGTTGGGTAAAACATGGGTAGATGAAATAGTTGATGTGTGATAAAATGCTGAGAGGCCTCAATGTTTAAGATGATCTAGCCATCTAGAAGAGTATAGATGACGACCACAGACTATCCTAGACAGTCCCATGGAACACTGGCAGGCTTGTAACTTATAGGTGTTTTTGAAATACGTATTCGCTAAGTATTCTTGAGCTAAGTGTTCACCATATGTTTCGAACTAAGTGTTCACCAAATGTTTTGAACTACGTGTTCACCAGATGTTTTGAAATGCGTGTTCACCAGATGTAACCTGAAAGACCCTGGAGACTATGAGACTTAGTGCCTAAACCCTGGCGACTATGTGACTTAGTGTCTGTTGAGTAAACACTGGCAGCGATGGATTTCGTGCCGATTCCTTAGGATGATCCTTAGGAATGAATGAACGAGGAATAGCTAATTCTTAGGGTAGATCCTTAAGAGTAAAGAAGATAATGGGGATGGGTAATTGGGTTGATTGTTTGATGTTTAAACATAATAATTATATTATTGTAGGTTGAAAACCCTATGTACTCACCAGGTTTCCCAACCTGACCCACTTCAACTTATTTGTATCACAGGTGTCTATTTGAAGTTACATTACACTGAGAGATTAAGGAAATGTAAATCACTAGTGATAATGAATGTAAGTTTTGTTTATGCTTACGTTTGTATATTGACAATGACATCCCAAATGTTTTAAAATGAATAAAAATACATTTCTTAGGAAATGTTGTGATAACGTATTTATCATGTTTTACCGGGAACAAATTCCGCAACATATTTCTTTAAAAGTGTAACACCGTAAATTTTCAAAATAATTTTTTGAATATCCAAAATCACATAATGTATCACATCACAAATCAAAATCCATAATCAATTCTGTTTTCAAAAACAAATCCCAAGATCTCTGATGTAAAAATCTCCATCAGTGTGTGTGTACGTGTCAAGCCATCGCCTTCCCACGGTCCTCGCTGGTACCTGAGACATCAAACATAACAACTGTAAGCATAAATGCTTAGTGAGTTCCCCAAAATACCACATACAACAAATACGCCACTCGAGGCTAACCCGACCCTCTGGTCAAGATGTCTCAGCGGGACCTTCCAGTCCCGCAGCTCGTCGGACCCTCTGGTCTAGTCATAGCTCATTGGGCCCTCTGGCCTGATCTGAATCGTTGGACCCTCCGGTCCGGTCTATATAGTCATACAACATACAATAACACATAGCATACAATCTCATAAATAGCGCATAATCTCATACATAACACATAAGATCCTCTAGTCAACTCATAATACCACTCAGGGTAACGTATAGTGAGAAGACTCACCTCGCGTGTCTCGGTAACTCATAAAGCTCTCAACCACTAGTGCTCGATCTCCCGAGCTATCGTCCTCCTACAACACAAGTGTATCTTTACTTAATACTACTTGACTCTGACTGACTAATACCACTAAGTCAAACCAGTCAACTCTGGTCAACGGTCAACGGTCAACCCGACTCGCCGAGTCCCTACAGGAACCCGATTCCCTCTGAATCTCTTCCAACTCACCGAGTTACTCACCCGACTCGGTTACACAGTCCCTGGTCCGAAGTCCCTGAACAACCCGCACCAACTCGCCGAGTCTGGGATTGGACTCAGCGAGTGCACTCCATGCACAACCTCAAATGACCTTCTAAGGTCAGATCCACTCTAGTAACTCATAGATCCAGTCCCCTTAAGCTTATTAACCACGTAAAGTCCGAGTCTTGGTGCTCAATAAGCATCATATAGCTCATTAATGGAGGTTTAGCCTCAAATACATAGATCTCCATCTAAAACCTCCATGGATGCACATAAAGCTTGGGCAAGGAGGTGCTCTGGACCTCTATGGGTCTAGATTCAGAGCCATAACTCGCCAAGGGACCATAATGATGCTAGATCTAGCCACAAATGGGTTCAAAAACCCTAAATCTATATGAACATCACAACAACAAAGAAGGATTCGAATGGTACCTCAGATGTGATGTCTTGGACCTTAGCTCTTCAAGAATCCACCCCTCTCTTGCTTCCTCTTGGCTAGATCTTCTCTTCCCTTGCTAGACAATAACTCCAAGAATCAACAATGGCTTCTTCCCTCACTTGAATCACTCAATTGATCTAGGGTTTCACTATGGGGACTAATGAGTGCAAATGACGGCCATAAGGCCCTTTAAATAGGCCGCAAACCCGAGAAATTAGGGTTTCATTAAACGTCGCAGACTCGCCGAGTCCACTAAGGTGACTCGCCGAGTCCGAGCATCAATCCGGATGAGAACCCGCGTCTTAACTCGGCGAGTCTATGCACCAACTCGCCGAGTCCCTTCTCAAAACTCAAAATGAAAAGATTAATTAATATACCTGAAATCCCGGATGTTACAATTCTCCCCCACTAGAATCTAACTTTGTCCTCGAAGTCTCATTCCTGAAATAACTCTGGATGCTGCTCCCGCATCTCCCGCTCCGGTTCCCAGGTCAACTCGGATCCCTTCCGATGCTGCCACTGAACCTGTACCAGAGGCACTTCCTTGTTCCTCAGAACCTTGATCTTTCGATCCACAATCGCAACTGGTCTCTCTGTGTAGTTCAGGCTCGCATCCACTTGAATATCTTCCAATGGCACCACTGCCGACTCGTCGGCAATACATTTCTTCAACTGCGAGACATGAAAGGTATCATGGATCTGCCCCAACTCAGCAGGTAGGTCCAACCAGTAGGCTACCCTGCCTACCCTAGCAATTACCCTGAAGGGTCCAATGTACCGGGGTCCCAACATGCCCCTCTTCCTGAATCGTATCACTCCCTTCCAAGGAGAGACCTTTAGGAGCACAAGATCACCGACCTGAAACTCGAGCTCGGACCAACGCCTGTCCGCATAACTCTTCTGGCGACTCTGCGCGATCAACAACCTCTGCCTGACCTGCTGAATCTGCTCGGTCGTCTGGAGTACAATCTCTGTGCTACCCATCACCCGCTGCCCCACCTCTCCCCAGCAGATGGGGGTGTGACACCTCCGCCCATACAACAACTCAAAGGGTGGCATACCAATGCTCGAATGATGGCTGTTGTTATACGAAAACTCTGCTAAAGGTAGGTGGGTGTCCCAGCTCCCTCCAAAATCCAGAACACATGCTCGGAGCATATCCTCAAGCGTTTGAATCGTTCGCTCGCTCTGTCCGTCCGTCTGCGGGTGGTATGCGGTACTGAAATGCAATCTCATACCCAACTCCTCATGAAACTTCTTCCAAAACCTGGAAGTAAAACGCACATCCCGGTCTGAGACAATCGACATCGGAACTCCATGTCCCGATACCACCTCTCTCACATATAATTCTGTCAATTTCTCCGCAGAAGAGCTCTCGCTGATGGCTAGAAAATGAGCGCTCTTCGTCAGTCTATCCACGATCACCCAAATCGCATCAAATCCTCTCGCAGTCGTTGGCAATTTGGTGATAAAATCCATGGTAATCTATTCCCACTTCCACTCGGGAATCTACAACGGTTGCAGCTTACCATGCGGACGCTAGTGCTCGGCCTTAACTTGGCGACAAGTTAGGCACCTCCCGACGAACCAAGCAACATCCCTCTTCATACAGGGCCACCAATACTCCTTCTTTAGGTCCAAATACATCTTGGTAGCCCCAGGATGGATCGAGAACTTCGATCGATGTGCCTCCTCCATAAAAATGGTACGCGTCCCGCCCACAAACGGTACCCAAATCCGACCCTGAAACGTCATAAGTCCCCGACCATCGGTAACGAATTCCGATACCTGACCAACCACCCGCTCCCTCTTTTGATTTTCTGATCTCGCAACCTCAGCCTGAGCCCCTCGGATGGTGTCCAAAATCGGAGTCGTCACCGTCAACCTCAAACAGATGTCTCGCAATGGGGCACTCTCTACCCTACGACTTAGGGCGTCGGCTACCACATTAGCCTTGCCCGTGTAGTACAGGATCTCGCAATCATAATCCTTTACCACATCCAGCCATCTCCTCTGCCGCATATTCAGATTTGGCTGATCCATCAGGTACTTCAAACTCTTGTGGTCCGTGTATATCGTACACCGAACCCCATACAGATAGTGACACCAGATCTTGAGGGCGAACACCACAGCGCCCAACTCCAGATCGTGGGTGGGATATCTCGTCTCATGAGGCTTTAACTGCCTCGATGCATATGCGATCACATGCCCTCTCTGCATCAACACCGCTCCCAACCCCGATATCGATGCATCACAGTACACCATAAAATCCTCCATCCCTTCCGGCAATGCAAGCACGGGAGCTTCGCACAATCTCTAGCGAAGAGTCTCAAATGAGGTCTGCTGCTCCGGACCCCATGAGAAAGTGACACCCTTTCGGGTTAACTTGGTAAGTGGCACAGCAATTTTGGAGAAGTCCCTGATAAATCTCCGATAGTAGCCTGCCAGCCCCAAGAAACTCCGGATCTCCGCAGGTGACCTCGGCACTTCCCAACTCATCACGGCCTCGATCTTGGCCGGGTCAACCAATATTCCATTCTGGTTAACGAGATGCCCTAAGAACTGGACCTCCCGTAACCAAAAATCGCACTTGGAGAATTTGGTGAATAGCCTCTCCGACCTCAGAACCCCGAGGAGCTCCCTCAAATGCTCCTCATGCTGCTCTCTGGTCCTCGAATACACCAGGATATCATCAATGAATACAATGACTGAACGATCCAACATCGGCCTACACACCCTGTTCATGAGATCCATGAATGCCGCTGGTGCATTGGTGAGCCCGAATGGCATCACCACGAACTCGTAATGCCCATAACGAGTCCTAAACGCCGTCTTCTGGATATCCTCATCCCGAACCCTCATCTGGTGATATCCCGACCTCAAGTCAATCTTGGAGAACCAAGACCCCCCTGCAACTGATCAAATAGATCATCAATCCTCGGCAACGGATAACGGTTCTTGACCTTCAACTTGTTCAACTCCCGGTAATCAATGCACATCCTGTGTGAACCATCCTTTTTCTTGACAAAAAGGATCGGCACTCCCCAGGGAGAGCTACTGGGACGGATGAACCCTTTCCCCAACAGCTCTTGTAGCTGTGAGGATAACTCTTGCATCTCTAGCGGTGCCAGCCGATATGGCGCCTTAGCGATAGGTGCAGCCTCGGGAATCAAATCGATACGAAACTCCACTTGCCTCTCGGGAGGTACGCCCGACAACTCCTCGGAGAACACGTCCCGGAACTCACGCACTATCGGCACATCATCCACTGAACTTGGCCTCCCTACGGCCTCTCGTACATCCGTCACATAGGCCACGAATCCCTTGCAGCCCTGCTGCAAACTCCGCCTCGCTCTGGCAGCTGAACAGAATATCGAACCACCACGAGTCCCCTCGCCATAAACTGTCAGCACTCCCCCACTAGGATCTCGGATCATCACCAACTGACGCTCGCAATCTATGATAGCCCCGAAACGGCTCAACCAATCCATGCCTACTATGACACATACATCCCCCATAGCAATCGGAATCAAATCAATCGGGAACTCCACCCCGAAGATCTCCAAAATGCATCCACGTATCACCTCGGTAGCACATACCTCACGCTCATCTGCTATGGAAACCCGCAGAGGTCGACTCAACGCCTCCCTCGGAATACCGATGTGCCAACTAAAAGCTAAAGATATGAAAGACCGACTCGCACCCGAGTCGAATAAAACCTGCAGACTCACAAGAAAAGTACCTACGCACAACATATAGCAATTACAATAGCATAAACTCAACATAAAATAGATAAAGATTACATACCTGCCACGACGTCATGTGCTGCGCGGACCTCCTCCGCAGTCAGCTGGAAGGCTCTCCCCTAGCCTTCGGTGCTTCGTCCTTCACTGGCCGGGTCTTGGTAGCTCGAACCACAGGTGCAGATCCATGCGCTGATCTCTGAAGCTGGGGGCACTCGGCCTTCCGATGGCCGGTCTGGTTGCAATGGAAGCAAACCGAGAACCCCTTCGGACAGTCCCTCGCAAAATGTCCTTCCTTCCCGCATTTGTAGCATACCCCAGTCTTGCACGGCCCGTCATGGCTCTTGCCGCACTTCCCACAAGTGCGGCCCCTCGAACTGCCTGTCCTCGAATCAGCGGGCTTTGCCCGCTTGGCGGCCGGCTGCGACTATGCCGGTCGCCGATCACCCTTCTGCAACTTAGTCTCCTCCCTCGCCTGTGTCTCAAGCTCGATCTCCCTCTTCCTGGCATTTTCCTGGAGCTCGGAAAATGTCCGATAGGTCGAGTTCGCCACAAACTCTCGGATGTCCCTCCTCAAGATGCTCAGATAACGGCTCATGCGAGCCTGCTCAGTGGACACCAACTCCGGGCAAAACAGCGCCCGCTCATGAAACATCCTCGTAATCACTGTCACCGACTCGGTCCCCTACTTGAGGGTCAGAAACTCCTGTGCTAAACGTTCCCTCTCAACCTGGGGAACGTACTCGTCACAGAACATCGCAGTAAACCTCTCCCAGGTCACTGCAGTCAGCTCAGCTGTAGAATAGCTCGCGGTCACAAATTTCCACCAGTCCTTCGCCCCCAAGCGAAGCTGGTTGAGTGCGAATCGCACCCTCAAGTGCTCCAGACATGAGCACGTATAGAAACACCCCTCTATGTCTGAGATCCACCTCATAGCAGCGATTGGATCCTGTGTACCATCGAACTCCGGTGGTTTCGTGTTGCTGAACTCTCGGTACAGCAACGAATCACCACCCTGGGATCTCGCAGCCGCAACAGCTGCGGTAGCTGCAGCAACAGCAACATCAGTCAAAGCAGCGTATCGCTCATCAAATGTCTCGATCAGTGTGGTCTTAATAGACCCAAACATCTCTGGAATCTCGGCTCTGATGGCAACGACCACCTCCTCATGGATGATCCGACGGATCTCCTCATCGCTCACCCCACTGCTCTCGGGGTTATGGCGTGTCCCAACCATGATCAACCTCTGAAATACAACATAAGAAATATTAGGAATACTCTCGAGCGTACTCACACTAGGTAACTCAAACATCCTCTCTCCTGGTACTCCCAAGGATTCTTACTTGGACTGCGCACCAATCCTGTGTCTTCGATAGTACGGGCCCAATACTATCGTCCACACCGAATCGATATACAACCCAAGTCCTCCTCCTAGGATCCCAAATCGCAAACACTCTACTCTCGCTATGCACTGGCTACTCTCAATAGCCCTCCCCTGAGCTCCTCACTGCTACCTACTCACTCTCTCAAAGTGTCTCCTAGCAGCAGTGATCTCCTAAGCTAAGGCATCACAAATCAGGCCCACTCTAGTCCTAATAGGAATACCTAGCCTCTCTAACATGCACCACATAATATCTCATAACTCATAACATATAATGTAAATGTATTTTGGGGATTCACCGTTCGGGCGCTGGCTGACCGTACACACCTTCCACTCTGTTCATTTCCAAAAACCTCTTTTTCTTTTTAGAACAATTTAGTTTTATTTGAAAATTCCTCAAATCCTCGGTTTGAGTTCAAATACGCCCAAAGGTGCATCCGAATCCCTCAAACCAAGGCTCTGATACCAACTTGTAACACCGTAAATTTTCAAAATAATTTTTTGAATATCCAAAATCACATAATGTATCACATCACAAATCAAAATCCATAATCAATTCTGTTTTCAAAAACAAATCCCAAGATCTCTGATGTAAAAATCTCCATCAGTGTGTGTGTACGTGTCAAGCCGTCGCCTTCCCACGGTCCTCGCTGGTACCTGAGACATCAAACATAACAACTGTAAGCATAAATGCTTAGTGAGTTCCCCAAAATACCACATACAACAAATACGCCACTCGAGGCTAACCCGACCCTCTGGTCAAGATGTCTCAGCGGGACCTTCCAGTCCCGCAGCTCGTCGGACCCTCTGGTCTAGTCATAGCTTATTGGGCCCTCTAGCCTGATCTGAATCGTTGGACCCTCCGGTCCGGTCTATATAGTCATACAGCATACAATAACACATAGCATACAATCTCATAAATAGCGCATAATCTCATACATAACACATAAGATCCTCTAGTCAACTCATAATACCACTCAGGGTAACGTATAGTGAGACGACTCACCTCGCGTGTCTCGGTAACTCATAAAGCTCTCAACCACTAGTGCTCGATCTCCCGAGCTATCGTCCTCCTACAACACAGGTGTATCTTTACTTAATACTACTTGACTCTGACTGACTAATACCACTAAGTCAAACCAGTCAACACTGGTCAACGGTCAACGGTCAACCCGACTCGCCGAGTCTGGCGTGGACTCGCCGAGTCCCTACAGGAACCCGATTCCCTCTGAATCTCTTCCAACTCACCGAGTTACTCACCCGACTCGGTTACACAGTCCCTGGTCCGAAGTCCCTGAACAACCCGCACCAACTCGCCGAGTCTGGGATTGGACTCAGCGAGTGCACTCCATGCACAACCTCAAATGACCTTCTAAGGTCAGATCCACTCTAGTAACTCATAGATCCAGTCCCCTTAAGCTTATTAACCACGTAAAGTCCGAGTCTTGGTGCTCAATTAGCATCATATAGCTCATTAATGGAGGTTTAGCCTCAAATACATAGATCTCCATCTAAAACCTCCATGGATGCACATAAAGCTTGGGCAAGGAGGTGCTCTGGACCTCTATGGGTCTAGATTCAGAGCCATAACTCGCCAAGGGACCATAATGATGCTAGATCTAGCCACAAATGGGTTCAAAAACCCTAAATCTATATGAACATCACAACAACAAAGAAGGATTCGAATGGTACCTCAGATGTGATGTCTTGGACCTTAGCTCTTCAAGAATCCACCCCTCTCTTGCTTCCTCTTGGCTAGATCTTCTCTTCCCTTGCTAGACAATAACTCCAAGAATCAACAATGGCTTCTTCCCTCACTTGAATCACTCAATTGATCTAGGGTTTCACTATGGGGACTAATGAGTGCAAATGACGGCCATAAGGCCCTTTAAATAGGCCGCAAACCCGAGAAATTAGGGTTTCATTAAACGTCGCAGACTCGCCGAGTCCACTAAGGTGACTCGTCGAGTCCGAGCATCAATCCAGATGAGAACCCGCGTCTTAACTCGGCGAGTCTATGCACCAACTCGCCGAGTCCCTTCTCAAAACTCAAAATGAAAAGATTAATTAATATACCTGAAATTCCGGATGTTACAAAAAGATTCTCTAATTTTTAAATCATAAACAAATCGGTCTTTTCTGGCCATGAAAATGGGGATGTCACAGTTGGTATCACAGCATTAGTTTAAGCGAACTAGAAATTTGTAGGATTTCTAGACTTAAACTTAGAATGCTAAGCGATAATTGTGAGATGTGAGCACTAGCTTATTTTAGGAATTATGCCTAAAATGCTTTTATGTGCTAAATGTTGTGTGCTTGATATGTTGTTATTTGTTCGGATCTATGGTCTATTGCCGATCGGATCTAGAAACCTTATGTGTTTAGGACTCTAAACGTATGACTATGATATTTGAACTAACATGTAAACATTTCGGAGGGATAAGGATGATTTAAATGTCTATCCTAAGTAAAGATCTAAATTCACCCTATTCGGTGTAAAGATCAAAATGGAAAGAACCCGCAGTGGACCCGGGAATGCAAATGGGAACATGAATCAACCTCCAGTGATTGAGCAAATACCCGTTATGGTAGCCGCTCCAGAGCCAATCACCATGGCCGGAGTGCAAGCGATGATCCGGACGATGTTTGATCGTCAAATGGAGAAAACCAGACGTTTGCTTCAACAAAATCGAGAGGAACTTACGATGCTAGTTGAACAGCCCGAATTGAACGATGGGCAATCAGAAGGAAGGAACTACAGTGGGACCATTAGTCAAGCCAACCCACCAATAGTTCGAGAAAACAACCAGGATGACGGAGTCGAGAGGAATGGATGCAAGTACAAGGATTTTATGACTTGCAAGCCATCAAATTTCACTAGAAAGGAAGATCTGATCGGAGTCATGGATTGGATCTCAGAGATGGAGTTAGCTTTCATGACGTGTGGTTGTAGAGGCAAACTATAGACCACATATGCAGTACACCAGTTTAGAGGGGGCACGGTTCGTTGGTGAAACACTTTGGGGAAGACTCTAAGCCCCAATGAGCCCCCTGCAACTGACGTGGGCAAAGTTTTTGGTGCAGTTCAAACGCAAGTACTGCTCAGCTCAAAACCTGCTAGAACTAGAAAACCAATTCCTAACCCTGAAGAAAGGGAGCATGTCTAGTGATGAATACACCAACAACTTCACAGAGAAGATAGAGTTCGCCTTGCATCTTGTCCCAGATGAGCTGACGAAAATCGATAAGTACGCAAAGGGACTTCCATGGGAATACGTGGTACCAGTGCGTCAGGCACCTACTCTAGAAGCAGCTATCTGGGCTGCCAAATATGTGGAGGATATGATTAATGGAAGAGCTACTAGCAAGGTTGAGGTTGGCGAAAAGAGGAAATTCGAAGGATCGGCAAGGCCTGATGAGAAGAGAAATTACAATACAAGGAAGTTTAGAAGAGGAGGAAGTGAATAAAGATGGTGCGAAAAGTGCAAAAAGAAACACACTGGAAAATGCGGTGATGAGGTGACTTGTTTCAAGTGTGGGAAGCATGGGAATTATGCCAACGAGTGTACATTCAACAAAAGTGTGTGTTATGGATGTAACGAGTAAGGGCACTTCAAGCAAGACTGCCCAAATAGAGAGGGGACTACAAAGCCAAATGTGCCGCCAAAGCCAAAGGCAAGAGCATTTCAAATGATCATTGACGAAGCAGATGACAATGAAAGGATTCAGGAGTGAAGGATTGAGATCCAAAGATCGAGTTGTGAAGTAGTCGTGTATATAGTACCACGTGGTGTAGCCTATTAGAGGCATAATATAGGTTGAACTTGAACACCTATGTAATCGTTTCAAGGAATAATATAAAACCTTCGTTTTGTTATCTGATGTGTTAAGTTGTTATGTGATTTTCTTGTATGGTGACATGAAAAACTGCGAGACAATACTTGGGACGAGTATGAGTAGGTGTGAATGGTAGTAGAGGCCTATACTACCGGAAGCACAGGACTCACACTTGGATTAGGGAAAGTCACAAGGTTACCAAGAAGCTAGTAATTGATTTCGTTTTATTCGAGTATGTCGTTACCATCGTTTCGATAATGACTAAGAAGATGATTGTTATTCCGACCCTAGTGGTCATATCGAATTGAGCCCGACTACGATGAGTATGTTATGTGGTTCCGTGAACCAAGTTCGATGTAGCACCTAAATTAAGTCAGAAGAATTAATCAAAGCAATCAGTAGAGGAATCGCGATAGTTGCTAGAAATGCTACCTTTTAAGATGAGATTAGAACATGAAGGAAAGTATATTCTGTTCTGGGAAACTCTAAGAGACCTGAGTCTAAGCATTGCAACATACGATGATAGGTCATTAGAATATGACACATTGTTCCATTATAGTAATAAAAGAACTTATCTTGAGTTCGTATCTAGTGAGGATCGAGATTGTGACTTGAAGGTCATATATTGGAGTCTAATGTGAGATAAGGAGCAGGTGCAAGATCGAGCACCGCCTGCAGTTCAAGAAGTTAATTCGAAGGAACATAGGAGTTATAGTTATTACCTAGGATGAAAATATAACGTATGGAGTCATTATACAACCCTGTTTCATTGATGATTCCGGGACATAATCATCCTAAGGGGGAGATAACTGTAACGCCCATAGATCCGGGCTAGTCAATTTAGAGAAAAAGAGCATCAAAAAACCAGTTTTTGATGGAAGATTATTTAGAAGGATTAATCTTAACCAAATTGTAGCATATGTCACAAGGTTTCCATACATATAAAGAACGCCCAAATCTGACTTCGTATGAAGAAGTTATGATTTTTCGAAGTTTTAGCTTAACGGTATACAGCCCAAAGTTCGAATATTAGATCGAGCGGTATTTAGCCAACACAACCTAAACGAGAATCGAAGATCTCGTTAATAGTAGCGTAACAGTAAAAAGACAGACGAAAACGGACGTCGGATGAAGAAGTTATGAGATTTTAACGGACCAATCTTGTCCCGACCTGTTAATAATATAAATTTTAAAATAAAGTCAAAATTAGCCGACAAAGTCTAAACGTAAATTGTAGAGTACGTTCCCGCCTATGCGTGGATATAAAGAACGTCGAAAACAGAGCTCGTATGACGGAGATACGAATTTTAGAAGTTAAGGGAGCAATTTGTGAAGCTGATGCATGGATTGATGATGTGGCCTAGCTCCTAGCCGTCCGATGAACCCGCTTCGGATGAGTGACACACCACCCTCGCATTACGCCCAGCATCCGAGCTCTCGTAGGCTCTGCGTACTCCTAACACTCCTCGGTCCAGCTTTGCCCACGTCGCACCACCCCGAAGACCGCCATGTAGCGAACTTATCCGAAGCTACGCCCAACGTAGCTTTTCCGAACGCCCAGCGTTCCGAGGCCTGATAGCCTATAAAAGGCAGCAAAGAGTCCTAACCCCCTTAAAGTCTAGGTTAACCCCCTAGCACCCGAAGGAAGCCCCGATGCTCCCGGAGTCCCGAGAAAAACGGTCTTTCAGTTCGGAAACGCTGCTCCAAACGGAGCCCGGTTTTCGAGAAAACCCGTTGTAAGTGGGCTACGCATATGCTATTTTTAATATAGCTTTTAAATAATTATAGTAATGTTATTAGGTCCTTAGAATATTTAATTGGGCTATTATTATAGGTTATATAATGTCATTATAATATCTTTTTAACCACTCGTGGTACGGGGTTTCGGTTTGGAGGGCCGCTTGGGTTGCTGGATTCAGAAGTGCTTATATGCCAAAATGATCCTGCCCACCGGTGTTCCATATCTGGCCTCGTCTGTATATAGTGGGTGAAAAGTATTGTGTCACGCTTATATAATAGTAATAATATTTAGACTATTAATTAGTCACGGTTAATGTCAGACTAAACCTTGGTGATATTGAGGGAAAATTGGTTTGAGATAACGAAGTGTTGTTTGAGTGCCGAGTCACCACCTTTCAAGTGAGTTCATAGTTACTTTAATCTTACCCATAGATATGAAGTATTTTATATAAATTACGTGCTATGTGTGTATACTGTCTGAATACTTACTGTCTATGCTGGATGAAACGATTTTATACACATTTTAAATGATTGAAACTCTATATGTATTTTATATCCATGAAAATGTTGGGTAAAACATGGGTAGATGAAATAGTTGATGTGTGATAAAATGCTGAGAGGCCTCAATGTTTAAGATGATCTAGCCATCTAGCAGAGTATAGATGACGACCACAAACTATCCTAGACAGTCCCATGGAACACTGGCAGCCTCGTAACTTATAGGTGTTTTTGAAATACGTATTCACTAAGTATTCTTGAACTAAGTGTTCACCATATGTTTCGAACTAAGTGTTCACTAGATGTTTTGAACTACGTGTTCACTAGATCTTTTGAAATGCATGTTCACCAGATGTACCCTGAAAGACCCTGGAGACTATGAGACTTAGTGCCTAAACCATGGAGACTATGTGACTTAGTGTCTGTTGAGTAAACCCTGGCAACGATGGATTTCGTGCCGATTCCTTAGGATGATCCTTAGGAATGAATGAACGAGGAATAGCTAATTATTAGGGTAGATCCTTAAGAGTAAAGAAGATAATGGGGATGGGTAATTGGGTTGATTGTTTGATGTTTAAACATAATAATTATATTATTGTAGGTTGAAAACCCTATGTACTCACCAGGTTTCCCAACCTGACCCACTTCAACTTATTTGTATCACAGGTGTCTATATGAAGTTACATTACACTGAGAGATTAAGGAAATGTAAATCACTAGTGATAATGAATGTAAGTTTTGTTTATGCTTACGTTTCTAGATTGACAATAACATCCCAAATGTTTTAAAATGAATAAAAATACATTTCTTAGGAAATGCTTTGATAATGTATTTATCATGTTTTACTAGGAACAAATTTCGCAACATATTTCTTTAAAAGATTCTCTAATTTTTAAACCATAAACAAATCGATCTTTTCTGGCCATGAAAATGGGGATGTCACATTTTACATGGATTATAATTCCATTTCCTTCGAACCAAATAGAATCTAGGATTAGTTCCAATTCCATTTCCTGCGAACCAAACATTATATGGAATTGGATTCAAATTCATGACTGGTTCTTTTTACAATTCCAATTCCAGTTATTTTAGAAACAATTTGTGAACCAACAACACATAAGGACCCATAGTCATCCTCAAAAGGTATTAAGTCCCTGCCTAGCCTCTATCAAATGAACCTACTGTTTGACCATCACCTCACTCTTTACGTGATCTTCTTTCAATCCATCACCTAAGTAACCTGAATCTGCTCAAAAATACATGGAACTACTACCAACCCCATCTGTACATACTCCCTTCTCTTATGAACCTTCATGGATCCTTAGTTATTCTTCTTTTCTTGAAACCTTTGTGAATTCCTTACTTTTCTTCACTCACGGATTATCTCTACGTTATTAAAATAACACTCTTGCCTTGTTCAACTCATGGAACCTTTCCTCTATATTTTCTAACCATACACACTCTCATACCCACATGAATTAGCTATCTATATTCCCGAAGGAATCATCATCTCTTTCCCCGTAAGAACTATAAATTCGTTCCCAAAAGAACCATACTCTTATTCCTAAAGGAATCATCTTTCTACACTTCCATTAATCTTTCATGTGACTTATCACATAAAACTTGTCACATTGACAATTTCTCTCTTTATCTCATCAAGAGACTCTTTTATACTCATTTAGTACTTAACTCATTAAGTACTTATTCTAATTTATCTCCTCATAAATCATAGGTATTCTGCACAATACGATTGATACTCATCAATACGATTATAATGTATATAATCCTATTCTATCTCTTTCTACCATCTCGTATGTATTTCAAAAATACCTTTCTTGTCTAACCATATATTCTCTAGGTATACTTACATGCTTTGATACATGTATCTAATCGTATACCTCATATAACTCTAAATATACATATATGATCTGCTACATGATTTGGAATGTATATTTAATCTTTATCTTCATATAATAACTTGAGGGCATTCACTTAGTGCCTCATGATCCAACACACACATTCACACACACACACACATATATATATATACATACATATATATATATATATATATATATATATATAAACATAACATATATACGTAATATAGAGAGAGGGAAATAGAGAAAGAGTGATATAACTCACATTGTTAGTTGGTGAAGACTAACTACCCTTTTTCTTTAATTCTTCCACTGATGCATCTTGATCTATATTCGTTGCTTTTAGGCATATTCACACACATATACAAGTTTCTCAATACTTTTATTAGCATATTAAGAGATTAATGAATCTCTTGGTCAAAATGAACAGTTAGTGGATTAGTATTCTAACTTCTCAATTTCTATCTCTTAATCTACTCCAACCAATGAATTAAGCATCTATAACAACCGATTTCGAATTGCTGCATTATTCGGGGTCGTAGCCTAATTATCAGTTATCATATGGCTTTGGGCCCTGGGGGAAGATAGAGTTAGCCTTTTTTAGATGAGGGTATTATAGATTAGGTGATCCGAGTGTTCGATTGTGTTTCAGAGTCAGAGCCCAAGGATATAATCGTAAAATGGTAGTTAGGGCCTTTATGAATTTTGGATTTTTGTTTGGAAAATCTTAAGGCGAGGATGATTTAATAGAAGTGTAGAGCTTCTCATTACCATTCGGTGGATATAAATAACGTCGAAAATGGACTTAGAACGAAGGAGTCATGGCCGATTAAATTTGAAGTGTTTTGGAGCTTTAGTTAGTACGTGGGGCGTACTCATTTGAGTACGCAAGGCGTAGTGGAAGATATGATCGCGAACGCCATTTGAGTACGCAGGGCATACTCGCTTCAGCTAGAAACCCTAATTTTTAGGGTCTTGCCCCTATTTAAGTTCATTATGTTCATGAGGCCTTGCCTTTTATTAGCCTTCATATCTCCTAAACCCTAATATCGACCCCTAGGAACCATATTTGAGTTCTTAAGCTCTTGTGAGGAATCTTGGTGTGTTGTTGTGCATTTTGAAGAGGTTGAAGGTTGTTGAAGAATCATCAGTTGGAGTGGAGCTTGGATATCCAGTAGTTGCATATCTTTTGCAACTTATTGAAGTCAAAAGGCTCTCATATTGACATATGTTTGGGTAGATCTTGTTTGGGATGGGTTATGACACATTTTGGTCTCTTTGGTTTGTCTTTATGAGGATGAGATTGCTCCAAGAGTTTGGTCACAAGATCTGGACATTTTAGGTGTCCAAATGCATAAAAATGTAATCATGATGGTTGATATCTACCTATGCATTTGTATTAGCTCCTTGTTGAAGTTGCAAAGTTAGGGCTTGATTTGGGACCCATTGAGCTGTGCAAAAGCTGAAAGTTAATGAGTGTATAGGTTAAGGCATGATTTGGAACTAGTTTTGTGCATTGGAGGTTTTGGGTTAAAGGTTTAGGACCTTTTCTAGATAGATTAAGAGCATGCAGCATACACGGGGTGTGCCTCTTGGGTTGACCAATGGATATTTTGATGCCTTTAGGACATTGGTCCTTCTTGGATTAGGTCCATGATGGATTTTGGCCCAATTTGGGTATTGGGCCATATTGGGTTGTATTGCTAATGGTTTGGGCTTCAGATTTTAGGCCAAGAATGGAAAGGTTAAAATGGACTTTTACCCTGAGTATTGAGCAGACGGATTAGGTTTCTAGCTATGGGTTGAGGACTAATTATTTACTTGGTGTTATTTGATGTTGTTGGTGCGGGCATTTTTCGGATCGGCAGTCCGAGCTTTTGGTCTGCGTTATTCAGCAGCTTCAGGTGAGCCTCCTCACCATACTATGGGTCGATGGCACCAATGGTAGCCCATTGGCTTATGATATATAGGAAGACCAGGGGTAGCCCTTGGCATTTGTATGAACGACCCGGAGGTGGCTCCTGGCAAATTGTATGCAAGACTAGGGATCGGACCCTGGAAAATAGATAAATAGTTTATTTATATAGATAGTATGATAGTTGTCACTGTGATGCTTGCATGGAAGACCAGGAGGTGGCTCCTGGAACTTGTGTGTAAGACCTAGGGGTTTGGCCCTCGACATGGCAAATTAAGACCATGATACGACTCGTTGAATAATGACAAGACCATGGTTGGCAGATAGCATTCTCTATTGTATGTATGGTATGTGGTATTTTGGGGAACTCATTACGCTTTGCGTTTATAGTTTTTTTGGTTATGGTTTCTGACACGTACGATTCGGAAGGGAAGGGCCCGTATTGATCGCAACGCATACCCATGTTTCCGCATTATGATGATTTTGGGATTGTACTCGGATAACTGTTTTCTTATAAAGTACTTTTAAATATTTTGGAAAAGGATAATGCGTGTTGACTTAGAGATAATTAATGTTTTGTTGAATTAAAAATGAAAATTTTACCTCATAATTTTCGAAACATTACAAGTTGGTATCAGAGCCTTGGTTTGAGGGATTCAGGCATACACTCGGGTGTGTCTGAACTCAAACCGAGGGTTTGGTAAATTCTTCATAAAATAAATGTTTTATTAAAGGAGTTTCTGTTGGATTAGGTGTCAAATCCAATAACTATAATTGGTATGTACTTGAATTGACAGTAACAATGTCTTTTGGGTTGCCTTCAAACCTGGAAATTGAATATGATAACTTTTAGAGAGAGAAGAATGATTTATTAATTTATTACTTGGTTAATAAATTAATTAGAAATCAAAATAAAAGATTTATTAATGTATTATGGAAATAATATATTAATTAGAAATCATAATATTTAATCAGAAATTAATTTTGAGATTAAAGGAATTAACTGAAATTGCAGGGACTAAAGGTGACAATGTTCAATAGTTGAGCATTGGGCAATTCAAGAACCTCCCTATAGGGGGTGCACGAAATCTAGATTCTCCTAGGGTTTCCTTGTGCTCTAAGGGTGCCTTGGATGCCTTAGGGAGGATGGTAATGGATTAGGGTTAACTTGGATACACCTGCCTTATCCAATACCTTCCTTATCACCTATATAAACCCCTATAGGGTTTGATGTCGTCCACCACTTGATTCCGTAGAGGAATTCTGAATTTTTCCACCCCTTCTCTCTCTCCCTCTCTATCTCTATCTCTATTTTATTCCTTGGTTGCTTGGTTTGTTTGTAAGCCATTAGAGGCGCGACACTTGTGGCGTTTGCTACCGATGGTCTTTCAAGTAAGGTTTTTAGATTGTTATTACAATATAACATTCAAGGTATGTACTTTAATCTTTATTATGTGAATGTTGATTATAATACATAGAACCTAGGTTTTTCTCTTTGATATTCAAGTTTGCATGTTCAACTAATGAAAACCTAGATCTTTATTTTTAGTGTTGCATGATCACATAAGATTTGTAGTTATTCTCATAACCCATCAATTTCTAACAGAAGAAAGGGGTATGATGTGTGCAATCGGCCGAGCTCAAGTAAGTGGTTCCCAAAATACCCATACATGTTTATTATGTTATATGTTATGAGAATTGCATGCTAGATTAGGGCTAAGGATATGCTCAGGATTTCATGATAGGAGAGATGCCTTTATGTGCCTGATTGTTTGAGCTTTTAGGATTGCATGCCAATATGGTTTTCAAATAATTGGATAAAATGGATTGATTAGTTGGCACATTGGTTAGATTTTCCTTTGCCCTAATGTCTCTTTCTTTATGCTTTGTGGGACTCTTAGTGATGTGGGTTAACTACTAAGTGAATATGTCAAGTTAGATTTGACAAAGCTTGAATAATCTCAGAGTGATGGATTTGACCCTATTATATAGCTCTTGATTGAGTCTAACCATTATAGGGATAAGTCTTTTACTTGAAGGATTATCTACGATTTTTTCCATGTGATTGTATTCATGAGGTGGTTAACTGACATTATGGGGAGTTCTTCAGCGGCTGATGGAAGGGTGAGGTCAGAAACCTAGGAAAGCCTATGAAGTGCTTAAGTGGGTTTAGTTTCATTGTGTAGCGAGTTTTTGGGGTATCAGCTTGAGAAGGTGACTTAGAGGGTTCAAGATGATTCTTGAGCAAAGTATGATAGGTGTGCAATGTAGTATTGGGCCTGTACTACTGAAAATACATGATCCATACTCGAATCGAGCAGAGTCACAGAGAGTCTTAGAAGCCTATTGGATGAGGATTCATGGTTATGTTCTGATCAGTTGCATGATTGTTTTTCAGAGTGGTTATGAGCATGCAGGAAGGAGGTTCGGGTTCGGGTTCATGCTCAGGTGCAGGTACTGAGCCGATTGATGAGCGGATATGGGAGTTCATCTCGTCAGAGATTACCCATAGTATTTTGGAGCAGACTCATGTGATCTTTGGTATGGTCAAGGAGGAGATTTTGGATGAGCGTCTGGGTGCATTCTATACTAAGATTATGGATATTGTTGGAGCTCACACTCTTTCTTTTTGTGAATTCCGTGCTTGTGGAGCTCCTAAGTTCTTTCGGGAGAAGGACTCCATTGCTAGTAGGAGATGGTTAGCGGATATGGTTAATGCTTTTAGGATGACTTTCTGCCCTGAGGGGTCGAAGGTCGGATTTGCCTCCTATCTTCTAAAAGACAGAGCTCGAGATTGGTGGGAGGAGGTAGACTTCGCTTTGGGAGGCGAATCCCTGGAGACGATGACTTGGGATGAGTTTGTGACCCGGTTTAGGACTGAGTTTCTACCAACTATTAAGGTGCATCAGTTGGCGAGGGAGTTTTAGGACCTTTGTTGAGACTGTGGCAGAGATCACTGCCAAGTTCCAGGAGAGGGATTTATTAGTTACGCAGTATATAACGAATGAGGAGATGAAGAAAGTAAGGTATCATGATATGTTGAGGGCTGACATCAAGGAGTTTGTGAGTATGTCAGGGTGCAAGACCCTCAATGATATGATTGCTAGAGCCAAGGAACCGAAGATCGATTTGGAGCAGCTGGGGAAAAGGAAGCTAGAGCAGGTGCAGGCAGTTGAGGGTACTGCGAAGAGACCTAAGACTTCAGACCAGCGGTTGAGGGACCAGCAGGGTCGGGGTCAGTGCAGCATGTATGGGAAGCAACATGATAGGGTTTGTTATTCTAAAGGGTATGGGCTGCTACAAGTGTGGCTGGGTTGCTCATGTTAGCAAAGATTGTCCTCAGGGACAAGCCTGTTATGTTTTCACTGCAACCAAGTGGGCTACAAGAAGGCCGACTGTCCGGAGATAATGAGAGGAGCAGTGAGGGCACCTGTTTCCCTCTTTCCTCTCTTATGGCATTCCTGTCTTATGGCACTCCTCTCCTGCAAACAAACTGGATCTGGACACCTCTTCTTCTAGGCCAATGTGGATCAATATGGCACAACAAAGGAATCGAGATGGCGCATCATCTACCAAGATGGTCTATGATGATGCAACATCTCCTCCATGGCACACCATCTCATGAGGATGGCACAACTTCTCCTCCGTGGCGCAACATCAACCTCTTGTCACAACTTCACTCCCTCATGGTCTAACATCCATTCCTTTGGTGCAACTCCTTTCCTCCTGGCTCAACAACTTTATGAATGACGCAAGATATGACCCCATGGTGCAACATCCTCTATGCTTGATTCCAAATCCATCTTCATGGTGTAACATGTTGTTCCATGTTGCTCCAAGTTACTCTATGTGCTCCAAGTTGCTCCAAGCCACTTGTAGTTGCTGCAAACAACCTTTTGGAAGATCCGTTACTTTGTCACTTAATCTTTTGCTTTTTCTGATGATCCATTCCTTTATCAGAATATATGTTTCTTTGTCACATGCTCCATGAACCCCAAGTGCTCCATTATGATCTAAGTGCTCCAAATGCTCCATGAGCATGATCCAAATGCTCAATTCACATTTAACAACCATGAACTACACCGAATTCAAAACCGGCCAATGGATTAAGGTTAGTAATCAATGAATGGGTGCTTCTTGTTTAACACCAAGTTTCTAAAACGGATCAGAGTAAGGCATCACTTTTGGGGAAAATGGGTGTCACGAGGTGACAAGTGGAAATGAGAGTCACCATATCACACTAAAATAATCACGTCGTGAGGGTGGTTGCAGCCAAAGCCCGCGAATTTTAGGGTTTTCTCCTTATTTAACGAACTTATCTTATAACACAGGGTGTCTTTTTCAGCCTCCCTTCATTTCAAACGAAACTCTGGCCCCATCCTTGAGTTCTTGAGAATTTGGTGGTGTTTTGGAGACTTGAAGAGTAAGGGATCATCTTTGGTGCATAGATCTAGCTTGCAAGCTTCATTTTCATCTTCTAGCAACATATCTGGACCTTTATGAGTAACTAAGATTCAAGCTTTATGATTCCTTGTTGCAAGATCTAGTGTTTTATGCATGATTATCCATGGTTAGATAAGTTTGAGTGTTGGACTCCATAAAGTTAGCAACTTTATGAGTTCTTAGAGTCCCTTGATGATTATATGTGATGGATCTGAAGTTTGGGTGATGTTTGAGCTCATGCTTTAGGTTTTGACCTCCTTTTATTCATAAATGCCCTAATTTGAGCTCAAGTCTTGCATTGGACATGCAAGACATTAAAACATCAATTTTTATGGTTTTTAGGGTGTTATGAAGCCTTTTGGAAAAGGTGGATTAGTGGCTTAATGGATTAAGGGGTTTTATTTGTCATTCATATAGTTCTCACGATGTGAGGCTATATCTGTCACGTCGTGAGGATCAAAGGACCACGACTATTTTGTTTTTAGTGGCTTAGGACGTGACCTATAGATTGTCACATCATTAGTGGCTTAGGACGTGACCTATAGACTTTTGTTGACTAATTTGACTTTGAGTCAAAATTTAAGGATTTGGGCTGTTGATTAAGGTTTGACCATGTTTTGGTGATTATAAGGTTCATGGGAGCAAGAAGTGCATAAAAGGGAGTGCGATGTAGTGTTTCTGGGTTCTTCGATTCAGGTGAGTTTTCCTCACTATACCCGTGGGTTGAAAGCACCAATACCGACTCACTAGATTTAGTTATGTATCCTTGTATTTAGGATGTTGTTGTGCTATAATGAGTTGTTAGATATATTTACATCCTTATGTGTTAGGATGTAGTAGTAGTGGTATGCTGGTTAGAGTACCAGTAGACTGGTTATTTATGGCTATGCATTCCATGGAAATTTGCTAGTAGTAGAGAAGTGTGTTGTGAGAGATCTAGTAGCAATAGTGAGTTGTATGGTTGACGCAGCATGTCAACAAACATCGGGGGGGGGGGGGGGGGGGGGTTTGTATATATATTTTTGTTGTGGGGTATTTTGAGGGAACTCAGTACACATTAATCAACAACAATGAAGATTCATTTTTACTATAATACTCTGATCTTTAAACAATGTACTTTAGTACAATTGGTTTTCCTAACTTGTGTTTTGAAAACGAGTAATTTTATCTTAATTAAAAATGAAAAACTTTGGTTGTAAAAATGGGACGTTAGATCGTGAAACCATAACACGGATCGTGGTTTACTACCATTAACGGCGATATCAAAACACGGAGGTTAGATGTCGAGATTGTGTCGCTATTAATGGTGGTATTTCTTGGGGTGCTAGACAATGATGTGTGAAATGAAATTAAAATTAACTTGAATTGGTAGTTGTAATAATAAAACGTTATGTTGTTTTCTTTCACAGTAAAAATGTATTATCCTAGCAAAATAAACATAAAAAATCAACGTATAACTTTTTATACAAATGAAATCTACATAAATTAAAAAAAGAAAATTGTAAAAATTAAATCCAAATTAAATATATATTAAAATCTATATTATTTAGAAATGTATATAGATTAATTAAATAACTATATATATTTATAATATTATTCGTAATATTTAATTTAGGGTTTGCAATTTACACTTTCTAATTTCCAGTTTATTTCGAATTCTAGTTATAAAAAGCGATATATATATATATATATATATATATATATATATATATATATATATATATATATATATATATATATATATATATATATATATATATATATAAGAATTAAAAACTAAATGATTGAAAATAAATTATGATTGGGAAATCGATTAAACAATAAAAACGTTAAACGTAATTAAATGATTAAAAATAGATAATGATTTGGAAACTTTTAAACTTTAGTAGAGTTAATGGTATATGGAATTTAACGGTATTGTGACAAATTTTAAGGGTTCAATGCATTATGAAAAAAAACATATATTCAAACGAATTTTTATTTAATTTATATCATTTTTTTTCTTAAACAATTTTGGATTTTATGCTATATAGTTAAACTCGTAAAATTTCATTAATAATTTCATATTCATTAAAAGTATATATTTCATGAATATTACATAATATTTGTGTATTTTTTTTTCCTAACACCTAATTCACACACCTCTAATTTACGCTTAAAATAAAATTACATATGTGTCTCAAGACAGAGATGTAACCCTAGTATTTCTGTATCAATTTTCATATGTTCATATTTAGTATGTTATTTAATTCATATCCGTTCGGTAACATGAGAGAGGGAGATATCACATTCATTCGGGGTATCAATTTAGAATAAATAGTAGCTAGCATCATGTTATAATTAAATGAAAATGCATATATCATGTCCTATCCCGTCTTTTTCTAGCATCTACCAAGATTAAAATCTAGTACAACGCATGCATTAATAGTTGTACTCAAACAAAAGAGACTAATAATATTGAAAGAGGGATATACACATCTCGATCCAGGAAGTATCATGGCATCGTAAAGAACACTAGTAGTATAGTTATTACCAAATAATCAATGATTCATTGATTCTTCAAACGTGATCTTCATATAAACTTTAGAAATAGTAGAGAGAGCTTTAGATTCAAATATTATAACAGTAAGACGATTCGTTTTCTTGATGATCAATCTCAGATGCAGCTTCATCTTCTAATTCGAGGCAACATTCATCATCAATTCCACAAGCTGCATGTCCATTTCCAAATGCTTTTATGTGATCTTTCAAAGACCTTTTGTGCTTGAAATCCGATCCACAACTACAATACCAAAGCTTCCCACAATTCTTCTCGTGAGTGCGCCAATCTCCTCTCACTGCAAAGTTCTTACCACATTTCCTACACATGAATGGCTTTATTCCATGTTTTCTTTTGTAATGTGTCTGGAGAGTTCTGAAATCTTTAAGTGGTTTAGCCCTCGGGTGATCGATGTTGTTATGGCACTTCGGTGCACAACAGTAGCATGGTAGTCTTAACATGGCTGTTGGCTGTATTCCCCTTAGAGATTCAGGACCTCTTCTATATTGAGATCCATGCCCCCACATATGCATCTGTTATATTATAATGATGATTCAAGTATTATGCAATCAATTAAACAAGAAGATCTTTGAATGCATTAGTGGGAGTTAATGAGTGAACATGAATAAGCATTAACTCGTTGAATGATTATTCAACATAGACACTATATGAAGCTACTGACCTAGTTCATAAATAATTAATGCGTTCATGTATACACTGAAATGTTTATTAATATCATATGACGTACAAAACAGTGTTTTAAAAAGCATCAGGCAGACATAAAATATAGTAACACTAAAATATGTAAAAGATATGAAAGAGTAACATTTTGATGCCATTTTATTTTCATCAAAATACATTTTCAAACGATCCATTTTCATAGTTCCATCGTGACACTCATTCGGAAAATCCCTACGTAGACCATCAAATGGAAAATATTATAAGTGTTGGATGGATGAACTTCGAAAAAACTATTTATAATTGGTGATATATGTCATCACAAAATCGCTAGAGATGTGCATGAAAGTGTGTTTTGGGACAGCGCAAATTAATCACGTCGATCTGGAAAAGAAAACCTGTTTGCTCATGATTCTTGAATGTTTTTTAAGCTAAATTAACTTAAAGCATTTAAATTTATGTGGTGTATATGTGGTGTTTGACTGATCATATCTTAACTGGTATATACCTCGATGAATGTGGCTTTCAAATCCAAATAGTAGCTAGTGAGAACTGAATTTAAGATGAGCTACCACATTGTCCTATACGTCTATGACATTATATGTTTTCTACAGCGCCTTGACAGATCTGTCAGGTTCTGCAAACTACGAGCTCCTTAACTCATAAAGCAATAAATAACTCCCTAGTATAATACTAAAAAAATCAAGTAAAAGGAGATAAATGTGCTTAAAAGTTAAAATAGTAAAGAAAACCAAAGCAAAACATTATTCATGGTTTTCAGATGAATTTAGAAATATTTCCATCGACATACAAAACGTGGCTAGTGGTCAGAGATATAAAGATATATGATGGAGGAGGCTGTCTTTTTGTAAAATTATTACTACTGTTAATTATTTAGGCATAAAGATTGGAAATTAATCATGAATAGATCAGTGAAAAGGTTGCAGTAAATTAATTTTGACACAACTGTCAATATATTAAGGGAAGGAGAAAAAAAAAGAAACCAAACTTCAAGGAACAAAAAGCATAATCCATGTCTTGTTCAATCAGATATAAAGTGGACATCATTTTTTTCATTTTTGAACAGTAGTACTGCTGACCAATCTTAGATCGTAACAGATGGACCAAAGTCTTGATTTGTTTACATCCCCACAAAATAATAATGGAGAAACGAAAAGAAAAAGTTATTAGTAATTTTTAACCCTAGCCCTAAAAGACAAAGGAAAATTGTCAAGAAGAGAAGTGAACAATAAATAAATAGAAGAATACGAGTAGTACTCTAATACCTGCATGTTATTGTATCTGTTGAAGGTTTTGAAACAAAGAGGGCAAGAGAATTGAGTTGGGCCAATGAGAATTTGAGAAGGAGTAGGGATCCAGTATTGACCCTTATTCAGTGTGCTTGTAAGATACTCATTACTATGAGTACCTTCATAATTATCCTCTTCTTCACCCACTTCTTTATGATCCATGCCAATACCATTATGTGTATTGGAGGAGAGTCTTGAAATTAGATCAGCTTCAGAAAAACGGGGGCTTGGAAGTCCAAGATGTAAAGCCACAGTCACAGTACTCTCAGGATCATCAGAAACCAGCTTGTTATTGGGATCGATTTCCATGGACTTTGAACATGGGTGATTAGTAGAAGTATTGGTATTGTGTTCATGTTCATGGTTGAGTCGTCTTGTTGGGCTTAAACTGAGGAGAGGAAGAGCTTCTCTGAGTGGTGGTGAAGGAGGTGAAGGTTCATAGTGGTGAGGGAGAGATGAATAAGAAAAGGAAAGAGGAGGATGTGAATAAGATGACGAAGAAGGAGACAGATGGTGTTTATTCAGAGTAAACCATGATCTATCGTAGTATCTCGAGTAAGGGTGATCATTACTCATGATTCAGTAAGCTACGAAACAAAGATCAACTGTAGAACTAGATAGGTTAATAATGTAGAAAGTGATCACACACTTACAGAGAGAGAGAGAGAGAGAGAGAGAGAGAGAGAGAGAGAGAGAGAGAGAGAGAGAGAGAGAGAGAGAGAGAGAGAGAGAGAGAGAGAGAGAGAGGACCAAAAAGGTGAAAGGGTTGAGAACTGTAGAAGAACACCAATGGAGCTTTGTTCTTTAAGGCCCCAACATTATCTCCCTCTCACTTAGAGACCCTGTAAATTATAACTGATTCTCTCTCTAGCTATCATATTTCTCTCATGTTTAGTCACACCACATAGAGAGCTACTATATCTTGTCTCCCTACTTTTCAATTGTGCAAAAAAGGGGTCCATCCATCCTAAACAGTTCATTAACCTTAATATTTGATGGAGATATTAAATATTTTTGTATCTTTTGTTTTTATATATTTTTTTATTTATATAAAATATGATGTAAAATTTATTATTTCTTTTGCAATTCATTATTTGGATTTTGACATTTATCTTTAGATAATAAGTAGGAAGATAGATGTGAATAAAATGTATGAATTAGATATTTGATTTCTAGTTTGTTAATATAACATATCTTCTCTTATTTCGTAATTATCTTCGTTTATGTGAGATATTAAGTATCGACCAATCTTCAATATAATGCCTTGATCAACTAATTGTTACACCATTTGATTATAGACGGAAGTTCTATAATCATTCTCGGGTTCATATATTGATTAGCTTTGATAAATTAAGTGTTGTATAATTTTTTTGTTGTAGGATTATGTTCTAACATTAGACTATTGGGTATGGCAACTATGAAGCAAATATTGTCTTCTCAAATTCTAACATGCAATGACATGATGTTAAAAGTATAGAGAAATAAATGATTTGATTCGGTGTTGTCTCTCTTGTTTATTACCATACTTCATAACACCACATCTCATAACCGAAGGCGGTCGCGGTGTTTCAGCTGTTACCATAGCGTTGAGGTACTTCCACATAGGCAAAAACGTTCCTCCACGGGCCGTACCAAATAGTCTTATAGATGTCATTTTAACATTCAATAGATATGGAGTTTAATAGCTTTTGAACCCTTAAATAGGAAATATCAAACATTATGGTTTTTTTAATATCATATATCTGTTTTTGTAAATTTGTATTTTTAAATTTTGTAAAGTTCAATGTTTTATAAAAAAGAATTTATTACAACTATATGATAGATAGAATAGTGATATGATGAGCTATTAAATTTCAATGAGATCAATATATATTGTGGTTGCTCGTAGCCCGAATTAATCTTATTTGTATGATAGCATTGAATTGTGAAGATCAAAAATAGGTTACCAATAGAAACATCAAAAGCAACCATATAACTACAAAATTTGAAAGACAGTATATTAACAATAGCAAGAGGTAAGCAACAAAACTATGAAAGATGCTACATAAAATCTATGAGAGATACCTCTTTTTTTAACGGCAAATATATTAAAAATCTAATAAGATGTTATCGAAAAATTACAAACTACAAGCTACAAGTATGAAAATAAGAAATAGAACAACCGAACCAACATATATTTCTAAACAATAATCTATTCTTAACCCAAAGAAAGTAAATGAATATTATCCACCTATTTTAGCTAAAAGCATCTTCTATTGTTGAACACCAAAGCATATAAGGGTTTTCTAAATGATCCACACAACAAAACCAGTACAGCAAAAACATATTACACCTGCTTCGAATTTGTTAAAAAGAAAATAAATTATTTAATAAGAGTGCCTTCATAAGATCTATTATCTTGAAAAACTAATCTTTTCGATATTTCCAAATAGATTATGGACCCAAACCCTAAATAGTTCCTCAAAAAAGCGACATGAGAATTCAATTGGTGGGTAGGTAGCTAGTGTTAGAGTGGTATAGGACCAAAAAGACAAGTTCATGAAATTAGGGTTGATTGTTGTCTCACATTATAATATGATATCCTCCAAAATACACCAAATAAGAGACAGTATGTGCGTGTATTCTTGTGTCTTTATTGTTCCTCGGGAAACTAACACCTGAAAGTACTTAAAACTCCGGCAGTGAGCTTTGAAGAGAGAGCTGTGGTCGCATTGGTTCCATGCCAACCTCAAACACACTGATTCATCTAACCTCTTCAATTTTTTTCTTACATGCACATCAACCCACTGTTCAATTGTCACAATCTCACACAGTGACAGTGTAACAATGCGTGTATATATATGTCTGTATGGTGTTAGTGTATTTACGAAGTACAACAGGTTATTTGTACATGATGCAAGATATCTTAATTTTTCTGAACTGCTTTCTCACCTATTTATTAGGGTTTTGTTCTATTTTCATATATTTGAATTTTGATGAGATACTATTAGAGACTTCTCTCATGAAAAAAATTTGTTTAGTCTCTATGCACGAGAGAAAAATAATTTTATTCTTTTAAAAAACTCGAATACATGTTTATTTTGTTAGTTACAAAATTTTGAAGTCATGATCGTTATTTATTTAATAGTGATTGAAGTAATTAAAAGACCCGATTAAAATAGTTTTGCTCACAATGATATATATATATATATATATATATATATATATATATATATATATATATATATATATATATATATATATATATATATATATATATATATATATATATATATATATAGAGAGAGAGAGAGAGAGAGAGAGAGAGAGAGGTTAAAATGTGGATTAACAAATATTATGTGGATGTAAGAATTAATATGAGCCAAATATTATTTAATTTTAATAAATAATTAATTAAATCATCTAGCCTTTAATTTAGATAAATTACTCTATTTAAAACCCTATTGCCTTTTTCATCCACACCAACAAAATCGTATCCCTCCCGCTTCCATCCAAGAGGTCAAGATCGTCGGAGGGAACGACTTCAAAATCAAAAATCAGAATCGGGAGCTAACCCTTCATGGATTGTTCAATTGACATGCGCTCGAAGATGACAAGATCACCGTAGGGAATAACTTCAAAATCAAAGATGAAGCATGTTGCTGCTAGACAAAGTTTAGCGGAAAAAAACGATTACTTTATTCTATGCCGCTACCTGTTACGAGATCAGAACTTTGGTTTCCTTCTCCTTCAACTAGCTACTTTCTTAACCAAAATCCACAAGAAGTGAATCTCATTATGGGGTAAGTTTTTCTCTTTTCCAATTTGGATTTACCCTCATGTACTCATTCTTTTTTCTTACCAAATATCTCCACAATTTTTATCTTATTTTTTTTATTTCATTTTAGAGTTATAATAATTGCAAAATCGTTTAAGGTTATAATAGTAATTGTTGTGCTTTGGTTTCTTAGAAGTGTTAATGTTATGCAGGGGCTTTCATGATAAATGCATATTTCAAAGTATATAAAGGCTCTTTCAATGATTTTTCTTTATTTAACTCCAAATTATTTAAACAATTTTTGTTAATAAGAATCTCATGCACCAAAATGACCATTAAAAGGAACATGTATATTCTGGAGCTTTGTGTTACCATATTAGAGTAATTGTTTTTTTTTCAAATATCGTAGTTGTCTCATTTTTTATTTGTAAAATTTGAGTTTGGTGATTCAAACATATTTATTAGAATAGTCGAGGTGGAATTCAATAGGGATAGTCAACTCAAAATATTTACAAACAAGGTTGGTCCTTTATTTTCTCCTTAAACTCTAGAAGCATTTCTCTATTTTTTTAATCCTAAGTTTAATGTATGTGATTTAGTCTTATTCAGTCTCTTTAATTTTCAAATATCTTGGTTTTATAGAGATTTATTTGAGTTGATCGAGCTTAAGCCCTTATACATTCAAAGGTATGTTGAAATTGTGTAGTGTTGAAGCTCTTCTCCATTCACCTTGTTCAATCAGAACATAGTTGCAAACAACAATTACAGACAAAAGGATAAAATTATCCTCAAATCTCACCAATTAGATTTCATGAATATGGAAAGCGATATTCATCGTTATATAACTTCAAATCATGGTTTTATCTTTAAAATGGATATAGACCTAGTTTAATTGATAACGCTAGCAAAGACTGTAGTGTGCTTCCTTTTAGTTGAACATATTTGGTTTTAAGCACATCATAATACAATAGTCATGTTATTTGTATAATCTTATTCCCATGCTTATTTCTATTTTTTAATACAGGCTTTTGTTTACTCGTCTGTTAAAAATCTAAAGTCAAAGGATCTAAATTCCCTTCTAAGAAGAACGAGAATGAAGATTCTTTCACGAATGACATCGTATTCTTATAGAATGAAGATTTTTTCAAAAATGACTTACTATAAAGCTTGTATTCTTATAGAACTTGGCAAAAATTCAAAAAATGACATTGTATTTTTATAAAATGTGATAGTAAAAATTATTATTTTTGGACCTTATATTCTTCATAATATTAATATTCAATGATTATTCTTTAAAAATGTTGTTATTCTTCAACTCATGGTTCAAAATTTTGTTATTTTTCAAAATGTTCATTCAATCAGAATATGTATTATGTCAGAATTTGTATTCAATCAGAATATGTATTCTATTAGAATATGTATTTTAAACCCTTGGTCCACATTTATTCCTAACTCTCTCTCTCTCTCTCTCTCTCTCTCTCTCTATATATATATATATATATATATATATATATATATATATATATATATATAGAGAGAGAGAGAGAGAGAGAGAGAGACAAGGGTTCAATTGAGAAAAAAGGTTGACAATGAGGAAATCATTCTCAACCACATATTTATTTTGCCGCAAAACCTTTAGGCGTATCGGCGGAAATAGCTAACAGATACACATGTGTTTTCCAAGCAAACATATTTCCTTAAATTATGCTAAACATTCTATACACAAAAACATATTTTTTTTGTTGTTTTTTTATTTTTAGAAAGTTATTTTTATTGAAAAATTATTTTAAATATATAAAAATTCATAAGTTTTTTATTTTTTATAAATAAACATCCATATTGATATAGTTTTAAGTTAAAATAAAAAAAAAAAATTTAGAGTTTCAGCTCTCGTTATTCTTAAATGAATAAAAATTTATCAGATTTTTATTACAGTACATTCGTTATTCATTTATGAATAAAATGTATTTTTAACTTTTTTTGTAGTTTGAGTATCGTTCATATATGAATATAACACGTAATAAAGTTTTATTACTTAAAATATATTTTTTACATCATTTTTCGTCATATATTATATTTATATATGAATAAAATGTATCTTAGTTGTTGTCATATTTTATATTCATATATGAATAAAACATTTATCGGATTTTTGTTTCAGTTAATTTGTTATTCATATATAAATAAGTAATATAAATGATACTTAAATTGTAAAAAAAAAAAAAAAAAAAAAAAAAAAAAAAAAACTTAATCATATTTTTTATTCATAAATGAATCACGAATATATTGTAGTAAAAATCTGATGCATTTTTATTCACTTATGACTAACGATAGCTGAAACTATAAAAAAAATTAATTTATCTTAAAACTATATAAATATGGATGTTTATTTATAGATAATAAAAAATTATGAATTTTGATATACATTTAAATTAACTTTTTGATAAAAATAGCTCCTTAAAAATTAAAAGAACAAAAAAAATATGTTATTATATATATATATATATATATATATATATATATATATATATATATATATATATATAGGTAATGATTAGCTTAAACATGTTTTTATTGGAAAACATATGTGTATTGCTTTCCAATTTCCGCTAGTACGATAGAGGTTTTTGCGGCAAAAATAAATTAGTGACTGAGAATCATTCTCCCATTCTCAGTCTTTTTTTAATTTTCTAAATTTAACTTTTATATATATATATATATATATATATATATATATATATATATATATATATATATATAAACCCGTATATTATATGGGTTGATTAAAAAAATAAAATATTAAAATGTAACCAATAAGTATTTTTTAAAATAAAATTTTGAAATAACGAATGAAAAAACATATTAATTGCGATTTACAATCATATTTATTATATTTAATACTTTACATATATAAGCTAAAATATTATGTGGCTTTTTAATTTTAAAAATAAAAAAAAAACACTATAAATTGACATGTGGATATTATTTATTTAAAAACTATCACAAAATGACTAGTGTGATATATATATATATATATATATATATATATATATATATATATATACACACACACACACACGCACACTATAATAAATGAAGATAATTTTGCAACATATCAATCTCTAAAGAGTTTTGATCTCTAAAGAGTTTTCACACTTGTGATTTTGTGATAGTTTATATATAGCATACCCCTCCTTTCCACACTTGTAGCATACCCCAGCCCTGCACGACCCCTCGTGACTCTTACCGCACTTCCCACAAGTGCGGCCCTTCATGCCCCCAGAATCTCAATATTGTCAAAACATATTGTATCGATTGTTATCATCACAAAACGTCTCCCAAGAATCTCAATCATAAACTCCATAAGTGTGTACGAATCATGCCGGCGCCTTCCCGCGCTCAACACTAGTACCTGAAACACATAACACAACAACTGTAAGCATAAATGCTTAGTGAGTTCCCCAAAATACCGCATACAACATATACGCCACTCGAGGCTATAATACGACCCTCTGGCCGACGTGTCTCAGCGGGACCTGAACCAGAGGCACTTCCTTTTTTCTCAAAACCTTGATCTTCCGATCCCTGATCGCCACCGGTCTCTCAGCATAATTCAGGCTCGCATCCACCTGAATATCTTCTAGTGGCACCACTGCCGACTCATCGGCTATACACTTTCGCAACTGCGATACGTGGAAAGTGTCATGAATCTACCCCAACTCTGTTGGCAACTCCAAACGATTGGCTACCCTGCTTACTCTCGCGATCACCCTGAAAGGACCAATATATCGGGGCCCCAACTTGCCCCTCTTCCTGAATCGGATCACTCCTTTCCAAGGAGAGACCTTCAGGAGCACGAAGTCGCCAACCTGAAACTCAAGCTCGGACCGGCGTCTGTCCGCATAACTCTTCTGACGACTCTGAGCGGTCAACAACCTCTGTCTGACCTGTTGGATTTGCTCTGTCGTCTGAAGCATAATCTCGATGCTGCCCATCACACGCTGCCCTACTTCTCCCTAGCAAATAGGGGTTCGACACCTCCTCCCATACAACAGCTCAAAGGGCGGCATGCCAATGCTCGAATGATGGTTGTTGTTATAAGAAAACTCCACCAAGGGAAAATACTTTTCCCAACTCCCGCCAAAATCCAACACACATTCTCGGAGCATGTCCTCGAGCGTCTGAATAGTCTGCTCACTCTGCCCATCAGTCTGTGGGTGGTATGCGGTACTAAAATGCAGTTTCGTACCCAATTCCTCATGAAACTTCTTCCAGAATCTGGAAGTGAAACTTACATCTCGATCTGAGACAATCGAGATCAGCACTCCATGCCGCGATACCACCTCTCTCACGTACATCTCTACCAACTTCTCCGCGGACGAGCTCTCACTGATGGCCAGGAAGTTAGCACTCTTCGTTAACCTGTTCACAATCACCCAAATTACATCGACACCCGTCGCGGTCCTTGGCAATTTGGTGATGAAATCCATGGTAATATGTTCTCATTTCCACTCAGGAATCTCTAATGGTTGCAGCTTACCATGTGGACGCTGGTGCTCGGCCTTCACCCTGCGACAGGTCAAGCACCTCTCTACAAACCATGCGACATCCTTCTTCATACAGGGCCACCAATAATCCTTTTTCAGGTCTAAATACATCTTAGTGGCCCTGGGATGGATCGAAAGTTTCGATCGATGAGCCTCTTCCATCAAAATGGTACGCGTTCCGCCCACAGACGGTACCCATATCCGACCCTGAAACGTCATAAGCCCCCGGCTATCGGTAACTAATTCTGATACCAGCCCGACGACTCGCTCTCTCTTCTGCCTTTCTGGTTTCACGGCCTCAGCCTAGGCCCCATGAATAGCATCCAACACCGGGGTCATCACCGTCAATCTCAAACAAACATCTCGAAATGAGGCGCCCTCCGCCCTACGGCTCAAAGCATTGGCTACAACATTAGCCTTGCCAGGGTGGTACAGGATCTCACAATCATAATCCTTGACCACGTCCAACCACCTCCTCTGGTGCATATTCAGGTTGGGCTGATCCATCAAATACTTCAAGCTCTTATGGTCCGTGTATATCATACACCGAACCCCATACAGATAATGTTGCCAGATCTTGAGAGCGAACACTACCGCTCCCAGCTCCAAATCATGAGTGGGATATCTCGACTCATGAGGCTTAAGCTGCCTCGATGCATATGCAATCACATGCCCCCTCTTCATAAGCACCGCTCCCAAACCGGATATCGATGCATCACAATATACCACAAAATCTTCCATCCCTTCCGGAAGGGCTAACACTGGGGCTTCGCATAATTTCTGGCGAAGTGTCTCGAACGAGGTCTGCTGCTATGGACCCCAAGAAAACGCAACACCCTTCCGGGTCAAATTGGTGAGTGGCACAGCGATCTTGGAGAAATCCTTAATAAATCTCTGATAATAGCCGGCCAAACCCAGAAAACTCCTGATCTCGGTGGGTGATCTCGGCACCTCCCACCTCATGACTGCCTCAATCTTGGCCGGATCGACCAATATTCCATTCTGGTTAACGAGGTGCCCCAGAAACTGAACCTCTCGTAGCCAGAACTCACATTTGGAGAACTTAGCATAAAGCCTCTCCGATCTTAGAACTCCGAGGATCTCCCTCAAATGCTCCTCATATTACTCTCTAGATCTCGAATACACCAATATGTCGTCGATGAACATGATCACTGAGCGATCTAACATCGGTCTGCACACCCTGTTCATGAGATCCATGAACACCTCCGGTGCGTTGGTGAGTCCGAAAGGCATTACCACGAACTCGTAATGCCCATAACGAGTCTGGAATGCTGTCTTCTGGACGTCCTCCTCCCGCACCCTCACCTGATGATAACTAGACCTCAAATCGATCTTGGAGAACCAAGATGCTCCCTACAACTGATCGAACAAATCATCGATCCTTGGCAATGGGTAACGGTTCTTGACCATTAGCTTATTTAGCTCACGATAATCAATGCACATCCGGAGCGAGCCATCCTTCTTCTTGACAAAAAGGATAGGCGCCCCCCATGGAGAACTGCTCGGCCTGATAAACCCCTTCCCCAGCAGCTCCTGAAGCTACAAGGATAAATCCTGCATCTTCGGAGGCGTAAGGCGATATGGCGCATTGGTGATAGGCGCAGCTCCCGGAACCAATTCAATACCGAACTCTACCTGCCTCTCCGGAGGCACACCCGACAACTCCTCTAGAAACACATCCGGAAACTCACGCACTATCGGGACCGCATCAACTGACTTCAGTCTCTCTGAATCAACCCTCGCATCCATCACATATGCCACAAATCCCCTACAGCCCTGCTGTAGACTCTGTCTCGCTCTGGCGGCCGAACAAAATGCTGACCCCGAGCGTGTACCCTCACCGTACATCATAAGAACTCCCCCACTAGGGTCTCGAATCGTCACCAATTGACGCTTGCAATCTATCATAGCTCCATATCGGCTCAACCAATCCATACCCACTATAACACACACGTCCCCCATCGCGATCGGAACCAGATCTATCGGAAACTCCACACCGAAGATCTCAAGGAAACATCCTCGAATCACATCCGAAGCATACACTGCTCGCTCATCAGCTATGGAAACTTGCAGAGGCCGATCCAACGCCTCTCTACGGATACTAATATGCTGACTAAATGCTACGGAAACAAACGACCGAATCGCACCCGAGTCAAATAATACCAACGCAGGCACAAAACTCACAAGAAAAGTACCTACGCATACCATCATATAAGCATAAAAACTCAACTCAAATAAAAGATGGAAATAGAATACATACCAGCCACAACATCGGGGGCCACGCGGACCTCCTCCGCGGTCAACTGAAACGCTCTCCCACGAGCCTTCGGGGACTCGATCTTCACCGGCCGAACCTCGGTAGTCCTAGCAGCAGGCGCAGATCCCTGTGCTGATCCCTAAAGAAGCTGCAGGCACTCGGCCTTTCGATGGCCGGTCTGGTTGCAATGAAAGCAAAACGAAAATCCCTTGGGGCAATCCCTCACGATGTGCCCCTCCTTTCCACACTTGTAGCATACCCCAGCCCTACAAGACCCCTCGTGACTCTTACCGCACTTCCCACAAGTACGACCCTTCGTGCCCCCAGATCTCGAATCAGTGGGTCTAGCCCGCTTGGCTACCGGCTGAGACTGAGCCGGCCGCCGATCCACCCTCTGTGACTCGGCCTCCTCCTAGTCTTGAGTCTCCAACTCGATCTCCTTCTTCCGGGCATTTGCCTAGAGCTCAGCAAATGTCCGATAAGTCGAGTTCGCCACGAACTCCCAAATATATCTCCTCAGAACACTCAGATAATGGCTTATACGAGCCTGCTCAGATGACACCTGCTCAGGGCAAAACATCGCCCTCTCATGATACTTCCTGGTGATCACTGCCACAAAATCAGTACCCTACTTGAGGGTCAAGAACTCCTGAATCAACCGTTACCTCTGCACTCCTCTCTGAACATAGCGGTGAACCTCTCCCAAGTCACCTCGGAAATCTCAGCCAAAGTGAAGTTCGCCGTCACGAACTTCCACCAATCCTACGCTCCCAGGCGGAGCTGGTTCAAGACGAACCGAACCCTCAAGTGCTCTGGACAAGAACACGTATAGAAACATCCCTCGATGTCAGAGATCCACCTCATAGAGGCAATCGGGTCCTGCGTCCCGTCGAACTCTGGTGGCTTCGTGTTGCTGAACTCTCGGAACAAGAACGAGTCACCTCCCTGAGGTCTGGCAGTAGTAGCTGCAGCTGCAGCAGCCTCAATCAGCACGGCGTACCGCTCATCAAAAGTCTCAATCAACGTGGTCTTGATGTCCCCAAACATCTCAGGAATCTCAGCCCGGATGGCAGCAACCACCTCCTCATGAATCAATCGACGTATCTCCTCTTCGCTGACACCACTACTCTCAGGTGTGTGTCGGGTCCCAACCATGATGCCTCTGAAATACAACAAAAATTATCAGAGACTCGATCGAGCATAAACAAACTCGATGACGCAACCCTACTTGTCCTCCGTTGTCCAAAAGATTCTTACTTGGAATGCCCACTGATCCAATGTCTTCAGTAGTATGGGCCCAATACTACTGACCACACCGAATCAGTATTCACTCCAATTCCTCCTCCTTGGATCTTGGATTACAAGTACTATATTCTCATGAGCTCCTAACTGCTATCTACTCGCTCTTAAAGCATCTCAGCAGCAGAAATATCCTAGGCTAAGACATCACAAATCAGGCCACTCTAGTCCTAATATGTACACCTAGCCTACTCTAGCATGCATAATGTAACATAACATATCTCATACATAATGTAAGGGTACTTTTTGGGGATTCATCGTTCGGGCGCTAGCGGATCGTACACACGACTCTGCTTTGTTTGTCTCAAAACTCTTTTTATTCTTTTCAAAAATTTTACTTCATTATCAAAATTTTCCTCAAATCCTCAGTTTGAGTTCAGATACGCCCGAAGATGCATCCGAATCCCTCAAACCAAGGCTCTGATACCAACTTATAACAACGTAAGTTTTCAAAACAATTTTTCATTTTTAAAATATACATTTACTCATAAAATATTGTCAAAACATATTGTATCGATTGTTATCATCACAAAACGTCTCCCCAGAATCTCAATCATAAACTCCATAAGTGTGTACGAATCATGACGGCGCCTTCCCGCGCTCATCACTAGTACCTGAAACACATAACACAACAATTGTAAGCATAAATGCTTAGTGAGTTCCCCAAAATACCGCATACAACATATACGCCACTCGAGGCTATAATACGACCCTCCGGCCGACGTGTCTCAGCGGGACCCTCTAGTCCCGTAGCTCGTTGGACCCTCTGGTCCGGTCATAGCTCGTTGGACCCTCCGGTCCGGTCTATAACATCATACGCATACATATATCACATAGCACATAACTCATACATAACACATAAGACCATCTGATCAACACATAATACCACTCTACGTAACGTATAGTGAGAAGACTCACATCGATGTCTCGGTAAGTATCTGACTCGGTAGAAATGTGATCTAGCCTCCGCCTAATCACATAAAGTAAATACTCTCATAAATACAACTGTACTCAACCCTAACGATCAAACTTTGACCTGACTCGTCGAGTGCACTAGGGCGACTCGGCGAGTCCACACATGTCCACTGACTCTTTTAGACCCTCTCTTGGCACGTCGAGTACTTTCCCTGAATCGACGAGTTCCACCTGGCATGAATCGCGAGGCCACCCCGACTCAACTCGCCGAGTCTCAAGAACAACTCGGCGAGTTCCAACCTGAACTCAGACTCCCCCGACTCTCCCTGACTCACCGAGTTATTCCCCCAACTCGGCAAGTCTACTCGCTGAGTGATTAATGGGCAACCTTCATACTACTCGCCGAGTCTGTTATTCGGACTCGGCGAGTTCATGCCATGCACAAACTCTATACAACTCCTGAGGTCAAATTTGTTCCATACAATCATAGATCTAGCCTCCTCAAGCATGATAATCACGTAAAGTTCAGACCTTGGCACCCGTATAACATCTAAATGGTCCAAAATGGTGATTTAGCCCCAAAAATGTCATTCCTAGCCCATGGTTCCCAAAAGGACTCATAAAGCTCCGAGGGTTAAGGCCTCTGGACCTCTTTGGGTCCAAATCCAGAACACAAACTCGAGAAGGGACCAAATGCTCCACTTAATCAACCTCTAAAAGGGTTAGAAAACCCTAACACTAAGAATCAACACCAAAAACTGAAGAAGGTCCGAGAATAATACCTCAATACAATCTCTATGAGCTCAAGAACCACCAAAATCTCACCTTCTTCAGCCTCCTCTTGCCTTGAACATTTCCTTCTTGCGAAAACACCCTCAAAAGGTTCAAGAATGGCCTCTCCTTCCTCACAAACGCTCTAGATCTCTTAGGGTTTCTCTCTGGGGGTTGGTGGCCGCAAATGACAGCCCTAAGACTCTTTAAATAGGTCTCAAACCCTAGAAATTAGGATTTCATTAAACAGTGTGGACTCGTTGAGTCCACTCATGAACTCGCCGAGTCCAGCTGTGAACTCGCATACGAATCTGCGACCATACTCAGCGAGTCTGGACGTCAACTCGCCGAGTCTCCCCTCAACACTCAAAATAAAAGGGCAAAAAATATAATACCTCGGAAACCAGATGTTACAATTATGCACATATGATTGTATGTATTTAATCACATATGATTTATATGGACACTAATCATATTCTCATTTTTTGATTGAATAATTGTTATAATGTAATTAGATACATATAATCACATTTGATTATGTATCTAATCACATATGATTTATATGGAAAATAATCATATTTAATTAGATTAATATATAATCACATGTAATTATATGTATCTAATCACATATGATTTATATGGACAAGATATATTTTTCTTTCTCGATTCAATATGGTGTTGGTGGTTATAGGTAGTGTATGGTGGTGGTGTGGTGGAGATGGATGGTGGTGCATGGTGGGTAAAAGTGGTGGTTGTGTTCTAGAGGTGGGTGGTGGGGTGTGGTGCATAATTGTGGTAGTGGATATGGGGTGGTAGTTGGTAGTGACGGTGGTGGTGGTAAGTTGTGGTGGGGGTTGTGGATTGTGGGTTATAGTTGGTTTTTGGTGGTATTAGGTGGTGAAAAATGGTGGGTAGTGGGTGGTGGTGGTAATGGTGAAGGGGGATAGAGTTGATAGGTTGGGTATGGGTGGGGGTTATGGTGGGTAGTGGATAGGTTGGTGATTGTGTTGTTAAAAAGTGGGTGATGGCAGGTGGTGGTGATGTGTATGGTGATGTTTGGTGGTGGATGGTGGTAGTCGGTGGTAGTGGTAAGTGATGGGTAGTGATGGTGTTGGTGGGTAGTGGTGGTAGTTGGTAGTGGGGATGGTGGTGACGAATAGTGGGTGAGGTGGTGATGATGGATGGTGGAGGTGGGTGGTGGTGATAGGTAATGGGCGGGTAGTGGTCACGGGTGGTTCTGATGGGTGATGTGTAGGGTGGTGTTGGTAGTGAAAGATCTAGTATGCTCAAGAATCATATGACAGTCATATTGCTAATTAACATATGATACTAATCGGTTACACTAACAAGAACTTGATACAACTGATTATTTATTAGAAATTGATTTTAATAAATATTTAATAAACTATTATAATTAAATTGGAAATTATTTATTTCTAGGAAATAATAATTTTCATTAGCAAGCAACATTACATAATTCATATGGTATGAATTAATAAGTCATGCACAACATTTTGGACTAGGTAAATCTTTTGTCTTTTACCAAAAAGTTAAAGTTTATATTTTATAAACTTGGTTTATAAAAAAAAAAATTACAAAAATGGTCTCTATGCTTGTCAAAATTATGTGGTCTTAGTCCATAAGGTTTGGAGGTGCATCACTAGTCCAATTTTAGATGCCTTGTGTAATTTTGGTCTCTATGATTGGTATTTTTGTGTGTTTTTGGTCTCGACCCACCCTAAAATGATGAATATGCCCTTTGGTAAGTTTTTTATGATTTATTTTTATTTATTATTATTATTATTTTCATTTAAAAAATAAAAAGAAAATATCATCATCCCACCCACCCACCCCTCTGTCCTTCTCTCCCTCTCTCTTTCTCTCTTTCTTTCTCTCTCTCTCTCTCTCTCTCTCTCTCCCCTTCAACAACCATATCAGACCCAACTATTTCTCTCTTCTCATTTCATTTTAATTCCTTCACCACCTCAGTTTCCGTTACCACCGTCGTTCTCCTCCTGGAACACCAAAATTCTCATCACGGGCCTAAAAACAAAACCAGCTCCCCTATGAAAACTTTACTTGCTGGTGTGTGACAAAGATGAACAAATCTCGAAAAGATCTGGGGGCCATTGATTTTCATAGATCTCAACCATCGATGGTGGCTCTAACTCGACGAACAAGGTAATGTTGTAACTGGTCAAACGTCGGAGAAGAAATAAAGAGTGAAGATGGCCACTACAGTGGTTTGAAAGCCTTAGATCCAAAATTAATTGTGGTGCTCCTCCGACTACAAAGAGCTCAAAAACTGAAAAGATCTGAGAAGGATAGTTTTCATCGAGTTAAGGAAGGAGATGGCTGGAAAACGGTGATGTCATACGACCTACATCGACTTCTCCTTCACCACCACTATCCCTTCCTTCCACCAGAGCTATGGTATAGAACGAAGCCGTCGCCGCTCCTTCTCCGATGTACGAACATATTGGTGGCATGTGAAGGTTTCTGGGCGGCATCTACTGATTTGTGGCATAAATATTTGTAGATTGGGGTGTTGGACGGTGCTAGTGGATGGTGGTGGCACTTAAAGTGTTCTTTAGTGTGATTTTTTCCTGAGAGATAGAAAGAGATGTGAGAGGGGTAGAGGAGATGAGAGAGAGAGAGAGAGAGAGAATGTATGTGAGAAAGAGAGAGGGTGTGTGTGTATGTGAGTGAGAGAAAGAGAGTGGGAGTGTAACACCCAAAAGCAGGTATGACCTTAGCCCTTGAAGTTCTTGTTATTGGCATAAAAGACCCTTAAGTACGATGGGCGTACCTAAGAGTACACTTAGCGTACTTGGCGAGGAGAAACGCAGAGGAGCAGCACGTACGCTGGGCGTACGTGCCAGCATGTTCAAACACTAAAAATCAGACTTGAGGACTATATAAATATCCTTAACTCATTTGGACCTCACCTTTTTACAGCCTCCTTCACCTCAAACGTCCCTGAAAACCCTAATATCATTTGTCAGTGTATCTTGAGCTTTAAGAGTGCATTGGTGGTTATTTTAGTGTTCATCCAAGAAGAAGTGGTTGCCTAGGAGGCTTGGAGTGTCACTTGGCTTCAAGAATCTGATTATTGTCAACCTTGAGGAGCTTCTAGAGGTATAAAGCTTATACCTTCTCATTTTAATCACTAGATCTAGCTAGGGTTTCTAGTCTTGTCCTTTTGTTGATCTTGGACACTCTTCTTTTGAGTTAAGAAACTCCAGAGGAAGGAGATGACAGATTTGAGGTCCCTTAGTCCTTTTTCCCCATAAAAATGGAGTATTGGTGAGAGTTTTGACCTCATGCATGGGTTAAGAGCTTCAAAATGGTCTTTATGAGGGTGTTGGGACCATTTGAGACATGCAAAGGCATAAAGTTGCCAACTTTATGCCTTGGGTCGTTTTAATAGGCCTAGATCTTATTTCTGGACGTGAAAGAATCAAGCATTAAGCACTTAATGGAAAAAGTGCTTAATCCGTTAGTACGTCGGGCGTAGATTTAGCGTACGTCACGCGTAAGTCCCCGAGCCCCAGTATGTTGTGCGTACCAGGGTGGTACGCTGAGCGTACGTGTTGCAGAAAGGCTTGGGCCTGTTTTGGGCTTTTAGCCTATTAGGCCTCACTTGGTTATTGGACTTTGATTGTATTCTATAAATTATGGGCCATTTTATCTGTTGGGCCTTGGGTATATATCGATTGGGCTTTAATGGGCCAAGAGGCCCATTAATGATATTGAACTTAGACCTTGGGCCCATTAGCAAGGAAGGGATAATTGGGCCTCATAAAGGGGTTGGAGTTTGGGTTTCTTTTGACTAAGTAAGGTCCTGACGTTAATTAATTGTTATCATTCAGCACACGAGGTTTCAGACTGTGAAGAGAGTAGCTTTTGTATTTGAACGGACATAGGTGATTCTTCTTACCATATCTATGGGTCTACAGCACCAAGGCCGACCCATTATGTGATTTTGGTGTATGTGTTAGTCATTATGTGTGTTGATGTGCTATATGTGATTGTATGTTCTGAATCGAAGACCCCAGGGGGAGCCCGAGGCATTAGGTGTAAGACCATGTGGGGTACCTCATGGCATCCCTAGGTAAAGACCATGTGGGGTAGCCCATGACATTGGATGTAAGACCATGTAGGGTAGCCCATGGCATTCCCTCAGGATTTATGAATGCATAACTTAAGTTATGTGTTTGTAGCTTAATTTATATCAAGTTATGAGTATGTGTTTGTGCGTGGTATGCTCTGGGGAACTCACTAAGCTTTTCAGCTTACCGTTTGTGAATTTGTTTCAGGTACTTCGGAGCCCAAGGGCAAGGGTAAGGCGTGATGACATGGCGTGCACTCTATTTCTCTTTCACTTATATGAATCAGGGGACACCCTGATGTTTTATTTTAAATAAATTGTAGTGAATGTGGATTTGAAAACAATTAAGATTGGGGCTTTATGATCTATGCAAAAATGATTGAGTAATTAAAATGAAAAATTTTCTTTGTCAAATTTGGGTCATTACAGGGAGAGTGGCCATTCTTTAAACTTTTATTACTTAAAATCATAAAAATTAATAGTAAAAAAAGGTAAATATAAGGGGTATAATCGTCTTTTTAAATAGATATGGACCAAAACCAATAAAAAGATCCAATTTTGGACCATTTGTGCACCTCCAAAACTTTTTGGAACAAAATCACATAATTTTGACAACCATAGGGACCGTTTTTGCAATTTTATCTTTATAAAATATAAAAGGTTTTGTCTTCTTACCAGCTTTGATTTTATGAAATTAAGGAAGGAATAAACATTGTATGAATTTCATGTTAATTTAATGAAAAGTATTGTCTTACCATACAAGCATGTGGGACATGGTGGTCTAGTGACATGAGAGGGTTTAAATGGTTAAGAACTTGTGTGTAAAAGAGCTACTTTATGAAGGCTTCACTCTCTCATCTTTTGTTCATGCATGAAGATCATACTCTTTCTTATGCTCTATTTATGTTCTTATTTTGATAAGAACATAAAGTTTAAGAATCTTAATAGTTTTATACAAAAGAACTAGCATTCTACATCTAGTTGATATATTGTTGGTGCTCTAAAGATCATCATTCTTCATCAACTTCTAAGCCTCCCAAGAGGATCAAAATAACTACAAAGGTTGTTAATTCTTCATCTTCTTCCTTGGTTAGTGTTGTTTTATTTCCAAACTTTGCAAGATGATCCTTGGTGGGTTTACCTTGTTTATGTTATTAAAAAATGATCAAGTCTTCCGTTGCCAAATATTATGTTTTTGAAACTAGTTTTTGAATAAAAAAACCTAACAATTGGTATCAAGAGCCACCTTGCAAGTTTGGTTAGATTTTTTGATTTTTGGAAATCTTACTTTTTAGAGAACATGGATAACTTGGTTTTCTATAAAAACAAATTCATACATATTTTCTATAACAACTTTACAACTGTTATTTTATGTGATAAAATTTTTCATGTATCCTTTGTCATTTTAAAGTTATCTTATAAAAACAAAGGTTTTTTTATGTGTATGTTGATATGTTTGATGTGCATAAACTAGCCAAGGACCATTGTGTTTGTTGTGTTGTTATGTTGGTTGTCTTATAAAAATAGTTGTAATCATTTATTTATTCATATGGTATGAAATAAATTAAATAGATTAGTTTTCTTGGTTTATTTTTGTAAGTAATAGATTAGTTGTTAGAAATAATTTATTTGTACAAAAATTTAACGAGAATGAAGTTCCAGCCATTTTTTGAAGACCAAAGAGAAATTTTTGAGTCTAAAAGGTGTGCAGGATTTTCGGTGACATTTTTAAAAAGTGTCACTAATGTTGTTTACAAAGGGTTGTTGGAGTTTTGACGATAGTCGATGAATTTTAGCTTTCAAGAAGTTCTTCAAATCCTTTGCAAGCAAATGGTGTTTAATCAAGTGGGAGTTTCTACAACAACATTATAAGAATACTTTTGGTCCCTTAAAATGTCCCTTTAGGAATTGACTTGGCATTTTTTGTGGTTGCTCACGAAAAATGTCATTAGTTGGGAATGTTTATGCATATGTATTTTATGCATGTTTGTGTTGTTTATTTTTAAAAGACCCCTTTCATACTTAACATTATTACTCCAAACATGCTACATGCATATTCATAATATAATTTACAGAAGTCTGGATACTTACCAAAAGACTGGATACAAACCAACTATTAAGAATTTTTACAGAGTTTTATATATTACATAATTTCCCAGGAATTTATACACTAAATACAAAAGTTATAATATTATCTATGCTACATCTTCTAACAGTACATAACTATAATGGACGCTTAGTGAGTTCAAAAAACAGTTACAATATAACGCTATGCCATATATATATATATATATATATATATATATACATATATATATACATACATACATATATATATATATATGTATATATATATATATATACATATATATACATACATACATACATACATATATATATATATATATATATATATATATATATATATATATATATATGACAGAAACAAAGAGGGACAAACAACAACAAAGGCAGATGAGTATCATATGACAGGCTTTCCATATCAACCAATAATATGATTCAAAGATTTACAATCAATGAAATACAACAATTTCAACATGATATACATCAATAAGACTTCAGCCCAAGTGGCAGAGAAAGTACAATTTTGAATTATCATTTTGCTAGAATATACAGGCGTTTAGCCCTACCTAGCATGCTGCCAATACCAAAGTTGTACGAGTCATTTTCTACATGGCCAAAGGCACAGAGCCAATACCAAAGTGATACGAGACATGCTCTACATGGCCAAAGGCTTCATACCAATACCAAAGTGATGCTTAGTCATTCACTACATGGTCAAAGGTATAGCTCCATTATCATAATAAAACGGGAAAGCACATTGCATACATAACACATAACATACAATTGTCCCTATATTGAACTCGCCGTGAAATAACTGAATGGTAAAATGATAAATTGGGTAGCATTTCGCCTCTAAAAATGACTTTCTTTGACGAAACCGGTGATTTTTGTTGAAAACCGGGCCTTGCGCGGGCATAGTTTCAACTTGAAAATAATATTTTCTTGGGTCTTCGGTGCATCGGAACTTGCTTCGGATGTCGTGGATGTTTCCTAGGCTTCGAGGGGGGTGTTAGGATAACTTGGGAGAGAATAGGGGGTGTAAAAGTGTGAAAATTGTAAATTAAATTCGGGTAGCCTCGCACCCTATTTATAGTGTCCGAAGCACCTTATGACGTTGGGCGTAATTAGCAAGGTACGCAGGACGTACACCTTTACTAGTCATTACGTTGGGCGTACGCCTTCGTACGCTAGTCGTACGAAGGGATCGGCTCGGACGTGTCGAGGCTACGAAACGTGTCTATCATGCGAAGGAGTAGGGGGTGACTGACTCCGGATCACGTACCCGAGTACGTTGGGCGTAATCCTTCGGACCAGCCTCGAAGTTTGTGTCTAAAACTTCAAAAATTCATACATTTCGTATACGGGCTCCGTTTTTGATGTTCTTTATATGCCCACATAGGTATGACCTTGCTCTACAACTTTTATTTAGATTGCGTCGGCTAATTTTGACTTTATTTTTAATATTATATTTTTATCAAGCCGGGACAGGAAAAGTCCGTTAAAAAATCGTAAATTCTTAATCCGATGTCCGTTTTCGTCTGTCTTTATGCTGTTGTACTACTATTGACGAGACCTTCGATTCTTGTTTAAGTTGTGTCAGATAAAAGTCACTCGATCTTTATTTCGAGTTTCGGGATGTGTACTGTTATGCCGAATCTTAGAAAAATCATAACTTCCTCATACGAAGTCATATTTGGACGTTCTTTTTATGAAAATTCTCGGTTTAACGAATACTACAACTTTCATTTAGATCACAAAGGCTAAAAAGTAGCTTATTCTAAACTCACTTTTTACATCATATGGCGTCGTGTCGGTTCTGTCGCGAAACTTCAATAAGTCATAACTTTTTCGTTATAATTCAGATTTCGATGAGGATTTCGCCTAAACGTTTTCTAACGAGATAATTTACAACTATCAATAACATTAGTCTTACTTATTTCCAACTTAAATGTTATATTTTCATTAATTTTGATAATTGACTTTTGATCGGAATCTCATAAGACTTCCAATACTTCCCGAATGATTCTAAACATAGTTTTACTTCAAATCTAATAAAACTATCTTGTTAGAGTTCAATGCTGAAAACCATATAGTATTTAATAATATTCATTTTTAAACTAACAAAACACGATAACTGAACGTGTATGTTACAAATACCTCCTCCTTTTGAGGATTTCGTCCCCGAAATTACAACGATTTAAACAAATGGGGATAGTTCGCTCTTATCTCATTCTTATTTTCCGAAGTATAATTCGGGCCTCGATGGTGTTTCCACTTGACAAGCACCAACTCCACTTTTTTATTATGTAGATTAACCGTTCTTTCATTTACGATCTCTTCAGGTTCTTCTACATATCTTAATTTATTATCCAATTTTTCCTCGGATAACGAGACCGTTTCGTCATAAATGCTTAAACATTTACGCAGATAACTTACATGAAAAACATGATGAATACCTGCCAAATTTTCGGGCAATCCTAAATGATATGCTTGCTTACCAATTCTTTGGATGATTTTGAAAGAGTCAATAAATTTGGGACTCAATTTTCCTTTCTTCCCAAATCGCATAATTTCTTTCCATAAGGATACCTTTAGCATTACGAAATCACCCACCTGGAATTCTATTGGTATTCTCTCTTCTGCATAGGACTTTTGTTGATCCTGGGCTGCTTTAATTCTTTCTCGTATAATTTGCATCTTATCAGTGGTGTCTTGAATCATTTCAGGACCACCAAGGATTTTTTGTCCTACATCACGTTAACATAATGGAGTACGACATATATGCCCATATAGTGCTTCATATACCTTCAGTACATTTTCTACTATTTGGATAGTTCTCTCCTTCTGACCATCTGTTTGGGGATAATAAGTTGTGCTGAGAGTGACACGAGATCTTAATTCACATCGCATACTTTCCAAAGAATAAGAAGTGAAGCTACTATCACGATTTGAAATAATCTTTAGCGGTACACCATGTCTCGCAACAATTTCGTCCAAGTATACTTGTGCGTATTTCTCCATTGGAGATGTTTCACACATGGCAAGAAAATGTGCACTCTCAGTAAGTTGGTCGACAATTACCTAAATGCTATCATTCGGTCTAGCAGTCTTTCACAATTGGAGCATCACTAGACATAAAGCCAGTTCATAATTCTATTTGCCTATCCGGGGGAAGTCGAGGTAAATCATCATGGAAAACATCAGGATATTCATTAACAACAGGAACATCATTTACAATTTTCTTCCCCTCTTTTGAGATATCAACTGTATAGGCTACATAAGTATAACACCTCTTTGATATAAGTTTACGAATTTTTAGGAAATAGATTATTTTTGAGATTTTAACTCTTTGTTTACAGTAGACATGAGATAGAATCCTTCCCTTCGATAGGGATGTGTACCATCTTTTCGTAACACAAGATTTATGTGCGATTCTTTAACAACCAATCCATGCCGAGAACAATATCAAAGTTAGGCATGGAGATAGAAATCAGGTTAGCAAGAAAATTATAACCTTCACTTTCTATGACATAATCTTTATAGACTTTATCAGCAAGTAATGATACACTTCCCGTGGTATCTACCTGAAATGATTGGGCGAATGTATAACAAACAATTTGAAAAGAATACGTAAATTCATGAGACACAAAAGAATTTGAGGTATCAGAATCATATAAGATGTGAGCAGGTCTAGAGTTGACGAGAAATGAACCAGTTACAACATTCGGGTCCTTGTGTGCCTCCTCTATGGTAATCTGAAATGTACGGCCTTTAACTAAATGATTGTCAAACTCTTCAAACTTCTTAACTGATGGCGGTGCTCAAAGCTGCACTCGCTCTTCATTCCCTATGGGGCCTTCGGTCCTAATCTCTAAGTTAAAAACTCAATTCTGATTGCAGACTCCTGCTCCTTCTTAAAATTGGTTTATAGACTCAACCCAAGATAAGGTCTTCACTTTTGCTACACCAACAACTCCAATGGTCATATTCTAATGACCTTTGATTTCATAACGCAAAAGACAGAGAATGAACCATACTCTTATTACTCAAACACTATCATAGAAGAAACCTTCCTTCATATTCTAATGTGATATAATATCTTCATAACTAGTAACATTTGTAGCTAATGGTTGCTTAATCCTTTAATGAAGGTTGTTATACTTTTATCGACTACCTCGACCATCTTCTTCTTCAATCTTCCGACTGAAGTTTCGTCGCTATACAAGACATGGTTCTCTGAACCAATCAATTCACTTTGCAGATACCACTAAGGTCTGAACGAAAATCATTTTCTTAGTCATCACCAAAACGAAGGTAATGACATACTCAAACAAAAACATAATCGACTACTAATTTCTTGGTAACCTTGTGACTTTCCTTGATCCAAGTGTGAGTCATGTGCTTCCAGTAGTATAGGCCTCTACTACTATTCACTCCTACTCATATTCGTCCCAAGTATTGTCTAGCAGTTTTCCAAGTCACCATTCAAAAGTTTTCACAAAGCAACTTTTCACACCTAAGTGTGTTCAAACAAGTACAAACAACAATTTCTCCTAGACTCAACTAGGGATTTCACGTTTCTATCAAACATATCTTGGATTTCTTAAATTCACCTTCTAGAATCCTTTTTATGCATAAGCTCGATCTAGCATATCCTAATACTTTCCTAGGTCGACAGGAATTTTAGTTCCAAATTCTTTCTCGGGTAGTGTCTACTCTACAAGACACACTATACCAGAATTTACTCTAGTAGTGTGGAGACAAACGGTCTCCAACTATCTGCATCATCTTCTAATTCATGCAAGTCACCATGCCCATTTATTCATTTCATTATCCTTTCATGACATCTTCATACCTTTAATTGAGAAAATTTTCTTCTCATGGGTGTATATTTTAAGTCTACTTCATAGGAATCTATCCTTGGAAGTCTGCATTTTAACTGCATCTCAACATATTCTACAAGCTTCCACTTGGTTCTCTGTCATTCCTAACAACAATATCTCTTCTCATACAACACTATGAGTGTATATCTTCTTCAACTATGTATTCTACCTTACTTTAACTAGTAAGTCATTCAGCCTAACTAAATGACTCATTTCACCATCCTAATCAAGTATGCTAAAGTCGGCTTAACACACTATGGAACTTTCATAAGGATGTGATAGAAGTCAATTGTCACTCAGTATTATTAAATACTAAATCTGAGCATCTTGTATAGGGTTACATATCAGCTCTTACCAAACCACTCGTACTGCATGCTACATTACAATGTTTGGCAAGGTCTTGGCCTATTGAGTCTGAAAACTTTGTTATCCTTTCCTTTGATCTCCATTGAATTCTTCTTAATCTTGCACAATATCAGTCTCGATATCATCGAAGTATGTATCACTATCTTCAGTTCTTCTAACTTCGTAAGCAATCACTGCTTCAATCTGGTCAGCGGTGGAACAACTTCATGGGTTACACCAAAACATTCATCTCGTCCAAATGTACTTCAAACACATAAAATTTCCTCTTACAAACCAAGGTTGGCAACAGACCTTAAACTTCCTCAAGTAATAACAATATAGGTAAGCTACCTAAAGTATGCTATATTATGTATCATTTAGCACATATTAGAATATATGGCATATCTCCTAAAATATTCTAGTGCTCGTGTCTATTTAATATTAGAAAAAGTACACGAATGGTCCTTAAAGTTTTGTTTTTTTCCCTAAAGTAGTCCCTACGAAACGTTTTTTCCTCAGATGGTACCTACGGAACAAACCTTGCACACAAAAGGCCCTTGTGACTAACTTTACTAATAGATTCTGTTAAGTTTTGATAAATGACAAAAATACCCTTTGTTTTATGCAAACAAATGGTCCTCTCTCTCGCCCAGGTTAAGATTTAGGGATTTTAATAATTGCTTCAAAAATTTAAAAGCCAAATTCAGAAATTTGTGGGCAAACTGTGTTTTAGGCGTAGCTAAGAACTTTTCACCATGGAAAGATCATTCAGACGAAAGATCAAACACTTGGTGGAAAAAATAAGATCAAACATGTTACTCTTTGTTAATTGTAGCATTTTACAAATTTGAAAAAACACCTGAAAGCATAAACATCGTTTCTACACCCATTTCCATTATCATGCTCTTTACTTGCTCATAACCCATTAACCCTTGTACCAAAAAAGCATAATTTTGAATCGAAGATCCAATCACGATGAACAACGTGAACCAGTTTCATAAACAATCAAATGCAAATCAAAGAAGAGATGAAGAAATGCCGACTAGTCAAACCCCACCTTACTCACCTAAATCCCTCACTGATATCTCCCAAGATTCATCAATTAAATCCTCAAAGAACAACGTATCCTCTTCACGCTAATCAGAATCTTAATCGGTTCCGCCTTCGTCATCCTCAGACCATCATTTACCACCATTCGATACTGGTAGAGGATATGACATCCCACATGTGCAATGGAAGAGAAAGTTCAAGAAGAAGAAGAAGTCATCTACCAGATCAGTGCTTTCCGACGAAACCAAAAGGAGATTAGATGGGAACGAGAGTGGCAGCTGCTTCCTCTCGTGAGCTTCTGATCTTGTCAGTTGATAGCATCACGAATAGTAGCAGTGGGCACGAGGGTGCTCGCGGAGCTATGGTCGCCGGTGTTCCTAGGTGTCGCTGGTGGTCAAGGAATGAAGCAACAGAGGAATGAAGTTGAAGCTGTAAAAGACCCATATATATGAGAGAGAGAGAAAGAAAGGACCATCTATATGCATAAAACAAAGTGTATTTTTGTCATTTAACAAAACTTAACTGAATTTGTTAGCAAAGTTAGTCAGAGGGGCCTTTTGTGTGTAAGGTTTGCTCTGTAGGTACCATATGAGGGAAAAATGTATCGTATGGACTACTTTAGGGAAAAAACAAAACCTTAAGGACCATTCATGTATTTTTTTCTTAATATTAATTTAGGTATTCAACCTAAAGTATACTAGACACACAATCGTACAATCGTCACTTAGCAATCCAAGCTTAAGTCTAGAAATCCTCAAAATTCCTAACTCGTTTAAACTAATGCCCTGAAAATTTTGAAGTAACTTAGTACTTTAGAATATTAAGACTTATTATTACCCAATACCCCACTTAATTATTTCATATGGTTTGTATCCATATACATACAATGAATTCGCTCATATATTGAACTTCCAACGGTTTAAGTCTAAATAGCAATCCATAGTATTTAGTTCACTTAAACTACTGCTCTGATACCATGATTGAAAGACCCATTTCATACTTAACATTATTATGTCAAACATGTTACATGGATATTCATAATATAATTTACAGAAGTCTGGATACTTACCAAAAGACTGGATACAAACCAACTATTAAGAATATTTACAGAGTTTTATATATTACATAATTTCCCAGGAATTTATACACTAAATACAAAAGTTATAATATTATCTATTCTACATCTTATAACAATACATAACTATACCGTATGCTTATCACCTACAATAATTAAACACTGAGAGGGATAAGCGGGTGACGCTTAGTGAGTTCAATAACAGTTACAATATAATGCTATGCCATATATATATATATATATATATATATATATATATATATATATATATATATACACATATATATATATATATATATATATATATATATATATATATATATATGACAAAAACAAAGATAGACAAAGAACAAAGAACAACAAAGGCAGATGAGTATCATATGACAAGCTTTCCATATCAACCAATAATCTAATTCAAAGAATTACAATCAATGAAATACAAAAATTTCAACATGATATACACCAATAAGACTTCAGCCCAAGTGGAATAGAAAATACAATTTTGAATTATCATTTTGCTAGAATATACAGGCTTTTAGCCCTACCTAGCATTCTGCCAATTCCAAAGTGATACGAGTCATTCTCTACATGGCCAAAGGCACAAAGCCAATAACAAAGTGATATGATACATGCTCTACATGGCCAAAGGCTTCATACCAATACCAAAGTGATGCTTAGTCATTTACTACACGGTCAAAGGTATACCTCCATTATCATAATAACATGGGAAAGCACATTGCACATATAACACATAACATACAATTGTCCCTATATTGAACTCAACGTGAAATAACTGAATGGTAAAATGATAATTTCTACAGCACTCCGCCTCTAAAAATGACTTTCTTTGACGAAACCAAGGATTTTTCTTGAAAATTGGGCCTTGCACGGGCAGAGTTTCAACTTGAAAAGATTATTTTCTTAGGTCTTTGGTGCGTTGGGACTTTCTTTGGGTGTCGGGGATGTTTCCTACGCTTTGGGGGGTGTTAGGATAACTTGAGAGAGAATAGAGGTGTAAAAGTATGAAAATTTTAAACTAAATTCGGGCAGCCTCGCACCTAATTTATAGTGTCCGAAGCACCTTATTACATTGGGTGTAATTAGCAAGGTACGCGAGGCGTACACCTTTGACGTTCTTTTTTATGAAAATTCTCGGTTTAACGAATACTATGACTTTCATTTAGATTTCAAAGGACAAAAAGTAGTTTATCGTAAACTCACTTTTTACATCATATGGCATCGTGTCGGTTCTGTCGCGAAACTTCAATATGTCATAACTTTTTCGTTATAATTCAGATTTCGAGGAGGTTTTGGCCTAAACGTTTCTAACGAAATAATTTACAACTATCAATGAAATTAGTTTTACTTATTTCCAACTTAAATGTTATATTTTCATTAATTTTGATAATTGAATTTTGATCGGAATCTCATAAGACTTCCAATACTTCCCGAATGATTCTAAACATATTTTTACTTCAAATCTCATAAAACTATCTTGTTATAATTCAATGCTCGAAACCATATAATATTTAATAATATTCATTTTTAAACTAACAAAACACGATAATCGAACGTGTATTTTTCAATTTTTTGTAAATGCTCCACAAATAATGAGTCATTATTAGGTTGTAATTTTCCCTTTATTTGTATTGTTGGTGTAAATACTCTCCCTCCTATATAAAGGGAGAGTTGGTCATCTTTTAAAGTTAGCTAGCTCATTTCTTTTCTAAGTTAGTGATTACTTTTCTACCATGTAATCCTAGAGAGAGAAAGTGGTGGGTTCTCCCACCCAGGGAGAGTTACTCTCCCACAAAGTTCTTCATGCAATATTATGAATATTCTCTCTTTGTTCTTGGTCTCTTTTCTTATGAACTCATATTATGTTCTTCGTGTTCATACTTCCAAAAACACGATTAATCTCGAGATATCCTTCTTCGGCACTCACCGTTCGTTATAAAAATGGGTCTCTACAATTGGTATCAGAGCCTTACCTTGAAGATCTCACGATTAGTTCAAGGGAACGACTGTCGTTCGGTGATTATCTTGTGATTTTTCCGTGTTTTTGAAAGAAAATTTTTTCGGGTTGTAAACCGGAATTTTTTTTATGACGTTCTTTCTTATTTCTATCATTTGGGTGATTCTACTTAGCAAAAATAAAAATGTTGCTGTTGCTGATTGTTCTATTATTGCTGGAAAAAATGATGTTCTTCATGTTCTTATTATTTTGTTGTTGTTGAAGAAATGAAGAAATTTGGTGAAGAATTATTTTTGTGGTGTCCATAAAGAAATTATTCCAGGAGCTTCTTTAATTCTTGGATGAGAAGACACAAATTTAATGGGCTTAGTTTTCAAGAGAAGTGGATTTTTATTTTTTCCCAACAACTTTTCTTCACAAGAGGTATCAAGTTTCTATTCTTCAATCTTTTCCTATTGTGAATCTAATGTTGAAGACTATTTGGACGTAAATTGTGTTTGTGAAAAGCACTTTGTCCTTTTTGCTCTTTTGGGTAAAGAGTAATTTACTCTTATTTGCCTTCCCAACCAAAAAACCATGTGGCTATGACAAATCCCATCATCTTTTGTCCCTAAATACCCCCTGCATACTCCTCTTATTGTCTTCCCAAGACCCTCCTTTGACTTAGAATGCTTTATAAAAATATTCCCTTATTAAAATATGAATAAATGGCCTTTGCAGTACCATTTTTCATGAAAAAAGAGCATTTTTTGTCACCTGTTCAGCCCCTTCCGGACCCCCGAACCGCAGCCAAAAACTACCTACCGGAGTCCCCTTAGAAGCCTACCCGCAACCCCTCTTATGCCTTGAACTGAAGCCTCTTGACCGCAGCCTAACCCCCCCCCCCTCTGCTGTTGAACCGAAGTGAACCGCAATCAGTCCGCCTATGCTGACCTCGGTTCGGACCACTCTTGCTCAGACCGCAGTCTCGGACCGCAGGCATATTCTTCAGGCTCGCATCCGCGGTCGCTTTATTGCCTTCTATCCGCAGTCCTCGTCCGAAGTCCCTAGCCTTCGCATACCGCAGCGTACTCCGACCCAAGCCAGCTCCATCAGCGCCCACCTGATCCGCACCTAGCTACACCATCCGCACCCACCTCCTCTCATCCGCAAGCAACCTCCAACCCGCAACCAACCTTCTGACTTCGGATCTCCTCCCTTCTTCTCCCTCCGCCCAGCTCCTTTTCTCCACCTTCCTCCTCCTCCCATCCTCCCCCCTCCTTCTTCCTTCTCCATCTCCCCTCCTCCCCTTCTTTTTTTTTCCTCCCTTCTCATCACCCCCCCCCCCCTTTTTAGCCTTCTTATTTTTTAAGCCTTTTTTTATTTATTCAGTTTTTTATTTTATTTTATTTTATTATTTTTTTTCTCAGTTAATTTTTTTTAACACCAATTTTTTTTTATTATTCAGTTAATTTTTTTTAACACCAATTTTTTTTTTATTTAGCCATTTTTTATAACCATTTTTTTTTATTTAACACCAATTTTTGCCACAACCTACCCATGGATTGTCACATTGGTTACTTCATGCCGGTTATTATTATTGGAAGAATATTCCTACCACAGTCGGACTTCATATTATCTTTGTGACGCTTGCACCGCAACGGCGGTTGATCACCAAAGTTGTTCCGCATTCTTCACGTTATGGGATCTTATGACTTGTTGCTTATGATTTTTGGTTGACAAATCATGTATCTTGAGCATGTGGACTTTATTTTCTATTGAAGACCATTTCAAGTGTTCCGGCACCATAGTTTAGATATTTGGATATATTTTTGGCACAACAGATTTTCTCAGCACAACTTCAGCAACTGTCCCCGCTTTCTCTGACCGCAAGAGTATTTATTTTACTCTTTCTCGTTTCTTATCGAGACCCTTCATACATCTAGGGAGAGCTTCTCTTAGCTCTTAGTATCCGACACTCTCCATCCGATGATTTGTTGATTTTTGATATCCGGTCATTGGTTATCAAAAATAGAGAGAGAATATCATCCGGATTTGGTTATTATTGTTTGAGTTTGGATTTTTTAAGACTTCTGAAGACGATTATTTATATAGTGATGCGATGTGGCACTTATTTTTGGTCTTCACAGATCAAATTTTTGGCATTACTTGATGTTTTCCGATTCAAATTATTTATTATTCGGACTCTACCACATGATGATTTTGTGTTCGCATCCGGTTCAGATCTTATGGTTTCACGGGGTTGGATTTGTGATATGTTGAAGATGAAGATTATTTTGGGAATGTGACGTGGCACTTATTTCGGTCCTTGGATCAAATTTTCGGCATTGCTAGACCATGTTTTTGGACTCACATTATTATTATCCGAACTTCATTTTATGGATGCTTCACATTTTTAGCAGGTTATTCTTTGAAGAATTTCGGTGTATTATGATTCGAGAACTCGAGATGTTTTTCAGACTTTTGAATATGAAGTGTTTCTTTTATTGGATCTTCTACTTGCTCATGGTGACCTCCTTCTTTAGGTGATTATGATTGGTTTGAAGATTTGGATTTTATCTTTTTTGCTTCATTGGTTTTGCTTTGAAGCCGAAGATCTTCATTGTTAGAGATTCATGGCCAGTTTCAGACCTCACAGACACTTCAGAGTTTCAGAGACATTTCAGCACTTGATTTCATTTTATTACCACACTTTCTAGTCGGGTTACTGTATTATAGCCTTGTATCACTTATTGTATCTCTCATCATTTGTAAGCATTTAGGGAGAGAATGTTGGGGCATGTAAATGCTACACAAATAATGAGTGATTATTAGGTTGTAATTTTCCCTTTATTTATATTGTTGGTGTAAATACTCTCCCTCCTATATAAATGAAGAGTTGGTCATCTTTTAAAATTAGCTAGCTCATTTCTTTTCTTAGTTAGTGATTACTTTTCTACCATGTAATCCTAGAGAGAGAAAGTGGTGGGTTTTCCCACCCAGGGAGAGTTTCTCTCCCACAAAGTTCTTCATGCAATATTATGAATATTCTCTCTTTGTTCTTGGTCTCTTTTCTTATGAACTCATATTATGTTCTTCGTGTTCATACTTCCAAAAATACGATTAATCTCGAGATATACTTCTTCCGCACTCACCGTTCGTTATAAAAATGGGTCTCTACAATTGGTATTAGAGCCGTAACTTGAAGATATCACGATTAGTTCAAGGGAACGACTCCCGTTTGGTGATTATCTTGTGATTTTTCCGTGTTTCTGCAAGAAAAAATTTTCGGGTTGCAAACCGGAATTTTTTTATGACGTTCTTTCTTATTTCTATCATTTGGGTGATTCTATCTTAGGAAAAATAAAAATGTTGCTGTTGCTGATTGTGTTGGATTAGTGTCTAAGTCCATAACTATTTTGGTATGTAATTGACCCGATTGTGCATGGTCCTTTTGGGTTGCCTTCACCAAAGCAACTTGATAGGATGAATTATGGAGAGAAATGATTAAATATGATTTATTAATATATTATGAGAATAATATATTAAAGGAGAAATCATATTGTTTAATTAATATTAGTCAAGAAATAATTGGTAATTAGTTTTGTGACTAAAAGAGATTAATTAAATTTAAGGGACTGAAATTGTTATTATAAGATAATTGCAATTGGGCTATGGATTGCCTTATATAATAAGGTTGGACGAATTCTATGGGGAAACCCATTAGAAATCGTCTAAGGCCTTTAAGGAAAGGAGTCCATGGGTTGCTTAGGGCTTAAGCATCCAAATTAGGGTTTCCTTGTTAGATAACCCTAATAGTCTCACTATATATAGAACCCTTATGCCTCAAAAACGTGGTGAACAAGATCCTTAGGGTTTCCACACGTGTTTGGGCAGCCTCCTTCTCTTCTCTTCCTCATCCTTTTGCTCTTGGTGTTTGTGAACCATTAGAGGAGTGACATTTGTGACTCTAAGCTTTCTAAAGTCAATACAAGGAGGATTTGAGATTGTTATTGCTACATAACAATCAAGGTATGAGCTAAACCCTAATTATATGTTATATTGATTATCATATTCTAGATCTAGGGTTTATAGTCTTGGTTTAATTGCATGTACAATAGAGAAACCTAGGTCCAAGCATTAGGGTTTGTATGAGCACATAGGATGTTCTTATGACCAAAACCCATCAGTGGTATCAGAGCCTTGATTGGTTTCTATTGTATTGATGCCTTGTATGTTTGTTGAAGTTGAAAAATTCGATTTTTGAGAGACTGCCTGATGAACTCGGCGAGTCCCATTGTGGACTCGGCGAGTAGGCCCCTACTCGGCGAGTCCATATGGGTACTCGACGAGTTCGAGCGTCAGAAAGAGGGGTTTTCGGGATTTCTTGCTGTTTTTCTCATGGATAATTGTCTTATCTGTTTTAGGACATTAAAATCCGATTTTAATCATATTTATGAGTATATCCTTGATTAAATAAAAGATAATTACCAATTGATTAGATAATAACTTCCTTATATGATAAAGATTGGATTATTTGTATTAATTGGGTAACTTATTTTGCAAGAAATTGAAATTAGGTCAAATATAGATAATGATGAAATTAATTGTTTAATTTATATTATTTGTTATTTGATCCTTGTGTTATGAAAAGTTTAAATTTCAACTCAAAGGTTTAGTTTTGAAATTTAAATAGTTGAAACCCTAATGTTTTGAAAAAGGTTTCAAAACTTGCCCTCAAGTTTTGGAATTTAAATTTTGATTGAAAGTTTAATTTTGATGTATATTTAAACTCTAAACCTAAATGTTTTGAAATGTTTCAAAACTTGCCCTCAAGTTTTGGAATTTAAAAGTTGATTAAAAGGTTTAATTTATGAATGTTAAATTCTAAAACCCTAGTATTGTTTTGAAAAGTTCAAATCACACCCTTATGGTTTTATTAATTAATTAAGGTGTATAATTAAAAGAGGTTTAATAAATCCATAAAAGTTTTGGTTCACAATTTAATTGAATTAAAAGTATAATTGTTAAATCTGACCACCTAGTATTTTAAAAGTGTAAAATACACCATATACTATATATAACATTAAAAGTCTAACATTATATATATGTATGAGTAAAGTCAGTCTTACCGTTAGAAGGCCTCATTCACGAAGCTGGTCTATAAGGGGTGTTTAAGGAAATTGCCTATAAAATGACGATTGAATAGGTATCCACTCTTACCCACCGCACTCTTGACTAGTGGAGGGTCGTTAGCCAAACGGGTAGGATAGGACAAAACCTTCCATTATAAGTATAATGATGTACAAAAGTAACTAAATGTTTTACAAATTCGCAATCTTAGTTACTTAGGCAAAAATGAATTGATGCAATTCCATGAAATTACACTTTGTGCCCTTGCGAAGACGTTAATGGAGCGTGTGTGGTTAACCGACACACTAAATGGTTCTAAGCAAAGGTAGCAAAGGGTGACTCAATGTTTGTCATAGTTCGGTGGAGCGTGTGTGGTTTACCGGCACATCGAATAGGTGACTGTAACATGTGAGGGCACCATGTAAGTTTGCATGGTTATTCACACCCGCTTTGTGATCCTCGGCATCCCAGTCACAAACTAGAGGGGCATATCGAGATTTAAACATGCCATTGAAATGTTCAATGAATCTCAAAGGATCTAGGAGTTTTCATAGATTTAAAACTTAAATTTCTTTTTGTTTTTCATGGTGGAAACTAGTGAATTGTCATTCACTTACCTTCAAATATTCTGCAACTAGATTACGACATCCCTTTTCTAGGTTGTAGCGTATTGTGTTGGGTCCTAGCCTTAGTATCTCATTTGGGTGATTTACTAAGGACTCAATCAATCAACTAACTTGAATTCGTTTTCTCCCGTTTTGTAGATGTCAAAGTTCGACAACTATGGTCTTCCCAAATCCCATGGAACAAGCATTCCACATGAAGATGGTATTCCACGATTCGATCGAGGAACAAGAGATCATGTTTCACTTCCTCCTCCTTCTCCAATTATTCTCCCTAACCCACAAGTTCGAAGGCTTGAAAAGTTCAAGCTCACTCAAGCCCTTTTGGCAAGTAAACATAAAGAAGGAAAGTCGGTGTGTGCACACGTCCTAGGGATGAAGTCACACATTGATAGGTTAAGAACGTTGGGATCCGTTGTCTGTGAGGAGATGGCTGTTGATTGGGTTCTTCAGTCACTTCCTAACTCATATAGTGAATTCGTAAGAGAGTACTATATGATGAACTGCGATGTGACCCTTATAGATCTCACCTATATGCTTATTGCTGCTGAATCAGCAATGGTTTGGCGCAATAGAAAAGCAAAGTTGATTGGTGAATCTGCCTTCAAGACCTCTATGGATATAGACAATGGCAACGAAAGACATGCTATGATCGAAAAGTTTGATCATAAGAGAAAGGCAATGTCTAAAGTAGTTCCATATCCCATTCCAAAAGAGTCAATTTGCTTTTATTGCCAAGAGAAGGGGCATTGGAGATGAAGTTGCCCTATTTACCTAAGAGATCTAAGACATGGGAGAGTCAAAACGTATGGCTTTGCTTTAGGTAAAATCCATTGACTAACTCTTTTAAGCTCCTATTCTAGATTCTTAATACATAATGTGATAAGATTACAATTGATGTTTTGTAGGATCGAAGAAAAGAATGGAAGCTTAAGGGAAGAAGTGAGCAGAATCTAACTGTGAAGAAATGGATTTCGATCGCATTACTTGAAGATTAGATTCTTGAGCTACTACTTAGAGTTAAAATTAGATTGCTAAGAAATATGTATTAGCATATTTTTTCAATGAATTACGTTGTAAGGACAAATTTTTTCCGCAATAAAATAAATTTTGATTTTATATTATTTATTTATCCTTGCAATGGCGTATATGAAAAATTGATGTTTGAATGTTTCTAATATTAGCAATAATGGATTTGATTCTTAATTATGTTGTTTGTGGAAATGTCGAGAGTTTACTAAATAGGGAAAGTTTCTCATCGCCCAAGTTTCAATTGGACAGAAACTTGGAATTATGCAACTTGGTTGTACGATGAATGAGAAATTTCATATTTGGAAATTAGACTAATTCATTGACAAAGTGTCAAGTGAAGAACTAGGAGATCGAGTACACAAAGTTGCGTGTTGATCAAGTCCATCATAAGAGTAACAAAGATATTCGTCATGATTTACTAAAGGTTTAGTAAATATGATTATACTTATAAGATTAAGTGTAATTCCGAATTGATTGAAAAAAGTTTAAATCAATAGCAGAACGAATAAGAAGAATCAAATAGGAAGAAAGATAAAAGTTTCTCCATTCTAAGAAGAAGGGAGAGCACCTTTTATGCTTTATGATAGGTCTCAATGATTAAGAACCATATCTCAATTGATCCTCTAAGCGAGTCTTAGTACAATTGTATGTCTAAGAAGAGGAATCAAGAACTGAAGAAATGGTTAAATCAAGAAGTCAATCATACTTCGTTCCAAAACAAGTCTTAGAGTTAAGATTGTGACATTGAGTGAAAAGTATTCATCAAATGTGGAAAGTTATGATGTCTTGGATAAGACAAAGACCAACTAGGACCAATTTATGAAGTGTTTTGATAAAAAAAAACTACACTAACTCTTGAATATTTGTTTGTCAAGAAATGTTTATTGACAAGAGAATCTTATATGTCAAGGAGTCAGTGAGAGTCTTAATGGTCTTGAAAGTTTTCAAGAACAAATCAAAATAAACCTTATCGATCATCACTAGCACATGAGTTGAGGTTTACAACCTATCGTGTTGACACTATATTTTGTTTCTGTGTTGTTCTAATTGAGTTAATTATGCATGTGAGCCCTATGAGTTCTCATTTGAACGCATAAAAGGCAGACACCTTGATCAATGGAAAGTCCATTGATAGGAAAGGGTGAGCTGCTTAACTACTTGGAAGACATGGTGGGCAGTTGTGTTACCATATGGCAAGAAGTCAAGATTAAGAAAGTTCGGTCCATATGAATTTGAATTTGTCGTAAACTTTGGTTTTGACAAATTCACATGGATAGGAACACATACACCATTAAAATCTAAGTGTCATAAGATTCCCTCCTTCATGAAAATGACTGTGAGGAAATGCTTTCACTAAGAGAGATTTTAAGAAGTTAGTGATTGTGAAATTGTATTCTAGAATTCGATTATGGTTACGGTATCTCTTTCCATTATTTGAATTGTGAGGTTTGGCAATTTGTTTGAATTGTTTAGACAGACATATAAGCTATCAAGGGCAAAGGTGTATAGGCTTAGATAAAGGATTATCAAAGCATTAGGTATTAGAAACATGAACTTAGGAAATTCAATAGGTATTGTTTTTCTGAAAGTTAAGCTGTTTCTGAATACATGTCAAAGCTAGTGGGAACATAAGTGTTATGTTTTATAATAATAATCATGATAGTGGGAGCATAAATGTTATGATTGTATGATTATTATGGAAAGTATTGCAAGTTAGCAATATTAATTATAGAAAACAATAGTTATACTTTGCAAAGTTGCAAGAGTTGAAATGTTGTTTTGCTATAATTAAGGGAGAGAATATTATGCTTCATTTCAAAATTTAAAGGCTTATGTTGTGGAATGTTAATAAATTTAGTCAAGGAAACATAGTGTGTTCACAAATTTCGATTATGATTACGGCATTCCTCTTCATAGTTCGAATTTTGAGAACGTAGCACATAAAATATTATGGCAGAAGATTGATAAAGTATCAAATCTTTATGTAAGACATTATGCATCGTGTCCCATTCGCTTCGGGTTTAGGGTCGATTGCAAATGTTATAATATTTGACCATTCTAAAATTTTCCAAATGACTAGCGCATTTAGAGGGAAAAGGACAAGAATCGGTATTGACTAATATATTTAAACAACTATCAAAGGACAATCCAAAGTTCGCCGAGGATTGGTCACTTATGAGTAGTTGGAAGTATAGTATTGGATGGACCATATCAACATTATTATGAATATATAAGATTCTATTAAGAATGAGTTGTCATATGGAAAATATGGAAACGTGTCCATATTGGGAATTGAATATTGAAAATCTATGTCTAGATTAGAAACTTTTATGCAAAAAGGATGTTCAAAGGAATGTACTTTGAGTGAGAGACATCATATCTAAGGAATTGTATTGTAACAATCTCCGATAGAGCACTTTGTAATATCATTGGCAATAGTCATTGTGACTTTTGTGCTATGACATTACGAAAGGATCATTGCATAAAATGTTAGAATCTAGCATATTCCATAAGTAGCAAGAATTTGATATTCTTTCACTTGTGAAAAGTATTAGGAGTTGTGAAATGAGTATGATTGGAAATGTGTTCGTTTGATCTATTTCACAAAGTAAGAACCATAGGTAAACATTGTCTGCATGCTAGGAGCATGGGACAAGTGTAGTATTAATTCAAGTAAGAAGTTGATTACCCGAAACAACAAATAATGAGTAATCGATATGGTGATAAATAAAAGGTGTTTTATTTATACTCAAAGGTTTGAGGCCATATGGGATTAGTATTATCCTTGTGTTTCACTTTGCATGTTTTGACTTCCTTAATAATTTAATTGGTTTAGAACAGTCAAATTATTCGAACGGGCCACAATTGTTCATATGTTCGAAGTAGGTATGAATAAAGACTGTCGTGAATTGGTGTGTGGATTGTCTAAAGAGTATTAGACATAAGCAAATGTTTGCTGCAACGTTCATGAGTTCTTATGAATATGATTTGAGCATTGGATTAAACCCACGCTCATTTGGATCACTCCATGAATTGTATCACGAGTGATTGGTGAGACGATAATATCTTATATTATTGAAACCGAGATGTGTGAGTTGTATCTTGCAAATCGGTTGCACATTGATAATATGTAAACGCACCAGTAACTTGGTGTTATAAAACATATTGTTGTGTGTGATTCGATGAGTAAGCGCAAGTGAGCATTGAATCAAAGTTTATCCGTTCCTTTTATCCAAAGTAGGATAAAAGCGATATCTTTGGGCCCCTCGATGATTTAGTGATGACAAACGTAAATGCTCGGCCGGGCTAGGGCTAATTTGATTTGTTCAATTAGTCAGTCATCATAAATCGGAAGTCGAGAAATAGTACAGAGAGAATGATTAGAAATCATGTCTTAAGATATCTAGAATGGAGGAATATATGATCCCTTATCTAAAGGACACGCATATCTGATATGATCAGAGTTGACAGCGGCTTTGGAAAGCTAAGATTACAGATCAGGATCTGAAGTCATACGCAGAATAGTTATTAGACTTATCCAAGTGGGAGACTGTTGGATTAGTGTCTAAGTCCATAACTATTTTGGTATGTAATTGACCCGATTGTGCATGGTCCTTTTGGGTTGCCTTCACCAAAGCAACTTGATAGGATGAATTATGGAGAGAAAGGATTAAATATGATTTATTAATATATTATGAGAATAATATATTAAAGGAGAAATCATATTGTTTAATTAATATTAGTCAAGAAATAATTGGTAATTAGTTTTGTGAATAAAAGTGATTAATTAAACTTAAGGGACTGAAATTGTTATTGTAAGATAATTGCAATTGGGCTATGGATTGCCTTATATAATAAGGTTGGACGAATTCTATGGGGAAACCCATTAGAAATCGTCTAAGGCCTTTAAGGAAAGGAGTCCATGGGTTGCTTAGGGCTTAAGCATCCAAATTAGGGTTTCCTTGTTAAATAACCCTAATAGCCTCACTATATATAGAACCCTTATGCCTCAAAAACGTGGTGAACAAGATCCTTAGGGTTTCCACATGTTTTTGGGCAGCCTCCTTCTCTTCTCTTCCTCATCCTTTTGCTCTTGGTGTTTGTGAACCATTAGAGGAGTGACATTTGTGACTCTAAGCTTTCTAAAGTCAATACAAGGAGGATTTGAGATTGTTATTGCTACATAACAATCAAGGTATGAGCTAAACCCTAATTATATGTTATATTGATTATCATATTCTAGATCTAGGGTTTATAGTCTTGGATGAATTGCATGTACAATAGAGAAACCTAGGTCCAAGCATTAGGGTTTGTATGAGCACATAGGATGTTCTTATGACCAAAACCCATCAGTGGTATCAGAGCCTTGATTGGTTTCTATTGTATTGATGCCTTGTATGTTTGTTGAAGTTGAAAAATTCGATTTTTGTGAGACTGCCTGATGAACTCGGCGAGTCCCATTGTGGACTCGGCGAGTAGGCCCCTACTCGGCGAGTCCATATGGGTACTCGACGAGTTCGAGCGTCAGAAAGAGGGGTTTTCGGGATTTCTTGCTGTTTTTCTCATGGATAATTGTCTTATCTGTTTTAGGACATTAAAATCCGATTTTAATCATATTTATGAGTATATCCTTGATTAAATAAAAGATAATTACCAATTGATTAGATAATAACTTCCTTATATGATAAAGATTGGATTATTTGTATTAATTGGGTAACTTATTTTGCAAGAAATTGAAATTAGGTCAAATATAGATAATGATGAAATTAATTGTTTAATTTATATTATTTGTTATTTGATCCTTGTGTTATGAAAAGTTTAAATTTCAACTCAAAGGTTTAGTTTTGAAATTTAAATAGTTGAAACCCTAATGTTTTGAAAAAGGTTTCAAAACTTGCCCTCAAGTTTTGGAATTTTAAATTTTGATTGAAAGTTTAATTTTGATGTATATTTAAACTCTAAACCTAAATGTTTTGAAATGTTTCAAAACTTGCCCTCAAGTTTTGGAATTTAAAAGTTGATTAAAAGGTTTAATTTATGAATGTTAAATTCTAAAACCCTAGTATTGTTTTGAAAAGTTCAAATCACACCCTTATGGTTTTATTAATTAATTAAGGTGTATAATTAAAAGAGGTTTAATAAATCCATAAAAGTTTTGGATCACAATTTAATTGAATTAAAAGTATAATTGTTAAATCTGACCACCTAGTATTTTAAAAGTGTAAAATACACCATATACTATATATAACATTAAAAGTCTAACATTATATATATATATGTATGAGTAAAGTCAGTCTTACCGTTAGAAGGCCTCATTCACGAAGCTGGTCTATAAGGGGTGTTTAAGGAAATTGCCTATAAAATGACGATTGAATGGGTATCCACTCTTACCCACCGCACTCTTGACTAGTGGAGGGTCGTTAGCCGAACGGGTAGGATAGGACAAAACCTTCCATTATAAGTATAATGATGTACAAAAGTAACTAAATGTTTTACAAATTCGCAATTTTAGTTACTTAGGCAAAAATGAATTGATGCAATTCCATGAAATTACACTTTGTGCCCTTGCGAAGACGTTAATGGAGCGTGTGTGGTTAACCGGCACACTAAATGGTTCTAAGCAAAGGTAGCAAAGGGTGACACAATGTTTTTCATAGTTCGGTGGAGCGTGTGTGGTTTACCGGCACATCAAATAGGTGACTGTAACATGTGAGGGCACCATGTAAGTTTGCATGGTTATTCACACCCGCTTTGTGATCCTCGGCATCCCAGTCACAAACTAGAGGGGCATATCGAGATTTAAACATGCCATTGAAATGTTCAATGAATCTCAAAGGATCTAGGAGTTTTCATAGATTTAAAACTTAAATTTCTTTTTGTTTTTCATGGTGGAAACTAGTGAATCGTCATTCACTTACCTTCAAATATTCTGCAACTAGATTACGACATCCCTTTTCTAGGTTGTAGCGTATTGTGTTGGGTCCTAGCCTTAGTATCTCATTTGGGTGATTTACTAAGGACTCAATCAATCAACTAACTTGAATTCGTTTTCTCCCGTTTTGTAGATGTCAAAGTTCGACAACTATGGTCTTCCCAAATCCCATGGAACAAGCATTCCACATGAAGATGGTATTCCACGATTCGATCGAGGAACAAGAGATCATGTTTCACTTCCTCCTCCTTCTCCAATTATTCTCCCTAACCCACAAGTTCGAAGGCTTGAAAAGTTCAAGCTCACTCAAGCCCTTTTGGCAAGTAAACATAAAGAAGGAAAGTCGGTGTGTGCACGCGTCCTAGGGATGAAGTCACACATTGATAGGTTAAGAACGTTGGGATCCGTTGTCTGTGAGGATATGGCTGTTGATTGGGTTCTTCAGTCACTTCCTAACTCATATAGTGAATTCGTAAGAGAGTACTATATGATGAACTGCGATGTGACCCTTATAGATCTCACCTATATGCTTATTGCTGCTGAATCAGCAATGGTTTGGCGCAATAGAAAAGCAAAGTTGATTGGTGAATCTGCCTTCAAGTCCTCTATGGATATAGACAATGGCAACGAAAGACATGCTATGATCGAAAAGTTTGATCATAAGAGAAAGGCAATGTCTAAAGTAGTTCCATATCCCATTCCAAAAGAGTCAATTTGCTTTTATTGCCAAGAGAAGGGGCATTGGAGACGAAGTTGCCCTATTTACCTAAGAGATCTAAGACATGGGAGAGTCAAAACGTATGGCTTTGCTTTAGGTAAAATCCATTGACTAACTCTTTTAAGCTCTTATTCTAGATTCTTAATACATAATGTGATAAGATTACAATTGATGTTTTGTAGGATCGAAGAAAAGAATGGAAGCTTAAAGGAAGAAGTGAGCAGAATCTAACTGTGAAGAAATGGATTTCGATCGCATTACTTGAAGATTAGATTCTTGAGCTACTACTTAGAGTTAAAATTAGATTGCTAAGAAATATGTATTAGCATATTTTTTCAATGAATTGCGTTGTAAGGACAAATTTTTTCCGCAATAAAATAAATTTTGAGTTTATATTATTTATTTATCCTTGCAATGGCGTATATGAAAAATTGATGTTTGAATGTTTCTAATATTAGCAATAATGGATTTGATTCTTAATTATGTTGTTTGTGGAAATGTCGAGAGTTTACCAAATAGGGAAAGTTTCTCATCGCCCAAGTTTCAATTGGACAGAAACTTGGAATCATGCAACTTGGTTGTACGATGAATGAGAAATTTCATATTTGGAAATTAGACTAATTCATTGACAAAGTGTCAAGTGAAGAACTAGGAGATCGAGTACACAAAGTTGCGTGTTGATCAAGTCCATCATAAGAGTAACAAAGATATTCGTCATGATTTACTAAAGGTTTAGTAAATATGATTATACTTATAAGATTAAGTGTAATTCCGAATTAATTGAAAAAAGTTTAAATCAATAGCAGAATGAATAAGAAGAATCAAATAGGAAGAAAGATAAAAGTTACTCCATTCTAAGAAGAAGGGAGAGCACCTTTTATGCTTTATGATAGGTCTTAATGATTAAGAACCATATCTCAATTGATCCTCTAAGCGAGTCTTAGTACAATTGTATGTCTAAGAAGAGGAATCAAGAATTGAAGAAATGGTTAAATCAAGAAGCCAATCATACTTCGTTCCAAAACAAGTCTTAGAGTTAAGATTGTGACATTGAGTGAAAAGTATTCATCAAATGTGGAAAGTTATGATGTCTTGGATAAGACAAAGACCAACTAGGACCAATTTATGAAGGGTTTTGATAAAAAAACCTACACTAACTCTTGAATATTTGTTTGTCAAGAAATGTTTATTGACAAGAGAATCTTATATGTCAAGGAGTCAGTGAGAGTCTTAATGGTCTTTAAAGTTTTCAAGAACAAATCAAAATAAACCTTATCGATCATCACTAGCACATGAGTTGAGGTTTACAACCTATCGTGTTGACACTATATTTTGTTTCTGTGTCGTTCCAATTGATTTAATTATGCATGTGAGCCCTATGAGTTCTCATTTGAACGCATAAAAGGCAGACACCTTGATCAATGGAAAGTCCATTGATAGGAAAGGGTGAGCTGCTTAACTACTTGGAAAACATGGTGGGCAGTTGTGTTACCATATGGCAAGAAGTCAAGATTAAGAAAGTTCGGTCCATATGAATTTGAATTTGTCGTAAACTTTGGTTTTGACAAATTCACATGGATAGGAACACATACACCATTAAAATCTAAGTGTCATAAGATTCTCTCCTTCATGAAAATGACTGTGAGGAAATGCTTTCACTAAGAGAGATTTTAAGAAGATGGTGATTGTGAAATTGTATTCTCGAATTCGATTATGGTTACGGTATCCCTTTCCATGATTTGAATTGTGAGGTTTGGCAATTAGTTTGAATTGTTTAGACAGACATATGAGCTATCAAGGGCAAAGGTGTATAGGCTTAGATAAAGGATTATCAAAGCATTAGGTATTAGAAACATGAACTTAGGAAATTCAATAGGTATTGTTTTTCTGAAAGTTAAGCTGTTTCTGAATACATGTAAAAGCTAGTGGGAACATAAGTGTTATGTTTTATAATAATAATCATGATAGTGGGAGCATAAATGTTATGATTGTATGATTATTATGGAAAGTATTGGAAGTTAGCAATATTAATTATAGAAAACAATAGTTATACTTTGCAAAGTTGCAAGAGTTGAAATGTTGTTTTGCTATAATTAAGGGAGAGAATATTATGCTTCATTTCAAAATTTAAAGGCTTATGTTGTGGAATGTTAATAAATTTAGTCAAGGAAACATAGTGTGTTCACAAATTTCGATTATGATTACGGCATTCCTCTTCATAGTTCGAATTTTGAGAACGTAGCACATAAAATATTATGGCAGAAGATTGATAAAGTATCAAATCTTTATGTAAGACATTATGCATCGTGTCCCATTCGCTTCGGGTTTAGGATCGATTGCAAATGTTATAATATTTGACCATTCTAAAATTTTCCAAATGACTAGCGCATTTAGAGGGAAAAGGACAAGAATCGGTATTGACTAATATATTTAAACAACTATCAAAGGACAATCCAAAGTTCGCCGAGGATTGGTCACTTATGAGTAGTTGGAAGTATAGTATTGGATGGACCATATCGACATTATTATGAATATATAAGATTCTATTAAGAATGAGTTGTCATATGGAAAATATGGAAACGTGTCCATATTGGGAATTGAATATTGAAAATCTATGTCTAGATTAGAAACTTTTATGCAAAAAGGATGTTCAAAGGAATGTACTTTGAGTGAGAGACATCATATCTAAGGAATTGTATTGTAACAATCTCCGATAGAGCACTTTGTAATATCATTGGTAATAGTCATTGTGACTTTTGTGCTATGACATTACGAAAGGATCATTGCATAAAATGTTAGAATCTAGCATATTCCATAAGTAGCAAGAATTTGATATTCTTTCACTTGTGAAAAGTATTAGGAGGTGTGAAATGAGTATGATTGGAAATGTGTTCGTTTGATCTATTTCACAAAGTAGGAACCATAGGTAAACATTGTGTGCATGCTAGGAGCATGGGACAAGTGTAGTATTAATTCAAGTAAGAAGTTGATTACCCGAAACAACAAATAATGAGTAATCGATATGGTGATAAATAAAAGGTGTTTTATTTATACTCAAAGGTTTGAGGCCATATGGGATTAGTATTATCCTTGTGTTTCACTTTGCATGTTTTGACTTCCTTAATAATTTAATTGGTTTAGAACAGTCAAATTATTCGAACGGGCCACAGTTGTTCATATGTTCGAAGTAGGTATGAATAAAGACTGTCGTGAATTGGTGTGTGGATTGTCTAAAGAGTATTAGACATAAGCAAATGTTTGCTGCAACGTTCATGAGTTCTTATGAATATGATTTGAGCATTGGATTAAACCCACGCTCATTTGGATCACTCCATGAATTGTATCACGAGTGATTGGTGAGACGATAATATCTTATATTATTGAAACCGAGATGTGTGAGTTGTATCTTGCAAATCGGTTGCACATTGATAATATGTAAACGCACCAGTAACTTGGTGCTATAAAACATATTGTTGTGTGTGATTCGGTGAGTAAGCGCAAGTGAGCATTGAATCAAAGTTTATCCGTTCCTTTTATCCAAAGTAGGATAAAAGCGATATCTTTGGGCCCCTCGATGATTTAGTGATGACAAACGTAAATGCTCGGCCGGGCTAGGGCTAATTTGATTTGTTCAATTAGTCAGTCATCATAAATCGGAAGTCGAGAAATAGTACAGAGAGAATGATTAGAAATCATGTCTTAAGATATCTAGAATGGAGGAATATATGATCCCTTATCTAAAGGACACGCGTATCTGATATGATCAGAGTTGACAGCGGCTTTGGAAAGCTAAGATTACAGATCAGGATCTGAAGTCATACGCAGAATAGTTATTAGACTTATCCAAGTGGGAGACTGTTGGATTAGTGTCTAAGTCCATAACTATTTTGGTATGTACTTGACCCGATTGTGCATGGTCCTTTTGGGTTGCCTTCACCAAAGCAACTTGATAGGATGAATTATGGAGAGAAAGGATTAAATATGATTTATTAATATATTATGAAAATAATATATTAAAGGAGAAATCATATTGTTTAATTAATATTAGTCAAGAAATAATTGGTAATTAGTTTTGTGACTAAAAGAGATTAATTAAATTTAAAGGACTGAAATTGTAATTATAAGATAATTGCAATTGGGCTATGGATTTCCTTATATAATAAGGTTGGACGAATTCTATGGGGAAACCCATTAGAAATCGTCCAAGGCCTTTAAGGAAATGAGTCCATGGGTTGCTTAGGGCTTAAGCATCCAAATTAGGGTTTCCTTGTTAGATAACCCTAATAGCCTCACTATATATAGAACCCTTATGCCTCAAAAACGTGTTGAACAAGATCCTTAGGGTTTCCACACGTTTTTGGGCAGCCTCCTTCTCTTCTCTTCCTCATCCTTTTGCTCTTGGTGTTTATGAACCATTAAAGGAGTGACATTTGTGACTCTAAGCTTTCTAAAGTCAATACAAGGAGGATTTGAGATTGTTATTGCTACATAACAATCAAGGTATGATCTAAACCCTAATTATATGTTATATTGATTATCATATGCTAGATCTAGGGTTTATAGTCTTGGATGAATTGCATGTACAATACAGAAACCTAGGTCCAAGCATTAGGGTTTATATGAGCACATAGGATGTTCTTATGACCAAAACCCATCAGATTGTTCTATTATTGCTGGAAAAAAATGATGTTCTTCATGTTCTTATTATTTTGTTTCTGTTGAAAAAATGAAGAAATTTGGTGAAGAATTATTTTTGTGGTCTTCATAAAGAAATTATTCCAGGAGCTTCTTTAATTCTTGGATGAGAAGACACAAATTTAATGGGCTTATTTTTCAAGAGAAGTGGATTTTTATTTTTTCCCAACAACTTTTCTTCACAAGAGGTATCAAGTTTCTATTCTTCAATCTTTTCCTATTGTGAATCTAATGTTGAAGACTATTTGGACGTAAATTGTGTTTGTGAAAAGCACTTTGTCCTTTTTTCTCTTTTGGGTAAAGAGTAATTCACTCTTATTTGCCATCCCAAGCAAAAAACCATGTGGCTATGACAAATCCCATCACCTTTTGTCCCTAAAAACCCCCTGCATACTCCTCTTTTTGTCTTCCCAAGACCCTCCTTTGACTTAGAATGATTTATAAAAATATTCTCTTATTAAAATATGAATAAATGGCCTTTGCGGTACCATTTTTCATGAAAAAAGAGCATTTTTCATCACCTGTTCAGCCCCTTCCGGACCCCCTAACCGCAACCAAAAACTGTCTACCGGAGTCCCCTTAGAAGCCTACCCGCAGCCCCTCTTATGCCTTGAACTGAAGCCTCTTAGCCTAACACCCCCCCCCCTCTACTGATGAACCGAACTGAACCGCAATCAGTCCGCCTATGCTGACCTCGGTTCGGACCACTCTTGCTCAGACCGTAGTCTCGGACCGCAAGCATATTCTTCAGGCTCGCATCCGCGGTCGCTTGATTGCCTTCTATCCGCAGTCCTCGTCCGAAGTCCCTAGCCTTCGCATACCGCAACGTACTCCGACCCAAGCCAGCTCCATCAACGCCCACCTGATCCGCACCTAGCTACACCATCCGCACCCACCTCCTCTCATCCGCAAGCAACCTCCAACCCGCAACCAAGCTTCTGACTTCGGATCTCCTCCCTTCTTCTCCCTCAACCCAGCTCCTTTTCTCCTCCTTGCTCCTCCTCCCATCCTCCCCCCTCCTTCTTCCTTCTCCTTCTCCCCTCCTCCCCTCCTTTCTTTTTCCTCCCTTCTCATCACCCCCCCCCCCCCCCCCATTTTTTTAGCCTTCTTATTTTTGTAAGCCTTTTTTTTTAAATTTATTCAGTTTTTATTTTATTTTATTTTATTTTATTATTTTTTTTCTCAGTTAATTTTTTTAACACCAATTATTTTTTTTATTATTCAGCAAATTTTTTAACACCAATTTTTTTTATTTAGCCATTTTTTTAACCATTTTTTTTAATTAACACCAATTTTTGCCACAACCTACCCATGGATTGTCACATTGGTTACTTCATGCTGGTTATTATTATTGGAAGAATATTGCTACCGCAGTCGGACTTCATATTATCTTTGTGACACTTGCACCGCAATGGCGATTGATCACCAAAGTTGTTTCGCATTCTTCACGTTATGGGATCTTATGACTTGTTGCTTATGATTTTTGGTTGACAAATCATGTATCTTGAGCATGTGGATTTTATTCTCCATTGAAGACCACTTCAAGTGTTCCGGCACCGCAGTTTGGATATTTCGATATATTTTTGGCACAACACATTTTTTCAGCACAACTTCAGCAACTATCACCCGCTTTCTCTGACCGTAAGAGTATTTATTTTACTCTTTATCGTTTCTTATCGAGACCCTTCATACATTTAGGGAGAGCTTCTCTTAGCTCTTAGTACCCGATACTCTCCATCCGATGATTTGTTGATTTTTGATATCCGGTCATTGGTTATCAAAAATAGAGAGAGATTATCATCCGGAGTTGGTTATTATTGTTTGATTTTGGATTTTTTTAGACTTCTGAAGACGATTATTTATATAGTGATGCGATGTGGCACTTATTTTTGGTCTTCACGGATCAAATTTTTGGCATTCCTCGATGTTTTCCGATTCAGATTATTTATTATTCGGACTCTACCACAAGATGATTTTGTGTTCGCATCCGGTTTAGATCTTATGGTTTCACGAGTTTGGATTTGTGATATGTTGAAGACGAAGATTATTTTGGCAATGTGACGTGGCACTTATTTTTGGTCCTTGGATCAAATTTTCGGCATTGCTAGACCATGTTTTTGGACTCACATTATTTTTATCCGAACTTCATTTTATGGATGCTTCACATTTTTAGCAGGTTATTCTTTGAAGAATTTCGGTGTATTATGATTCGAGAACTCGAGATGTTTTTCAGACTTTTGAAGACGAAGTGTTTCTGTTATTGGATCTTCTACTTGCTCATGGTGACCTCCTTCTTCAGGTGATTATGATTGGTTTGAAGATTTGGATTTTATCTTTTCTGCTTCATTGGTTGTGCTTTGAAGCTGAAGACCTTCATTGTTAGAGATTCATGGCCAGTTTCAGACCTTACAGACACTTCAGAGTTTCAGAGACATTTCAGCACTTGATTTCATTTTATTACCACACTTGCTAGTTGGATTACTGTATTATAGCCTTGTATCACTTATTGTATCTCTCATCATTTGTAAGGATTTAGGGAGAGAATGTTGGGGCATGTAAATGCTCCACAAATAATGAGTGATTATTAGGTTGTAATTTTCCCTTTATTTGTATTGTTGGTGTAAATACTCTCCCTCCTATATAAAGGGAGAGTTGGTCATCTTTTAAAGTTAGCTAGCTCATTTCTTTTCTAAGTTAGTGATTACTGTTCTACCATGTAATCCTAGAGAGAGAAAGTGGTGGGTTCTCCCACCCAGGGAGAGTTTCTCTCCCACAAAGTTCTTCATGCAATATTATGAATATTCTCTATTTGTTCTTGGTCTCTTTTCTTATGAATTTATATTATGTTCTTCGTGTTCGTACTTCCAAAAACACGATTAATCTCGAGATATCCTTCTTCCGCACTCACCGTTCGTTATAAAAATGGGTCTCTACATAACGAATACTACGACTTTCATTTAGATTTCAAAGGATAAAAAGTAGTTTATCGTAAACTCACTTTTTATGTCATATGGCATCGTGTCGGTTCTGTCGCGAACCTTCAATATGTCATAACTTTTTCTTTATAATTCAGATTTCGATGAGGTTTTGGCCTAAACGTTTCTAACGAGATAATTTACAACTATCAATGACATTAGTTTTACTTATTTCCAACTTAAATTTTATATTTTCATTAATTTTGATAATTGACTTTTGATCAGAATCTCATAAGACTTACAATATTCCCGAATGATTCTAAACATAGTTTTACTTCAAATCTCATAAAACTATCTTGTTAGAATTCAATGCTCAAAACCATATAATATTTAATAATATTCATTTTTAAACTAACAAAACACAATAATTGAACGTGTATTTTTCAATTTTATGCAATTATTTTACAAGTTATTGGTTTAAAATAAAGTCCAATTTTATAAAATGTTAATAACGTCAAATTTTGAAATACTCAAATATAAGTTTTAAATTGGTGATTTTTATAACTTATACAAAATCCAAATATATAAGTAATAAAATGAAGTTTTATTAAAGATATAAAAATGTTCAAATGCACTCAAACTTAATACCGATTATTAAAAATAGATCGTGTCGAATTATATAAAAACTAGCCTTTTATACAGAAACTTTAAAAGGTGATTTTCTTTTGAAAATTAGTACCATGGTTTATTATATGCGTGTAATAACCATGATATCATATGTTCTTAAAACTATAATTATAAAACATATAAAAGACCCTTTTACAAACCTCAAATCTATGTAATCCTTTTTGAAAAGCACTCACACATCTCTTGTATGCACTAGTAGGATAAAGGATACATAACGGCTTAATGTTATCTTTTGATGGTCGGGGTATATTCGCGATTTCTATAACCAAGTTATAGGCGAATTACACAACTTTTTTCAAATTGGATGATTTAATCGAATATCTTTTGTGATAAACGATACCTAAGCAAAAGAGTTTCAAGGCATAGATGGGATCAAACATGTCTATTTATATTTGTTATTAGCGATCCCATAAATCTAGAAATTATATAGTAAGATATAATTGATTATCGATATCTTTCGGGTTGAATTCAAATAGATGGGATAAAGGATACTTAACCGTTTATTTGTTTTGCAACTTGGATCCCAAACTTTGATAATTGATGTTTTTGGAAACTAAAAGGGTATTAATTATTAAAGAGTTTAAATATTGAAAATACTAAATGAATTTTGTTAGAATTTTATAGTTAAATAATTCATTCTCATTACCATGAATTTTCTTTAATGACTTAATGAAACAATAACATTCAGTATATACAACTTTAATGAATGGGTTCATGTCTTAAGAGACAATCTCATGAGAGATATGAAATTGTATAGAGTTAGAGGTCTTAGTCCTAAACTATTGCTTTGGGAAATAAACCTAAACATGATTCCTAGTAAATGCATCACTGTGATGCTAAATATGTTTCTAACATCAAACTAGGAATAGTTCAAAGCCCAAAAGAGTCACCTTGTGTGATCTAGCAAGCCCATGTTTTATGGACTGAATACCATTAAGCCCAAGAAATTCAATAAGGCCTACATAGATGGGTCTTGTTTCTTTTGTGGAGAAATTGGATACTGGAAGAGGACCTGCTCATCTTATCTAAAAAGAAAGTTTGGAAGAGACTAGTACTTCAGGTATCTACTAGATAGAACTCATAATTTTCATATAACACTTAGGTACTTGGTACTTAAATGTTAATCTAATATTTGTAATTGGCTTTCAGTTATTTACAGAAGAGTAACCAGCTGAGCACAATCAAGTTGGAACTACACTCTCGGATTTTAGTTTACTAATTATGCTAGGAACATAATTCACTTGTATTGTGAAACAATGTTTGTTTTGGAACAATGTATGTTTTAATTTAGCTTGCCTAAATATATGTCTCAATTTAATTTATGAATGATTGACTACTTACTTAAATCGTTTTTCATAACGATCACCTTCATATTCAGAAATGATTAAAATTCAATTTATGAGACTACATCTCTTAATAAGAATTATAAAGTAAATATCAATATTTTATAGATAACAAGTTCTATATGCAAAATATTTTGACTTAAACTTGTTTTAAATCAAACTCATCTTTGGCATTGTTATCTTTATTATATAAATGACATTCACATATTCCAACTTCAAGACAAGTATAATGGAAGGCAATTAGTTATTAAGGAACTATATAGTATGGTGTATGACTTCCTTTCTAATGAATGTCTAAGATTTATCATAAGATACCAAATCAACTTTATTAACAATTATAGTAGTTATAAATTATATGTTACATGTTAAAACATAATTGTGAAATCTTTGTTGAAGGTTTCAATATAAAGTGGAAATACAAACTGGTAACAACTATCTAAGGCCTTAATGATAATAAAGGATGAATTAAATCTTACTTGATATGATTTACTTTCTAATCGGTAGAAATTTCCCCCTTTTATTTCCTTGGGATAACACCTAGAACACTATCGATTGTACCTTGAGTACAAACACCAACTAATTAGTAGATATAATTTTTGTTCATAAGATTTTTCATGGAAAGGCTCCATCCCTATATTATTAAATGTTTTATGGATTTAAAGCTTATTTTAGACTAAAGCTTTTAAACCCAAAATTTACTAGATACATATTTGTATAATACTCTAAATGTGGCTTAGATTATTATATACAAACCCACCAAGAATAAGTTCTCTTATTCCTCTGATAGTTGAGTTAATAAAAAGAAAGCTTCTCATGGAAAAGAAAGTGAGAGGTACATGGAACTTGAAGCAGCTCACGAACCATTACCTGATGTAGTTACAGTTAGCACTAGTTTTAACAAGAATTGTTAAACTTGAATAATAGCTCTTCACAAACACAAATTGTTTGCATTAGTGGTAGAAATCATCTATGACTTGAGAAGTGTGGAATCTCTCATTGATGAGCTTTTATTGACGGTTTCTAGCAAATCCATCAAATACCAAGATGCTATGTCAGATCTCGAATTTGATTAATGACTTAGAGTCACGAACATGAGATGTAATCCATGTATGATAATTATGTATGGTCTTGATTGAACTTCCTCCCTATATCTAGGATCGAAGGAGTAAGTGATTCTTCTAGAAAGAATGCATTACATGGATAGCCATACATATTTAAAGAAAGACTTGTTATAAAAGGATTTTCTCATACTTATGTCATTGAATGTGCTCCTTATCATATTCATGACATTGACTACGATCAAACCTTTTTCACAAGTAGCTACGATTAGATCAGCAAGGATATTGTTTACTATAAACTCAATTTCTCAATATGAAATATATCAAATGGATTTCAAGAAATACCATTTTTCTTAATAGACATCTACTAGAAGATATCTATATAGATTAGCCTGGAGGTTTCTTAATCCATTTTATCCTAACAAAATGAGTAAAGCTTGAGATCCACTTATGGATATAAAGAAAACATCTCAATGTTGTAATCATCATTTTAATATGAAACCATAAGGTACGCTTTTATATCAAAATGAATAAAACATGTGTGTTTACTAAAACCTAGTGGGAGCATAGTGACGTTTCTAATCTTATATGAGTAAGACATACTTAATCATAAGAAATTACATTCTGACCATGCAAGGTTTTTTCATATTGACTCGGATTGTATTTATAAAATGAAAGACTTAAGAAGAACAAAATACATTCTTGGAATGTAATATCTATAGAGATAGATAAAATGAATGTTAAAAGTTTTATATATTTATACATATTTGCACAATATCATGAAAGGGATCAAGATACAAAATTCCTTTAGCAGAATCTTGGTATTGTCACAAGGCACTAAGTTTAGAACCAACCTCAAAAGGACCTAACTCATAGGCTTGAACTAGCTGAAATGATTTATATTGAACTTGCTTGGCAAATGAATCCATCATGTGTGCCATATTATGCATACGACCTAGAATATGATCATGTTATGAGCATATCGTAATACACTAATTGAATACATGGTTTTGTCACCAGATAACTATAGGAACATTCTAAGAGTATTTTGGAAGGACTGAGAAAATGTATATGAGACAATTAGTTTAGAATAAAATTTTCATGTAAAGAGCTACATAAGATTTTGATTCCTAAACAAATATATATAGTTATGAATTATAACTGGATTATGACTTCATTTAGGATGAAGAGTATTGTTGAAATAAGGTCCAACCAAATAAAATGACACAATATACTAGAAACTAAGAATACACTGCTTTATAATTTGAAATCTAATATGATTGGGTGAATAAGTTCATTGAAAAACTATGTTGATTTATGTCATTCAAGGATCACATAGAAATCTTAGTGACTTCAAGAGTATACTTAACCGAGCTATGAGACTCTATGTCATGAAAGAAAAACAATCATATTCTCTAATATATTTAACTATACCTAGAGTAAAGTTAAATATGGAGGTGATGGTATTCGTAGAATTCACAGAATTGAAGTTTAGTCGAACACATTAATAAAGTCTTTTTTTTAAAACTAAGTATGAATGGTCACACTTCAGCTATAAGACTTTATTATTCTAGAAATGAGATTTTGATTTGGATTTTGATGAGATTAAAACTTAATCTTGAAGATCGATTAGATCTTAAACATGTAAATAAATATTAAACAGCAAGAACACGAAAATAAAGAACAAGTCAAGAATGAATCAAACGAGTCGAATGATTAAACTTAAACCCTCAGAAGAGCTCGATCAAGAACATCAACTGTAGAGGGTTAAAAGGTTTACAGGAACGATAAAAGCAATCAAAGCTATCGTAATTCTCTATCTTGTAATCTAGGTTCTTAACCTAATTATGCATGCAAGCATATACTTATATAATAAACCTAACAGGCTCTCGGTTGGACAGGCCCAAACCGGAGTACAAAATAAATGGACTAACAGTCGAGCCCAATGACGCAATCTTCAAACGAATCTTTAACCCAACAGATTTAATATTTGGATATTGGAACATTGTAACATCAACTATTTTATAATGATTTGATATACTAGTGGTGACGGGTGGTGGTTGGTGGTGGTGGTGGGTAGTGGTATTGGGTTATATGTTGTGGTGATGGGTGATTAGTAGTAGTGGTGGGTGGATGGTGGTGGTAGGTAGTGGGTGGTGGTGAGTACTAGGTGGTGGTGGGTAAATGATGGTAGATGGTGGTGGTTGGTGGTGATGGGTGGTTGGTGGCGGGTAGTTGGTTGTATGTGGTGGTGATGGATGGTTGGTGGTGTTGGTTGGATGGTGAGTAGTGTTGGTTAGTGATTTTTTTAGTTTTTTTTTTAATTTTTTTTTATTTATATGAATACATTTATTTGCATCTAGTTTTTTATTTAATTAGAAAAGTTTCACATTACAAATTAAAGAATGATTTTTGTTCTCAAAGGTTCTCGCAATAAGAAATGTTCTCTATTGAACGCTCGTGTGTGTGTGTGTATATATATACTAGGCGAATGTTCGCGCGTTGCGCGGGATATAAAAAAATATTTTATATTAAAAATAACTAAATCATTGTTATTAACAATTAAATAATAATTTCATAAAAATTATAAAAAATGATTTTTAGTATTGGTATTATGTTGAACTATATATTATGAGATAAGGTTGGAACTTGAAGTTGTTTTGCATATACAAAGTTATATGATTAAAATAGAAAAAAATAATTTTTAAAAATAAATAAATCGTTATTGTTATCTATTAAATAGTAATTTCATATTAAATTAAAACGTTTATATTAAATATTATCATTATGTAGAAAATACGATAATAGAGACATCTTTTTATCTATCTTAAATTTTATCATTCTGTACAACATATGATAATAGAGACAACTTTTTATCTTAAATAGTAAAAAAAGTGTTTTGTATCATAAATATTACCATAATTATGTAGAACATATGATAATAGTGATGTCTTTTATAAGGTTAAAACTTTAAATTGTATTACATACAGGGTTGTAAAACTTGGCTAACACAACCAAAAACTCGGCATGTTACTTAAACTCGGCCTCCAATGGAAGCGAGTTTGCCTAAATAAGCCAGAAGACACTCGGATCCTTATTAAACTCCATCCAAATCTAAAAGATACGGTCCAAAATCATTTTTGAAATTCTAAAATTTAATTGGTCACTTGTCGACAAAGACAATCTCACCAAAGAATACGCTCAACGTCCTACAAAGTTTGATGCAAGGAAGATCTCATGGCTTAGTCCCTTTGAAATATTTCACAACCTTTCCTGTTTATAGAGCAGAATACATTCTCTTGTTTACTCTCACAATAAATGTGGGATGAAGACATTATAATTAAACTCATTTCTTTATTTGCCAATAATTTCATTTTGTTAAATAAAATATTAAATAATAAATAAAAAACATTATCCAGAAAATTTATTGTTCAATAGTTTCATTTTTCAGTAATCTCGTAAGTTGCTATAAAAAAATATGTTTTTATTAAATAACTTTTTGTTAAATCCTAAAATCATAAATTTAGTTAGGTAGTTAATATATAAAGTTTGTTTATATGTATTTTCATGATTCAAAATGTCATTATAAAATGAATTCATTTATAAAATATAATCGAGTATATATTTTGTGCTTTTGAATCAAAGTGATTTTTCAAACAATTATAATTTTATGTTTAGGTAGATTTTTTTTATATTTATATAACTTTATGTAACTTATAATACTATTATAAACAATTTGAATAATCATGAGAGTTTCAAATGTAAGTGGTGAAAGGAAAATGCTTCATTTATTGGTCCAAATTGATCAAACTCAGACCGATTCAACTTAATATACCAAACTACATAACGTTTTTTCTATTGAAACCCGGTTTGTATATATTTTGTGTTTTTTAATCAAAACTATTTTTCAAACAATCATAATTGAATGTTTAGGTAACTTATATATAATATTATTAGAAACAATTTGAAAAATCGTGGGAGTTTCAAATGTATGTGCTGAAAGGAAAATGCTTCCTTTATCTGTCCAAATTGATCAAACTCATACCGATTCAACTCAATATATCAAACTACATAACGGTTTTTCAACTAAAACTCTATTTGAACCTAAAAAAAATCTTGTTCAAAACCATTTTCGGGATTCTAAAACTTAAATGGACAGTTGCCAATAAAGACAATTTCACCAAAGAATACCCTCAACATCCCAAAAAGGTATGCATAAGGAAGTTCTCATGGTTTGGTCCCTTTGAAACATTTCACAACCTTTCCTATTTATAAAAGAGGAAACATTCTCTTGTTTACTCTCATCATCGATGTGGGATGAAGACATTGTAATAAAACACGCTTTCTTGTTAATAAAACATTATTCAACTTATTTAGTAAAACACCATTTCTCTTGTTTACCCTTTCTTTATATGTATTTTCAAGACTCAAAAGTTCATTATAAAAACAATTCATTTATAAAATATAATCTGCGTATATATTTCGTGCTTTTGATCAAATCGAATTTTCGAACAATTATAATTTTATGTTTAGGTGGATTTTTTTTTTATATTTATATAACATTATGTAACTTTTTTTTAAAATATCATTGGAAACAATTTGAAAATTCTTGGGAGTTTCAAATGTATGTAGTGAAAGGAAAATGCTTCTTTTATGGTCCAAATAGATCAAACTCGGACCGATTCAACTAAATATACCAAACTACATATTTTTTTTTCTAGTGAAACCCGATTTGTGTATATTTCGTGCTTTTGAATCAAAGTGATTTTTCAAATAGTTATAATTTTAGGTTTATGTAGATGCTTTTTTATATTTATATAAAATTATGTAACTTATTTATAATATTATTAGAAATAATTTGAAAAATCATGGGAGTTTCAAATGTTTTTTGTGAAAGGAAAATGATTCCTTTATCGGGCCAAATTGATCGAGCTCCGGTTCAACTCAATATACCCAACTACATAATTTTTTTTCTAACTGAAACATAGTTTAAACCTGAAAAGATTCGGTTCAAAACCATTTTTGGAATTCTAAAAGTTAACTGGACACTTGCCAATATAGACAATCTTACCAAATAATACCTTCCAAATCCTACAAAGGTAGGCATGAGGAAGTTCTCATGGTTTGGTCCTTTTGAAACATTTCACAACCTTTCTTATTTATAGAAGAGGAAACATTCTCTTGTTTACTCTCATCATCGATGTGGGATGAAGACATTGTAACAAAACACTATTTCTTTTTATTGAACATTACTTAACTTATTTATAATATTATTTTAAAGAAATTGAAAAGTCATGGAAGTTTCAAATGAATGTGGTGAAAGGAAGTTAAAAAAGGGGGTTTCAAATGCATGAGATTCAAGAAAAAATGCTAGCTTTATATATATAGTAGGCGAAAGTCCGCGCGTTGCGCAGAAGCATCTATATAGTGGAAATCTTTACATATATATGTTTTTTTTTAAATATAACAATAATGTCGTTGTTAAATTTGTTATAATAATTTGTATACTAAGTTGATATAGTATATTTCTTATTTTGAATTATATGATAATATATACATCTATTAAAACTGCATAATCTCAATTTTTTGAATGACCTCTACATGCGGGTTACTCATTAATAAAATTAAGTATAATATATGGTTTAAAATTATTTATAGTTGGTTTTATTGTTAATTTATTTTTAAAATTTATTTGCTTAACGTTTTGATTTCTATCAGTGTAATTATTTAAAATATCAAACATTTTTTTAAAGGTAACAATATAATCATTTATATAGAGTTATTTTTAACTATTGTTATTGTAAGTTATTTTAAGCTACTTATTTCAAAACTTATAACGATTATAAAAATATCTTTAGAAAATATTTTAGTGAATTAATATTACAATTTAGTTTTGTACTTAGTACTACAATTTATCACTTTTCACTATTCACAAAATATTCTTTGGGATTTTTTAAGTGGAATTGAAATTTATATTGAAGTTGATCCTGTAATGTTATATTTAAATTAACAATTTAATAATTTTGTTCATACAATTCAGATATTGTATCTTTAAACTGATAGTGGTTTACATACAACAACATATTAAATCTAATAAATCAAGTATAATATGTTAAAAGTTAAAGACATAACTTTATAAGTAGAAGTAAAAATATTATTTTAATATTGACATTTAGTTTAGTTTTTTATTACACTTTAGGTTTGATACTTATTTTAACCTTATTAACCAATTTATAATCTTATTAGAAAGACACTACAAATTATCATTTTTAATTATTTACAAAATATTCTTTGGGTTGTTTAAGCTGAACTAAATTTTATATTTAAGTTGATCCTGTAAGGTTATATTTAAATTAACAATTTATGTATTTTATACAAATTGATCTAAAGTTGTAGCTTTAAAATGATAATAGTTTACATACAACATATTAAACCTAATAAATTAAGTATAATATGTTAAAAGTTAAAAACAAACTTTATAAGTAGAAGAAAATATATTTTTTTAATATTGAAATTTAGTTTATATATGATCACACTTTAGGTTTGATATTTATTTAACCTTATTAACCAACTTATAATAATTATTAAAAAGAAATTGAAAAGTCATGGGAGTTTCAAATTAATGTGGTGAAAGGAAAAAATGCATGGGAGTTTCAAATGAATGTGGTTCAAGACAAAATGCAAGCTTTATATATATATATATATATATATATATATATATATATATATATATATATATATATATATATATATATATATATATATAGGAGTAGGATCAAATGAGAACACCAAAAAGGTTGAGAACGCGATAACACAGTATATTCATTTGCGATTCCGTGTATTCATTTGTGGAGAAATGATAAATATTTACGTCTTTAATTTCAATTGAAGATAAAAAGAATATTCATGTTGATTGTGCGTAAAAACTTATCATTTTTCCACAAATGAATACATGGAATCACAAATGAATATACTTGTTCTCGCATTCTCAACCTTTTAGTTGTTCTTATTTGATCCTTTCCATATATATATATATATATATATATATATATATATATATATATATATATATATATATATATAAAATAGAGGCATGTTGTCTTGCACCACATGCAATCGAAATTTCTTGCTAATAATTCTTATAAATTTATGAATAATGTTAAATTATAGTAAAAACTAAATTCTGATATAAAATTAACTAAATTACAATATTAAAATATTATATTTTACTTCTATTTATAAAATTATGACTTTAAATTTTAACATATTATAGTTAACTTATTAGTTTAAATATGTTTTCGTACGTGAGAAATTGTCATTTTAAAGTCACAACCTGTCACACCCCAAAACCTAGAACGGCGGAAACGTTCTGGGGCGGAGGACGTCATGTAAAGTATCACAACACAGTAATAGAAAAACAAGCAAACAACATCATCCATTGCATTAAATATATAATTCTAATACAAGTGTGTTCTATACAGTTATAGACACCAAAAATAATGTAAGTCAAAATAAATAGATGAGTCCTGAATGCGCTCCATCTTCTCAATAGTTGGTCTCGGTACCTGTCTACTGATGACCTGAGAATACAAGTTATTTTGAAAGCGAGTATCAGCATTAAGCTGGTGAGTTCATAAGTATTTTAGTGTCGGTGTTTGTATCAAAACGTTTGAACATGTCTCCATTGTAAGTTTGTAAAACGTATGTAAATGTTTGTAAAAGTTTGAATCTCTCAGAAAAACCTATATTTTCTGTTAAAAGTAACCTTCTCCCAAGGCGTAACTGTTTTGTATGTTTGTTTATCGTAAAAGTGGGTAATTTTCCAAGTGTAACTATCATTATCAAAATATAGTTTATACATTATTATTTAAGTGGAATAGTCACTAAATGTATATAAAGGATAAATTACTGTAGTACTTGTAGTATTGTATTATAATAACTACTGTTGTACTATCTACCTTAAACCGAATTTATATTAAGGTATCATGTGATAAATTGTACCATACTATAGACTGGTAATAACGACAACGTATAGTCGAAAAATAAGGTATGACGTTTGGCACCCGCAGACCTGCCGGTCCGGCTGTAGCTAGTAGCAAGGTGTAGGATAGTCAATCCAGTATAGATCTATACGCAAACTCACGCTCTCCCTTCAAGAGACTCTGGCTACAACTCGGGTCATGACAATTAAGGCATGCTCCCATACAGTGGATCACAATTGTTAACGTATTCATGTATGTGTAATGTGATGTTACTTGTTCTAGTATCGTTGTATATGTTCTCGTCCTAGTATAGTTGTATATGTTCTCTTTCTAGTATAGTTGTATATGTTCTCTTTCTAGTATATTTGTATACGTACTCATAGTAATAAGTATTGACTCATGAATGAACTGACTCATTGATCTAGAAATTGTAGTAGTATGATCCCGTGTTACCCCGATGGTAACTTACTAATGATGTGACTAATACGCATGAATATGGAAGTACTTTTATGTCTATATATGTACATTTGATATATAATTAATATTGAAACGACCTTCAGACGGCTACTCGAAATCCCACCAGACCACATCCAAATCGAGAAAAAGGAAATAGGGCGGATGGCCTTCCTAAGCCCTTTAAACATTTCTTATATATCTATACATATATGGGCATGCAATTTATAAGAAGTATAACAAGGTTTAATTAAAAGTATTTGATAAGTAAAAGAGTTTGTAAAACATTTTGAAGTAAAGCAGTTTGATAAACAGTTTGAACAGTGATAAAATCATTGGTTTTCTAGTTATTAATCACATGTGATTGATGTAATAACTATAAGTATTCAACTTGTATCCCCCCCCCCCATAAAAGTATTTAAAACATTTAAAAGTATTTCAAAGGTTAATTAAAGGGGTATGAACTCACCTGTAGTGAGTGGTTCTGATGACAATGTTGGATTAGACGCTAGGTGCCAAGTGGTGACTTGAGTACACGCGCGAATCCTATTTAGCATATATTGGCACATATATGGATTTAATTAGTGTTATGAACAACTAATTGATGATTTTGGGACCACCTTAGGGACTAGTAAACACTTATAATGAAGTGTTATAATCATATATGATTGTATGAGGGTTTATAAGGCTATACAGGAGGGTGTATGGCCAAAATACACACTATATGTGTGTGTGCGGCCAGGTGTGCGGCCTAGTGTGCTGCCAGCACATGTGTGCGGCCCTGTGTGCGGCCATGTGTGCTGCCATGTGTGCGGCCAGATGATGATCTTGGTGTTCTTGGTGTTCTTGGTACCTTTGATGAAGATCTTCAAGGAGAATGGATGATACTTGAGAGGATTTTCGTGTTCTATGCTTGAAGAAGTGAATGAAGTGTTCAAGAATGAACTAAGTGTGGCATATATATGTGGAGTGTGCGGTTGGGAAGGTGTGAGGCCGCAAACAAGAGTGTGTGGCCGCACACTCAAGTGTATGGCCGCACACTCCATGTGTTGGAGTGTTTGGCCCGGTTTTGATTCCTACACTTCGAGTTAACCCTTCTTAACACTCCTACCTTGATTATATCACATTTAGAATGCTTCATTAGACTCTAAAGGGTATTACCATATAGTAAAATAAGTCTAATATTGGAAAGAATTGAAGAGTGCATGCGAGAAGTTTTTCGGGTTGTCACATCATCCCCCTGTTAAGGGAATTTCGTCCCGAAATTTGAGTTTAAGTTACTAGATTATTACAAATATCTAAGAAAAAAGATGAGGATATTTCAGTTTTATCTGATCCTCTCGTTCCCAGGTGAATTCCGGCCCGCGCTTGGCGTTCTAGCGAACCTTCACAATCGGGATACGGCTTTGCTTCGTCTGCTTGACCTCTCGGTCCATGACTTCTACGGGTTCTTCAACGAAGTTGAGGCTCTCGTTGATCTCGATCTCGTCGAGTGGGATTACAAGAGTCTCGTCGGTTAGACACTTTTTCAAATTGGAAACGTGGAATGTAGAATGTACGTTACGAAGTTCGCTCGGTAGATTGAGTTTGTAAGCCACTGGGCCGATTCTTGCGAGAATCTCGAAAGGCCCAATGTACCTTGGATTTAGCTTTCCATGCTTTCCGAAGCGTATCAACCCCTTCCAGGGTGAGACTTTGAGAAGGACTCGGTCTCCCACCTGAAATTCCAACGGTTTTCTTCGTTTATCAGCGTAGCTCTTCTATCGGTCTCTAGAAGCTTTCAATCGTTCACGGATCTGTACTATTTTCTCTGTCGTTTCCCGAATGATTTCCGGAACTGTGAGAGTACTGTCAAAAGTTTGCCCCCTAGCAAGTTGGGTATCACCCACCTCAGCCCAGCACAGAGGGGTTCTGCACTTTCGGCCGTAGAGGGCTTCAAATGGAGCAGCCTTGATGCTCGTATGATAACTGTTATTATAGGAAAACTCGACAAGGGGTAAATGAGTATCCCATGCCTTTCCAAAGTCAATCACACAGGCTCTCAACATATCTTCTAGTGTTTGGATGGTCCTCTCACTTTGTCCGTCGGTCTGAGGATGGTAGGCTGTGCTCATGTCTAGCCTTGTTCCTAGGGAATGTTGCAACGATTGCCAGAATCTTGAGGTGAACCTACTATCTCTATCGGAGATGATGGATATAGGAACACCATGTAGTCGCACGATTTCCCTAATGTATGTTCTCGTAAGTTTCTCCATCTTATCGGTTTCCTTGATAGGTAGGAAGTGTGCAGACTTGGTCAATCTATCGACGATGACCCATATGGTATCAAGTCCACCCGTTGTCTTGGGCAACTTGGTTATGAAATCCATAGTGATCCGCTCCCACTTCCATTCTGGGATCTCTGGTTGTTGCAGTAAACCAGAGGGTTTCTGGTACTCGACCTTGACCTTTGCGTAAGTAAGGCATTTACTTACGAAGGTAGCAATCTCTGCTTTCATATTAGGCCACCAGTATAGCTTTTTAAGATCCAGATACATCTTATCTGAACCTGGGTGGACGGAATACCGAGTGTTGTGCGCCTCGGTCATGACCAAGTCTCGGAAACCACCGTGCTTCGGGGTCCAGATCCGGTTCATGAAATATAGGGCTTCGCCACCCTTGGCTTCTAATTCTTATCCATTCCTCTGAGGGATTCACTCGCCACATGTTCAGGTTTCATAGCTTCAAGTTGAGCCGCCTGAATTTGTTTAGACAAGTGCGAATGGATAGTCATTGTCAACGACTTGACTCTTTGACCTGAATATTCCTTCCGACTTAGGGCGTCTGCTACTACGTTGGCTTTTCTCGGATGATAACGAATGTCGCATTCGTAGTCATTGAGTAGCTCGACCCACCGTCGTTGTCTCATGTTGAGCTCCTTTTGATCGAATATGTGTTGTAAACTATTGTGGTCGGTAAAAATAGTGCTTTTTGTGCCATACAAGTAATGTCTCCAGATCTTCAGGGCAAACACAACTGCCCCCAATTCAAGATCATGTGTGGTGTAGTTGACTTCGTGTGTCTTCAGTTGTCTTGAGGCATAGGCGATGACCTTACCCCGTTGCATCAGGACACAACCGAGCCCTTGGTTTGACGCATCGCAATAGACCACGAAGTCTTCTATCCCTTCGGGTAGGGATAGTATTGGTGCGGTGCACAAGGCTCGTTTGAACGTTTGAAATGCTCTCTCTTGTTTCTCTTCCCAGTCGAAAGCCACGCCCTTCTGGGTCAGTGTTGTAAGAGGTTTCGCAATGCTAGAGAAGTTCTGTATGAATCTGCGGTAGTAGCCAGCAAGACCTAGAAATTAACGAATTTCTGTAGGCGTCTTTGGTGCTGACCAATTCTCAATAGCCTTAATTTTGGATGGATCCACGTGGATTCCCTCTTCACTTACCACATGTCCTAAGAATTCGATTCTTCGGATCCAAAATTCACATTTCGAGAACTTCGCATAGAGCTTACCACATGCTCTTCCTTACTCCGGGAGTAAATCAGAATGTCATCGATGAAAACAATTACGAACTGATCCAAGTAAGGTCGGCATAATCGATTCATCAGATCCATGAAAACTGCGGGCGCATTGGTCAGTCCGAATGGCATCACCACGAACTCGTAGTGTCCGTAATGAGTCTGGAAGGCTGTCTTCGGAACATCTTCCTCTAGCACTCGTAACTGGTGATATCTGGATCTCAGATCAATTTTGGAAAAATAATTCGCCCCTTGGAGTTGGTCGAATAAATCGTCGATGCGAGGCAGAGGGTAACGATTTTTGACCTTCAGTTTGTTGAGTTCCCTGTAGTCGATACACATACGGAATGATCCGTCTTTCTTCTTAACAAACAAGACGGGTGCTCCCCAAGGCGAGAAGCTTGGCCTTATGAAGCCCTTGCTGAGCAGTTCGTTAAGTTGACCAGATAATTCCTGCATCTCAGCTGGTGCTAATCGGTATGGCGACCTAGCTACAGGGGTAGCTCCTGGAATTAAGTCGATTCTGAACTCAACCTATCTTTGCGGAAGTAAACCTGGTAGCTCTTCTGGGAAAATGTTGGGGAAGTCGCTCACTACTGGGATGTTCTTTAGTTCTTTCGTTTCGAGGCTCGTATCGACAACGTGAGCAAGGAATGCGTGATATTCCTTACGTAGATATTCCTGTGCCTGGATACTGGAGATAATACAAAGACTTGTACTAGGTTTGTCACCGTAGACTATAAGAGTTTCGTTAGACGGAAGGTTTAGACGGATTGCTTTCTCGAAGCACATGATGTCGGCGCGATGAAGACTCAACCAATCCATGCCGATGATTACGTCGAAGCTTTTAATTGAAACCGGCATGAGGTCGATTGGAAATGAATGGTTACCTAGAGTTAAGGTACAACCTAAGTATATGCTCTCGGTGCTTTCAGTTTTCCCATTAGCCATTTCTACCGTGAATTGTTCTTTAAGTGCGTATGGTTGATGTTTAAGTATGTGAGCAAATTTATGGTTCACGAAGCTTCGCTCCGCTCCACTATCGAACAGAATGCATGCATAGGAGTTATCGAGAAGGAACGTACCAGTCACCACCGTCGGGTCAGAAACTGCTTCCCCATGGCTTATTGCCAGTACTCTCCCCGATCCACCTGCATTCTTTGCTTTGGGGCAGTCCCTCTTGTAGTGGCCTGCTTCACCACATCCATAGCAGGTTGGGCTCGCGCCTGAGCCGGCGACTTGGGCGATCGGTCTCGCCGGAGATTTACAGAAACGGACTGTGTGTCCTTTCCTGTGGCAGTTAGAGCACTGCATTTCATGGCAGGGGCCATTGTGGTGGTAGTTGCATTTGTTGCATTTGGGCAAACTTCCAGCATACTGTCCCACTGGAGCAGTAGCAGCAGCAGCAGGGGTTATTGCAGCATGTACAGCCATAATTTGCTGCTTTTTGGCAGCTCGCTGCTTCTTCTTGTCATCCCAGAACTTCCACTTAGAGTCAGCGGGTTTGGAGGGTTCTGAGACGGCTTGAGTTGTTGTCGCTGTTGGGGATTGAATTCCATGGTCGATGAGTCGCTGTGCCAGCCGCTTGGCACTGTCGAAAGTAGTGGGGTTTGATGATAGAAAATTTCCTTGGTACAGAGGCACCAACCCCCAGATGTACCTTTCGATCTTTTTCCCTTCAGTGGGAACCATATTGGGGCAGAGAGCCACCAGTTCACTGAACCTGGCAGTATAAGCGACTATGTTGGAGCCCTTCATGGTTAGGCCCCACAGTTCTTGCTCCAATTTCTGGATTTCGCCCCTCGGGCAGTACTCCTCAATCATGAGGTCTTTCATTGTTTCCCAGCCCATGTCGTTGGCTCCGACGAGAGTTAGAGCTTTAGCGTGGCCGTTCCACCACATTAGGGCTTTTCCTTCAAAGGTGCATGCGTCATATTTGACTTTGCTCGCAGCAGGGCATGAACAGATTTCGAAGACCGATTCAGTCTTCTCGAACCATTGCGAGAGGGCAATGACTCCGCCGGTTCCATAAAAGAACTTCGGCTTACAGTTGGTGAAATCCTTGTAGGAGCATTCTCTCGTGCGCACATGGATCTCAGCATGAGTGGATTCAACAGGGGTTCCACCTTGGCTATTGTTAGTTGAGTGATATTGAGCCGTGGCAGTTACCACCGCTGCAGCTACTGCAGCATTTAGAGACGCGATATCAATAACCGGAGGAGGAGGTGGTGGAGGTGCAGGGTTATTCTGGGGAGATTTGCGAGGAGGCATCTTTCAGCTATAAGTTTATAAAGACAGATACAATGGTAAGAATCAATTGTAAGCAAGTTGAGAGTGACTCGTGGACTAAATAGCCATAGTCTAACAGTTGAATGAGTGTACAAATTGAATTCACAATAGGGAAGAATAGTAGGAAAACGTAAGTCTAAAGATTTTCTCACAGATTAGCTAGCTGTCAATATTACTGGTATTGTTGATGTAATGGGTTCAGGGGAAAAATCGACCTAACATTAGGTCTTACATCATACCATACAGAAAAGTTTGACAGTTACTAGATTCTTAGTTAGCGTACTGAGAGTTAGGAATATTTTACAGACAATTGCTACTTAGAGCACAGATGTTAAAGGCTATTCCTTATCCAAAAGACAGAGATGTACTAGACATCTTCTAACGGCGATGGGAATTCCTAGGGCGAATCCTCATATCTGCCAGTTGGCGAACCACTTCTCGGAGGTGTCGTTCGTGAGCTCTCTGGCGGACTCGAAGTTCTGCGATTTCGGTGGTTAATTGTTGTCGCAGTGCGTCATTGGTTCTCCTCGTCCCTTCGAGCGCTTCTTCTAGATGTCGAATGCGGACGGTATTAACGCCCGAGTTGGCATCAATTTCTATGACTCGGTCGATGGCTGCTCGACATTGTTCGACGTTTCGAGCAATTCTACGGACCATGACTGGCAGAGCTCTATCTGCAGAACCACCTTCGCTAACATTGTAAAAGCTTCGGTCCCCAAAGTAAGGTAAGGGTTGACCCTGTTCATCGCTCCAGCGATTCAAGTTGTTTACCCACAAAGGAATGGGACCTGGAAATGCTGGTCGGGGATCCTTGTTTGGGGCTTGACCTATGGGAGGTAGATTTTTGACTTCCAGCTCGGAGTCGGATCCGTCAGAAAAGTCTTCTGTGAGGTGATCATCCAAAGGGATTGGATGCTCATCATCTGACTCTGCTTCGAGCCATCCTGCGTTGTCTTCATTTGGAAAGTACGGGTCACCGTGATGGAATCCAGCCATGATATCTATGCGAGAAAAGAGGTATAAGAATATAGTATATATGTAGCTAGACTTTATTCGGGATGTTAGCTTAGACTTTATTCTTAGTGTTTTGTTGTGGATATGAGTGTATTCCTTTTATGTGACCAATAGTGTGAGAAATAGAGAGTCCGATGACCTTCCCGGTCACGCGTAGTGTAGTGAAGTAATGCCATCCCTGAGCCAGCTCGGCTCGTACTAAAATTAACAGTCGGGATATAATAGTGTCTGCCCCGTATAGATCTATACATGTAGCGTCGCCTTCTTTCCGGAAAGCCCTGGTCACAGGATGTAAGCGCGGTAGAGTGTCTTGTAGAGGGTTAGTGTATTATCCTCTGGATTAGTGTTTTCTCTTGTATTATAGGGTAGTAGTCTTCTGTATAGTTCATAGAGTTTTCTCTTATACATGCATCATCTTGTAATAGTAAGAGTAATAATGTGTATAGTAGTAGTAGTAACTAGTAGTAGCCTTAACTATACCTATTACAATTAACTTAGTGTGTATGGTTATCGACATTTGTATGACAAAGGTATTGGATATGATGAATACTTTTATATCTCACACCAATATACATGATATATAACTAAGAAATCAACGACGGTCGGACGGATAACAGATACCCTAAGACCACATCAAACAAGAACAGGAGATAAGGCGAGCTATCGGTCCTAAGTCCTTCAAGTCTTACTTTTATAAATATATTAATGTAGATACATTTTTATAAGAAAAGTAACTCAAACACAGTTTGAAAATAATTTAAACAACAATTTAACAAGAGAATGGATTCAGATATTGAAAATAGTTTTGTTCTCAAAGCAGTTTTAAAAATGTAAAATTCTTTTATAAAGCACAGTGATAAATCACATGTGATTTGTACTATGAATTGTAAATCATATGTGATTGATTTCCATAAATTGTACATTTGACTTGTATCCCCCCCCCCCCCCCCCCCCGTAAAACATGTAAAAACAGTTGAAAAGGTTCATTAAGGGGTATGAACTCACTTGAATTCGGTTAAATCGGGTGAAAGTGTCGGATGAGCGTTTGGTGTCAAGTAAGGACTTGTACACCCTTTAAGACCCTATTAACATATGAGATATATGTTTTACAAGTAATTAGTGACTTATATTCTATTTAAAACATTTAAACATCCTAACTTGATTAAAGGTCTTTTGGTTGAGTGCTAGAAGGTCAATGAGTTGTATGGAAGGAGTGTATGACCTCACCTTGGAGTTTACTCTCCTAAAACCCACCCTAAGTGAGTTTATGGTTGGGAGGCCATATCCCCCATGAGTTTATGGCCGTAAACTCATGGGAGGGGTATTTTGAATGCTTTCTAGTCTCATATGCATATAGAAGTGGTTCTAGGGAATTTTACAAGGTCAAAAGGGGGTGTCTAAGGGTCCAAGAGTTTATCCCTTGGAGTTTACGGACCAAAGGCCACTCCTTGGGAGTTTACGGTCGTAAGCTTCATGGCTTAGGCCGTGAACTCTTGTGTACCCCCCCCCCCAATCTTTGATTTTAAGGTCCTTGTTTCAATTCCAACAATTTCTAGTGAAGGTATAAGGCCTTGTAGGGGACTTAAACTATCATTTGACATGGTTTGGGGGAGTTTACGGTCTAAGCATATGCTTGGGCCGTAAACTCTAGTTTACCCCTCAAATGATGTTGTTCAATTGTCCCAAACTCGAAATGGAAGCTCCCTAGGTCATATCTCAAGTCTAACATGATTTGGAAGTGTGTTTGGGGCATTTTTGCATGGATAAAGGGTTTTTACGGCCTAAGCATGTGCTTGGGCTGTAAACCCTCTTTTATGCCCTACAAATTTGTGTTTTTATGATTAAACATCCCTAGGTAAATTCCCTAACTAGTATCTAAGCTCAAAAGAAGGAAAATCGGGGCTTTTGGCACTCTTTTTGGTGTTTACAGCCTAAGGAGATTCTTAGGCTGTAAACTCCCTTTTGATGGCCATATTGTGTGATTTTTGAGCTAATGCAACAATAAATGATGTTTAGAACGAGTTAGGGTAGAAGATCTTACGTTTTGGAGGCGGAATTTGCGGTTTTTAGAGTCGGGAACGAGCTAGAGAGAGAAAGTAGAGAGAGAGTGGAGCTTTGAGTGGTAAAAGAGTTCAAGGAAGTGTTCCACCTTCCTTATATAGGCCTCGGGTATTGCACTCGGTATACGACTACCCGATGCTAAAGTTTAACGGGGTTTAAACTTTTTATCCGGGTTAAATGGTTGAAAATAATATAACTTTATTCCGTTAAATGAAAATAACATTTACGAGTTATATTCATTTATTAAGATAATAAAAACATGAAATATAAATAAATAAATAAATATTTATTTATTTGACGACTTCAAATTACGAAACTTTTTATAAATGACATATTCCGTTAGCGGAAACGGAATTATATAACAGAATAAAATTTGGGTTGTCACATCATCCCCCCGTTAAGGGAATTTCGTCCCAAAATTTAGAGTTCAAACAGATAAGTTATTACAATACTACTACACGAAGAAATGGGGATATTTGAGTTTCATTTGATCCTCGCGCTCCCAAGTGAATTCCGGTCCTCGCTTGGCGTTCCATCGAACCTTCACAATTGGGATGCGGCTTTGTTTCGTTCGATTTACTTCTCGATCCATAATGTCCGCAGGCTCTTCCATGAAGTTGAGGCTCTCGTTGACCTCGATCTTGTCAAGCGGAATCACGAGAGTCTCGTCGGACAGGCATTTCTTCAAGTTTGAGACGTGGAAGGTAGGATGTATGTTACTTAGCTCGTGGGGTAGGTTGAGTTTGTAAGCTACAAGGCCGATTCTAGTGAGAATCTCAAAAGGTCCTATATACCTTGGGTTCAGCTTTCCACGCTTTCCGAAGCGTATCGTGCCCTTCCAGGGTGAGACCTTCAAAAGGACTCAGTCTCCCACCTGGAATTTCAAGGGTTTTCTTCGTTTGTCTGAGTAGCTTTTCTGTCGATCCCGGGCGGCTTTTAATCATTCACGAATTTGTACAATCTTCTTAGTCGTTTCTCTGATGATCTCCGGACCCGTGAGAGCGCTGTCAGGAACTCGTCCTTTAGCTAACTGAGTGTCACCCACCTCAGCCCAACACAGAGGGGATCTGCACTTTCGGACGTAGAGGGCTTCAAATGAAGTTGCCTTGATGCTCGTGTGATAACTATTGTTGTAGGAAAACTCCACAAGTGGCAAGTGTGTATCCCACGATTTACCAAAGTCAATCACACAGGCTCACAGCATATCTTCTAAGGTTTGGATCATCCTCTCACTTTGTCCGTCAGTCTGCGGATGGTAGGCTGTACTCATGTCCAGCCTTGTCCCTAAGGCTTTTTGTAGTGATTGCCAGAACCTTGAAGTAAACCTACTATCTCTATCAGAGATAATGGATATAGGGGCACCATGTAGTCATACTATCTCCTTAATGTATGTTCTTGTGAGTTTCTCCATCTTGTCTGTTTCCTTGAGGAGTAGGAAGTGTTCAGACTTGGTTAATCCGTCGACGATGACCTAAATGGTGTCCAACCCACCCGTTGTCTTGGGCAGCTTGGTTATGAAATCCATTGTGATCCACTCCCACTTCCATTCTGGTATCTCCGGTTGTTGGAGAAGACCTGATGGCTTCTGGTATTCGACCTTAACCTTTGTGCAAGTAAGGCACTTGCTCACGAAGGTAGCAATCTCTGCTTTCATATTAGGCCACCAGTAAAGCTTTTTGAGATCCAGATACATCTTATCTGAACCAGGTTGAACGGAGTATCAAGTGTTGTGCGCTTCCTTCATGACCAAGTCTCTGAAACCTCCGAGGCGCGGAGTCCAGATTCGGTCCATAAGATAATAGGCTCCGTCACCCTTTACCTCCAAGTTCTTATCCATTCCACGCAGGGATTCTCGCGTCACATTCTCAGGCTTTAAGGCTTCGAGCTGAGCCTCCTTAATCTATGCGGATAGATGAAAATAGAAAGTCATTGTTAGCGACTTGACTTTTCGACCAGAATACTCTTTTCTACTCAGGGCGTCTGCTACTACATTGGCTTTTCCTGGGTGATAACGAATCTCGCAGTCATAATTGTTGAGTAGTTCGACCCATCGACGTTGTCTCATGTTGAGCTCTTTCTGGTTCAATATGTGCTGGAGGCTTTTATGATCAGTGTATACTATGCTCTTCGTCCCTTACAAGTAATGTCTCCAGATTTTTAGTGCGAAGACGACCGCCCCCAACTCGAGGTCGTGAGTAGTGTAGTTTTCCTCATGGGTCTTCAACTGTCTTGAGGCATAGGCAATGACGTTACTTCGCTGCATCAAGACACAATTGAGCCCTTGATTCGAAGCGTCGCAGTATACTACAAAATCTTCTGTCCCTTCAGGTAGGGATAACACCGGCGCGGTGCATAGGGCTCGCTTCAGGGTCTGGAATGCCTTTTCCTGTTTCTCTTCCCAGTCGAATGTTACGCCCTTCTGTGTCAACATGGTGAGAGGTTTCACAATCCGAGAGAAGTTTTGAATGAATCTGCGGTAGTAGCCAGTGAGGCCTAGAAATTGATGAAATTATGTAGGCGTCTTCGGTGCTGACTAGTTCTCGATAGCTTTAATCTTGGAGGGATCAACGTGGATTCCTTCTTCACTAACCACGTGTCCTAGGAATTCAACTCTTCGGATCCAAAATTCGCACTTAGAGAACTTCGCATATAACTTCTCTGATCGTAGGGTTTCTAGGACTCGTCGTAGATGATTCCTGTGTTCTTCCTCGCTCCGAGAGTAGACAACTATATCATCAATAAAGACGATGACGAACTGATCTAGGTATGGACGACACACCCTATTCATCAAGTCCATGAACACTGCGGGTGCGTTAGTCAGTCCAAAGGGGATCACCACGAACTCGTAGTGTCCGTAACGAGTTTGGAATGCTGTTTTCGGAACATCCTCCTCAAGCACCCGTAACTGGTGATACCCGGACCTAAGATCAATCTTGGAAAAGTAACTTGCCCCTTGTATTTGGTCGAATAAGTCATCGATACGGGGAAGAGGGTAGCGATTTTTGACCGTGAGTTTGTTGAGTTCCCTATAATCGATACACATACGGAACGATCCGTCCTTCTTTTTCACGAACAAGACCGGAGCTCCCCAGGGTGAGAAGCTCGATCTTATAAAGCCCTTGCTGAGCAGCTCGTTAAGTTGACCAGATAGTTCTTGCATCTCAGAAGGCGCTAAACGATAGGGCGACTTAGCTACGGGGGTTGCTCCAAGGAATAGGTCGATTCTAAACTCAACCTGACGTTTGGGAGGTAAACCTGGAAGGTCCTCTGGGAAGACGTCAGGGAAATCGCGTACAACAGGGATGTCTTTTGGATCTCTCGTTTTCCGGCTTGTGTCAACGACGTGTGCAAGGAAGGCGCGATATTCTTTACGCAAGTATTTCTAGGCCCGAATACTAGAGATGATACGAAGGCTCGTACCGGGTTTGTCTCCATAGATCAATAGAGTTTCGTGATTTGGTGGATTTAGGCGAATGGCTTTGTCGAAGCACAGAATATCGGCGCGATGAAGACTTAACCAGTCCATCCCAACAATGACATCGAAACTCTTGATTGAGACTGGTATGAGGTCGATTAGAAATGAGTGATCGTCTAACGTGAGGGTACAACCTATGTCAATTTTGTTAGAGCTTTCGGTCTTTCCGTTAGCCATTTGTATGACGAATGTTTATGTTAGTGGTTGTGGGGATTGTTTAAGTAAGTGTTTAAAGCCTTGGTTTATGAAGCTTCTTTCTGCACCACTATCGAATAAGACACAGGCATAAGAGTTGTTGAGAAGAAACGTACCGGTGACTACTGCGGGATCTGCTACCGCTTCGTTGTGGCCAATAGCAAGTAGTCTTCTTGTTCCTTCCGCATTCCCAGCCTTCAGACAGTTTTTCTTGAAGTGGCCAGCTTCACCGCAACCGTAACAAGTTTGGGTCACTCCCGAACCGGGAACTTGCGAGATAGGTTTGGGTGGGGCTCTGCAAAACCGGACAATATGGCCCTTCCGGCCGCAGTTGGTGCATTGCAATTAACGGCAGGGGCCTTTGTGATGGTAGGGGCACTTAGGACACTTGGGCAGGTTCCCAACATAAGCTTTTGCCGGTGCAGGGGTAGCAGGAGTGGTGGCAGCATGGACAGCCACAATTTCTTGATCTTTGGTGGAGGGTTGAGCCTTCTTTCCCTTTTTCCTATCCCATTGCTTCCTCTTTTTGTCGGTTTTCTTGGGCGGTGCAGTGGCAGTTGTGGTTGCTGTTGCTGGAGTGGAAAAGACTTCATGATTGATTAAACTCTGGGCCAATTCCTTGGCACTGTCGAAAGTGGTAGGGCGTGATGCTAAAACATTTCCTCGATATGGGGGCATTAAACCCCAAATGTATCGTTCAATCTTCTTGCTTTCAAATGGGATCATATTAGGACACATAGCCACCAAGTCGTAGAACCTGGCCGTGTAAGCTGTTATGTCGGTCTCTTTCATCTTGAGGTTCCAGATTTCCTCCTCAAGTTTCTGAATTTCGCCCCTAGGGCAGTACTCTCGTCTCATGAGGTCCTTCAGTGTGTCCCAGCCCATGGAGTTGGCTGCTACCAAAGAGAGTGCACTGACATGGCCGTTCCACCATGTTAGTGAGGGTGGCAGTAGCGAACTTTATTTTGCTCTCCTCGGGGCATGAGCACATTTCAAAGACAGCCTCAGTTCTCTCGAACCACTGAGACAATGCTAGGATTCCTCCGGTCCCATCGAAGAAAGTGGGTTTCCAGTTCATGAAGTCCTTATAAGTACATCCCTGCACTCTTTGATGGACCTCACCAAATCTAGAGTTGCAACCGCTCGCATCTCCCGAGTTCATTTGATCCATGGCTGCCGTCACAGCTGCAGTCACAGCCGTTTGAAACAACACTGGATCGAACTGCGGAGGAGGAGGTGGTGGAGGAGGGGTTTGAGTTGCTGGTCTGCCTCTGTTTGGACGCTTGCATGGAGGCATCTTTCACTGGAAATTCATAGAAATGATAGCAATAGTAAGAGTCTATTGCTAATATGAATAGAGTGTTTTATGGACTAATTCAACATAATCTAAGGGTCAGAAAGAGAGTCATAGCAATAGAGTAGTTAACTGCCAATTTACTGGTATTAATGATGTAATACAAATTCGTGAAAAGTGACCTAACAGTAGGTCTTACATCAAACCATAAGGAAAATGTTGGCAGTCTAGAGGCCTAATTAGAGTACTTTCAACGCTAGAAATGTTTACAGACAAGTGCTCTACGGAGCATAGAAAAGAAAGGCTAGTCCTTAACAAAAGAGTGAGATGATTAGACATTTTCTACGGGTGACATGCGCTCGTTGTGTGAACCCTCAGATCAGCTGGTTGACGTATAACCTCCTGAAGATGTCGTTCATGAGCCCTTTGACGTGCTCGGAGTTCCCTAACTTCGGCTCGGGATGCAGCTAGTCGTTGCTGCAAACCCTTGTTGGTCCTCCTTGTCCTATCCATAGCTTCTTCAAGTTGGCGGATGCGAACAGTGTTGAGATTCGAGTTGGCATCCACTTCTACAACTCGGCCTATGGCTGCCTGACCCTGCTCGACATTCCTGGCGATCCTTCGGACCATGATGGGCAGAACTCGGTCCACTGATCCTCCCTCGCTTATGTTGTAGAAGCTTCGGTATCCATTGTAAGGTCAAGGCTGGCCCTGCTCCTCGCTCCATCGGTGCAAGGATATGGCCCATATAGGAGTGGGACCCTGAAATGCCTGACGAGGGTTAGGGTTTGGAGCTTCAGGGGGTAGGTTGTTAACTTCTGGTTCGGAGTTGGAGCTATCCGAGAAGCCTTCAGCATGATGATCATCCAAAGGGATCGAGTGATCATCGTCTGACTCCTCATCAAGCCATCCTCCATTGCCCTGGTTTGGATAGTACGGATCGTCGGGATGGTGGAAGCCAGCCATGCTATCTACGCGAGAAAGGGGGAAGGAAAGTTAATAGACGTACTAATCTAGGATACTTATAAGATGAATTGTTATTAGCCGACCCAATACTTGTGTAGTGCATACCAATTACATGTAACCGAAACAAGATAGTCCTTCAAATAAGCAACCCTAACTTCAGATCCCCAATCAAACAAGAACAGGAAATGAAGCAAAGGCCACAGATTCCGAGTCTATAGCGCCCTAGTCACATGTAATCCTGGTGTATCCACTAGCAACTATTGTCCTACCAGTAACGACCCTTTTAGTTCTCACATATATATATTTTAGAGGCACAGAATACTCCTATAGTATTCTTATTCTAACGTTATTGTGGTAATGTTGGTAAGTTTTAGACTTCTTGCAACACCAGGATCAATCTTAGGCACATGCTAGTCACTCCTAGGAAAATGTAGTTGATCAGGCTACATCCTCCCAGATGTGACCATATGTCTCTATGCCCAATTGTGCTATCCAACAATCTTAATACTTTTGTTATGTTCTAGTGCGATACTGACTTCTGTATTTTATAGAGATGTATATATATACTTAGTTAAATATTTTAGTACTTAACGGTATATATTTTGGTCAGAGTGTTTTAATCCCGAAGTGTTTATAAATTCGTATATCTTTTATAGGTTGATATACTTGATTCACTATAAACAATGCCCTAATACCAATCTGTCACACCCCAAAACCGATAACGGCGGAATACGTTCCGGGGTGGAGGACGTCATGTACAGTATCATCACAATTGCATAATAGTAAAAGCAAGAAACAACAACCATTTCATTTACATAGTGAGTTTAAATACAAGCGTGTTCTGTAAAGTTTCAATAGACACCAAAATCATAACAAAAATAAGAGATGGAATCTTGTATGCTCCATCTTCTCCAAAATGCTGCACATGTACCTGTCTAGCTTTGACCTAAGGATACAAGTTATTTTGAAAACTAGTATCAACATAAAGTTGGAGAGTTCATAAGAATTTAGTGTGGTTGATGTATAAAATGTTTTCAAACTTATAGTATGAAAACTGTAATTTATGTTTATAAGTAGTGGAAAACCCTAGAAAATCCTACATTTTCCAGAAAGTACATTGTAAGTGAAATCCTTTACGTTGCGTGCAAGTTTTATCATTGAAAACTGTTTGTTTGTAAAAGTATAGTAGTAAATCTCCAGTAGGTAGTGCAGATAAAGAAAAGTTATGCCTGTTATCAGTAGTAGTGGTGCGAACTTCCATTAGTAATAGATACTTACTTACTTCGGGATGTTAGCTTAGAGAGTCCGATGACCTTTTATGAGTGTATTCCTTTTATGTGACCAATAGTGTGAGAAATAGAGAGTCCGATGACCTTCCCGGTCACGCGTAGTGTAGTGAAGTAATGCCATCCCTGAGCCAGGTCGGCTCGTACTAAAATTATCAGTCGGGATATAATAGTGTCTGCCCCGTATAGATCTATACATGTAGCGACACCTTCCTTCCGGAAAGCCCTAGTCACAGGATGTAAGCGCAGTAGAGTGTCTTGTAGAGGGTTAGTGTATTATCCTCTGGATTAGTGTTTTCTCTTGTATTATAGGGTAGTAGTCTTCTGTATAGTTCATAGAGTTTTCTCTTATACATGCATCATCTTGTAATAGTAAGAGTAATAATGTGTATAGTAGTAGTAGTAACTAGTAGTAGCCTTAACTATACCTATTACAATTAACTTAGTGTGTATGGTTATCGACATTTGTATGACAAAGGTATTGGATATGATGAATACTTTTATATCTCACACCAATATACATGATATATAACTAAGAAATCAACGACGGTCGGACGAATAACAGATACCCTAAGACCACATCAAACAAGAACAGGAGATAAGGCGAGCTATCGGTCCTAAGTCCTTCAAGTCTTACTTATATAAATATATTAATGTAGATACATTTTTATAAGAAAGTAACTCAAACACAGTTTGAAAATAATTTAAATAAAAATTTAACAAGAGAATGGATTCAGATATTGAAAATAGTTTTGTTCTCAAAGCAGTTTTAAAAATGTAAAATTCTTTTATAAAGCATAGTGATAAATCACATGTGATTTGTACTATGAATTGTAAATCACATGTGATTGATTTCCATAAATTGTACATTTGACTTGTATCCCCCCCCCCCCCCCCCCCGTAAAACATGTAAAAACAGTTGAAAAGGTTCATTAAGGGGTATGAACTCACCTGAAATCGGGTAAATTGGATGAAAGTGTCGGATGAGCGTTTGGTGTCAAGTAAGGACTTGTACACCCTTTAAGACCCTATTAACATATGAGATATATGTTTTACAAGTAATTAGTGACTTATACTCTATTTAAAACATTTAAACATCCTAACTTGATTAAAGGTCTTATGATTGAGTGCTAGAAGGTCAATGAGTTGTATGGAAGGAGTGTATGACCTCACCTTCGAGTTTACTCTCCTAAAACCCACCCTAAGTGAGTTTATGGTTGGGAGGCCATATCCCCCATGATTTTACGGCCGTAAACTCATGGGAGGGGTATTTTGAATGCTTTCTAGTCTCATATGCATATAGAAGTGGTTCTAGGGAATTTTACAAGGCCAAAAGGGGGTGTCTAAGGGTCCAAGAGTTTACTCCCTTGGATTTTATGGACCAAAGGCCACTCCTTGGGAGTTTACGGCCGTAAGCTTCATGGCTTAGGCCGTGAACTCTTGTGTACCCCCCAAATCTTTGATTTTAAGGTCCTTGTTTCAATTCCAACAATTTCTAGTGAAGGTATAGGGCCTTGTAGGGGACTTAAACTATCATTTGACATGGTTTGGGGGAGTTTACGGTCTAAGCATATGCTTGGGCCATAAACTCTAGTTTACCCCTCAAATGATGTTGTTCAATTGTCCCAAACTCGAAATGGAAGCTCCCTAGGTCATATCTCAAGTCTAACATGATTTGGAAGTGTGTTTGGGGCATTTTTGCGTGGATAAAGGATGTTTATGGCCTAAGCATGTGCTTGGGCCGTAAACCCTCTTTTATGCCCTAAAAATTTGTGTTTTTATGATTAAACATCCCTAGGTAAATTCCCTAACTAGTATCTAAGCTCAAAAGAAGGAAAATCGGGGCTTTTGGCACTCTTTTTGGTGTTTACGGCCTAAGGAGATTCTTAGGCCCTAAACTCCCTTTTGATGGCCATATTGTGTGATTTTTGAGCTAATTCAACAATAAATGATGTTTAGAACAAGTTAGGGTAGAAGGTCTTACGTTTTGGAGGCGGAATTTGTGGTTTTTGGAGTCGGGAACGAGCTAGAGAGAGAAAGTAGAGAGAGAGTGGAGCTTTGAGTGGTAAAAGAGTTCAAGGAAGTGTTCCACCTTCCTTATATAGGCCTCGGGTATTGCACCCGGTATACGACTACCCGATGCTAAAGTTTAACGGGGTTTAAACTTTTTACCCGGGTTAAATGGTTGAAAATAATATAACTTTATTCCGTTAAATGAAAATAACATTTACGAGTTATATTCATTTATTAAGATAATAAAAACATGAAATATAAATAAATAAATAAATATTTATTTATTTATTTGACGACTTCAAATTACGGAACTTTTTATAAATGATATATTCCGTTAGCGGAAACGGAATTATATAACGGAATAAAATTTGGGTTGTCACAGATATTGAGGCCATAAAAGTATTTGAGGATCCTAAATATGATTCAACAATCCTGCCCCTAACAATTTCCTCCAAATTATACCTATGAAATATAACCGTTAGTGTTCAAATATTTAGAGGTATAATTTTTAAGAAAAAAATGAAGTAAAAATTTGTAACAGATAGGTAATTCGAATTTCAACGGGTAAATTCCTAGCCTTTGGAAAGGGTCAAATCACCTTTCTACCTCTTAGTGATTCATGTATAAATAGGATACAAATCTCTTTAATTCATCTCACTCTTATCTTTTCTTCTGGAGGTTCATCGAACATCATCGAAGGTAGTATTTCTATTTATCTTCTCCTTTCTAGTTCTCCTTTTCTTCTAAAAATGGCCAAATAAAGAGATCGTTCTCGTGTAAACATCATAGCTATACTTGATGACAATTTGAGGGCAAAAGTGGGAAATCAAGTAAGCAATCTTTCTGCTGAAGCCGATGGGAAGGGTTCTGCTAAAAAAGATCTCAACAGCCAGCGCAACACCTTTAGGGATATTCTTGAATTTCTTGAGGTATTTGTCTATTAATTTGTTTGAAATGATCGATAATTCAATATACATGTGTTTATTATTTATTATTTATTTTGATAAGTTTACGATGGTTATGCCCCTAAAACCTCCGTGAAAATTGGTGGAGAGTCGCTTAGACATAAGGGTAAAATAGTCTTTTGTTCTGAGACAGTACATTTGATATGAAAAAAGAAACAATATTTAGATAAACATATCTCATTATCAATTCAAAACACTTTATTAATTCAGTACTTAATACGAAAAAAAGCATGTACTTAGGTGAGCAGGATCTAAAATCAATAGGTTGTGTTGGTACATCCCATTTAAAAGACTTTTCAACTGAATTCCAACTATAGTTCTTGAATGTCCATTGGGCTGGGAATAAAAGGGCCTACACAATAAGTTTCAAAATGAATCCATGATTATTTTATTTTGTATTGTAAATGTAAATTTGTAATAAAGATAAGATTGAAACTATTACGCTTTATCTGTGACAATAACTCTGTTGCAGGCTGGTTTTGGTTTGGTGGGCGTGGGCATATTATTATTATTATTATTATTATTATTATTATTATTATTATTATTTAAAAAATAACACCAAACCCAATTGGCAAGAAGCTGACTACCCTTGACTCCCAAAAATTTGTTGTCATTATTAGATTTACTATTGGAAGTGGAAGTTGCAGCAATATTCATCCATTGGTCCAGTTGTAACTTGGTAATCCGGGAAAAACATAAAAAATAAAGTGAGGGCTTTTATACAGGTGATGACATGGACATAAACAAAAGTGCATGGAGGCATTAGTGAAGATGGAACACTTCAGTCATTGTTGGAGGCTGAAAAAGAACCTTATACAGGTGACATTTAATATTTTTAACCAATATTATTAAAAAACACTATATTTTTAATTTTTTTTATTCAGTTGAATTCGTCTATTTATATAGGACCTGGATTTTCAGCTTCAAAGATATGTATGGACAAAGTTGCAACTTCTCTCTCAGTTAATCATGTATGTCAAGTTCACAAAAAGCGAGCTTTCTATGGTTACATGTCAAAGGTAATAATTAATATATAAATAATTCTTTTGTGAAAGATTACAAATATTGGTATATATTTTAGTGTAGAAAATTGGTGTCCCGACCCATCTATTTTGCACAGGAGCTCATCTCCACGATCTTATTCATTGTTGCTATTGGCTTAATGTGGTAAGTGTTTATCTTCAGTTATATGCATATGCCATTTACATGGGTTTGCTTAAACCCGACCCATCTATTTTGATACCTATACAGTCGGTGGAAAAGCATGTCACATGATAATATTTTTATTTTTCTTTTGAATTACTCTTTAAATATAGTTGATTTTCCTTGTTCAGGGTAATGCGTGCTGTTGCACTTCAAAAGTATATTGTTGGGTCAAGTTCTTCTTACACCCCAAAAGATTCAAATAAAGAAATAGCACCAGAGAAGATAAAACTTCATCTTCAGTTCTTTTCTGCTTCACATGTCTAGTAAGCATTAACCTCACATCACGACAAGTCTCGAATTCAATGTAGAAGTTATATGGAAGGAAAACCATAGTATATATGAGAGAAAATTTGTAAAAACTTAGGTCTTAATGGGGAAAGTTTCAGTTCCCTGAATTTCTTTATTAAGTGAGAAAGGAAAAAAAGTTTGTAACCTCTATCATGTGTTATGAATTGGTTTTACGCAGAATGTGAGAACCTTTAAGGATGTAACTTCAACTGATACACCAGTTTTGTGGAGTATGATAGGAATCCAATGCGTTATCATCAGGAATGTATGCTTTAATGTATGTCTAATATTTTACTTTCTGTTTTATGCCTTTGTATACATCTATTTTTTAACAATTTTTTTGTCCAAACTGCATTAAATATTGTTTTTTTGGTAAAACAAAAATAATGACTTAATAGTTTTTGTCCAAAATGCCCCTACATACTGTTTGTTTGATAAAAAAAAAATATGATTTTAACAATTTTGACCAAACTGCCCCTACGTTCTATTTTTTTGTTTAAAAAATAGTGATTTTAAGACTTTTTGATGAAATTGCCCCTGCATACTGTTTTTTTGATAAAAAAATAACAATTTTACAATTTTGACCACACTACCCCTATATATTGTTTATTTGGTTCAAAATAGTGATTTCAAGAGTTTTTTGACAAAAATGCCCCTGAGCTTGGGAACTTGGACACACATAATTATGGAAGAGGAAAGCGAGTACGGGAGGTTTGTTTGTTTTCCGACTTATATATTTTGGTGCATTTTGTTGTTTGAATCCATGTTATAATTTTTGTTATTAGTTTACTTAGGTGCGATCTTATAAAGAGCAATTGACAGAAGATGAATCTTAGAAAATGTGTCAATTCGAAGAACCAGAGTCACCAAACACTACCAAGGAAGAATGGGACTTAGCTAGTGGACAGTAGCCCAGTACACCAGGTGGCAAACCAATGATATGGAGGATTTTTTTTACATGATATATGAAACAAGAAGGTGCCCCTTAATGGCAATGTAGGATTAGGTTATATAGTTAGGGGAAACCTTTTAGTAACAATTTACAATCAGATCCCCTTAATATCAACGTATTACAATTTTTTGACATGATGTTATTGGATGAAATTGATTGTTTTGGTATATATTTGTTTCCATATTTTTGTATTATGCGTAAATGAGTACCCTAAAGACGCATCGTAAATGGTTGCTGAAGTTTATGACACGCAAATCTGTGTCATCTTCATTTATGACAGGGGCTTTAATGATACGCAATACGTGTCCTAAACGCGCATTGTAAGGTTACGACACGCAAATGTGTGTCGTCTTCCTTTCTGACAGGGGCTTCCTTGATACACATTGTGCTTCGTAAATGTGCGTCGTAAATGCGTGTCATAAATGCGCTTGGTCTACAGACGACGCGCAAAAGCGTGTAGTCTCTCGTTATGATAGGGCTTTCCTTGACACGCATTTGTGTGTCGTCTGATTGTTTTACGACACGCATTGTGCGTCGTAAAAGGCTATTTTTCTAGTAGTGATTTGAGAAGTGCAAGCTGCAGCAGCAACATATTCTACTTCTGATGTGGAAATCGAAACACAAGTTTGTTTCTTTGATTGCCAGCTAACAAGCTTCTTATCTAAAATTTGACATCCACCACTTGTGCTTTTCGATCTAGTTGACAACCTCCAAGATCCGCATCAGAAAATACCTGTATGAAAAACCCTGTATTTGAAGGATACCACAAGCCCAATGAAATTGTGCCTTTGAGATAGCAAAAGATGTTCATGATAGCAGTAAGATGAAGTTCTATAGGATTCGACAGATAACTAGCACAATTGTACACAACAAACATAATATCAGGTCCACTCGTGGCTAAGTAAAGTAACAAACCAATCATGCTCTTGTACAATGTGAGATCGACAACAGGCTTATCTAACGAAGGACCAAGACATTTGCCAACCGCCATAGGTACTCATAGTTTCGAACTATTCGTCATGCCAAACTTCTCAAGCATATTGCGAGAATACTTCTCTTGATTGATAAAAATTCCTTCTCTGAGTTGACGAATGTTTAAACCCAGAAAATTATTGATCTTCCCTATCATGCTCATCTCAAACTGGCTTTTCATCATATTTTCAAACTCATTCGACAAATTTCAATCAGTAGAGCCAAAAATAATATCATTAACATAAATTTGAACAAGCCTGAGATGATTCCCAACTTTCTTTCGAAAGAGAGTGGGATCAATAGATCCTTGTTTGAATTTTGGTGATTTTAAGAAATTAGCAAGAGTGGCATACCAGGCTCTTGGTGCTTGTTTGAGACAATAAACGTCCTTATCTAAAACATAACAATGATCAGGGTATTGTGTACTTACAACTCCTGGCAGTTGTTCGACATACACCGTTTCTTCCAAGACACCATTGAGAACTGCACACTTAACATCCATTTGATAAACATCAAAGTCCTTGTGTACGACATAGGCTAAAAAGATTCGAACAACCTTGAGTCTTGCGATAGGGTCAAAGGCTTCTTCATCATCTATACCTTCTTGTTTCGAAAACCCTTTAACAACTAGGCTAGCTTTATTTCGCACTATGTTTCCTTCTTTATCAGTTTTATTTTTGAAAATTCATTTTAAGCCAATAACTGATATGTCCTAAGGTTTTGGGACAAGCCTCCAAACTTTGTTTCTTTCAAACTCAGCCAATTCAGATTGCATAGAAACAATCTAATCAGGATCTTCCATTGCAAACATGGTTGATTTTGGTTCAATTTTTGAAATAAACACATTAAACATACAAAATTCTCAATGAACATTAACTACCTCATTATTTGCATGAAGCTGAGCTCCAGTCAACACTGCAGCTTGCGGGTCACCAAGAACTTGTTCTTTTGGTTGACTTCGTGTCCATCTGTCCATGGGTGGATATGCAGGATCAAAATCCAAAGGTGCATCTTCGAACATTTCATCGTTTCAGAACATTCACCTTCATTTGACACATTATCAGTTATATCATGAAATACATCATTTTGAAAATTGGAAGTATTTTGTAACGATCCATTTTCCTCCCCCTCAACAATTGGATCAATGTTATGATACCCCCTCGACATTTGCATTCATATGACTATGCTCCCCCTCGAAAGTATGCTCCCCCTTAACATCACTAGTTGAACTCAAGTGCTCCCCCTCCACTTGACCATTTGGTAATTCTGGTTGGCTTTCGTTGTTCAATGGAGAGTTCGTTGATGAACCTGAATCAACACTATTCTGAGTCAAATCAACGGAATGCTTCGAAACTTCAGGAATTTGGTTGTCATCAGCATGTCTTTCTGCATCAACTACCCTATTAGGAACACCAAAAATTAAATCATAATCAAAATCCAAAGAATTTGAAATATGAGATTCATAATTTATTTCATTCATGATTGGCTTTTTTTCAAAACTCTTTTCAACTCTTTTGACATAATAATCATAAAAGGTAATATTACAAGTTTCTTCAATCTTCCTGGTTCGCTTGTTCAACACCCTATATGGAATAGAATTGTGCGAATATCCCAAGAATATCCATTCATCAGTCTTTGACAGAAATTTTGAAAGGTTATCTTTAATATTCATGATAAAGCACCTGCATCCCAAAACATGTAAAAATTTAACATTTGGTTTCCTTTTGTTAATGATTTCATATGGGGTTATGTTAAAACGCCAATGAATATATATATATATATATATATATATATATATATATATATATATATATATATATATAATGTCATGAACACATCATAAAATACCAAACTGATACATGGTTATGTCACTAGATGACTATAAAAACATTTTGAGAGTACTTAATAAGAACTAAAAGAATGTTTATGAGATAATCAGTTTATAAGAAGATCTTTATGTAAAGAGCTACATAAGATGCTAGCTTCAAAAACAAGATATATATATATATATATATATATATATATATATATATATATATATATATATATATGAATTATAATTGGATTATGACTTCATTATGGAATGAAGAGTAAGTTTTGTAGGAATGAGATCCAATTAAACATAATTACACAATCTACAAAATAATAATACACTGTTACTCTAGAAGTTGAAATCAAATATGATTGGATGAATGAGTTCATTGAAAAACTATGCTGATTTCTACCATTCAAGGATCACATAGAAATATTTATGACATCAAGAGTATACTTAATCAAGCTAAGAGACTCTATGTCACGAAAGAATGCCAATAATATTATCCAAGATATTTAACTATACCAAGAGTAATGTCAAATACGGAGATGATAGTATTCACAGAATTCACACAAATTAAATTTAGTAGGCCCCATTAATAAATTCCTTCCTTTTTAAGCTAAGTATGAGTCATCACACTTCAACTATAGGACTTTACTATTCTAGAAATAGGAATTTGGTTTGAATTTAGTAGTTGGATCTTGGAACATTAAGACAACAACTATTATATTGTTTTTGATATATTAGGATATGATCATCACATCAGTACTTGTGTCGTATATTAACATGTTGTAACACCCTGTTTATTAAATAAATAAATAGATACAATTAATATGAATAGTATCCCTAAAATCAATAATTATATAGCAAGGTGTTGGTCTCGAGGAGCTAATTGTCACAATTTTAGAAGTCGGGGGTGAAAAGTGTAAGTTTTGGATTGCTTTCATAAATATTTATGAAGGCAAGGAAAACTTGGTAAATTATTGGGATTTAACTTGAAAAGATTTTGGAGGCTCAGGGGATGAATGGTAATATATGGACTTCAGTTGAAAATATTTTGTAGAGGAGGGGCTATTTGGGTAAAGTTGAAGTTAATTTGAAAGAAAAAGACAATGAAGGGTTGAATATGTCATAATTGAGATCTTGGAGGGTTAAAAAGGTAAAATATGGACTAACTTTTAAAGAAAAAGGGAAAGGAGGGACTATTCTTGGCATTATGGAAATTGGTTTATGGGGACCCGGTATATAACCCGTCACCCATACGGGAACCCTAACCCTAATACGAAGCAATCAGCTGCCACCACCACCTTATACCTCCCTTCCGGATTCGTACCACCTTATCTCTACCACCATTAGCCGCCAACCCAGTCTCTTACTTCTCCGACCACCGAAGCCACCACCGCAAACCGTGGATGCCAGCGAGAATGCCTACTGTCGTATCGTCCTTGTCGACGACAACAAGGCGGCCGCCTCCTGCCTCGTCGTATTAACTCACTCCTCCTCCTTCTTCTATTTGTTGTTGTTGTGGTCGTCTCCGGTGGGAGTTTCCCACCCTCTCTGTTGTTGTTAGTCGCTGCTGCTGCCCGTTCTCATGATTGCTACGTTCCATCCACGAGCCGCCGCCACCTGTGATATTCATTTGCTGCTCCGGCCTCTGTTTCCCACCTATAAGGGCTACCGTGTTCGTGTTTACATAGTATGTGTATGTGTTTGCTCGGCTTGGAATCGAAAGAATTGCCGCCACCACCGTGAGGTAGTGGCTGCCATCGCAATCTGTTGCTGCCGCCGACGTCAGCCTCCAAGTGGGAGGCTGGAGTTCATCTCGTAAATCTGTAGCGTGTGTGTGTTTATCTATTTGTGTGTTTTGACTTGCCGGAAAACCAAGGAAGCCACCACTACCACCGTGAGGTGGTGGCGGCTACCATGCACCACCGTCGGCCACCACAAGGTGGTTGTGTGTGTGTATTTTATTTAGATGTGTTATTTTTGGGTTAAAGCATTGTACATGTAATTGGTGAATAGTATAATAAAGAAAACCCATAACCACCAACGTCAGGTGGTGGCTGCTGCCTCTTGCCATCACCAGCCGCCGTGTTGGGTGGCAGTGTGCCTTGTTTGTGTTTTGACTCGTTTGGGATGCTTGGACAAAATGAGCTAGAACCATAACCACCACCGTCAGGTGGTGGCCGCCGCCGTGAGCCGACATTGACCACCACTACCCGAGGTCATAGTGGATGGTGCCCGACTAATGAAACCCTAGTGGGCCTAATGAAACCCTAGTGAGCCTAATGAACCCATAGTTGATCCAAAGACTTAGCTATTGGGCCTAATTGGGTTGTGATTGGGTTGAAAACCCTAAATAGGGTTTAGAAAAACCCTAATTTTTGAATTATTGGTTTGGACCTATCAGGACCCGCATATTGGGTCATTGGAATGGAAATTGTGAATTACACCTGATCACACCTTATGATTTATCTAGTAGAGTGACGAACTTAATGGACTAAGTCCTTAATGGGTTAAGTGAGAAACACTTAACCCTAATCGTCATTTTATGTGAAAACCCTAATCTTACTTGGGCCTTAAGTTGGGTCTTTCTATTAGGCTTTGGTGATTGGGTCTTTATGATTATGAGATATTGAACCATTAGAATGCTAAATGTTTGGACTGTAATAAATGGTTGGGCCTTAGGGTACGACCATGTAAAGCTTTCGACCCAATTTGAAAAATTGGGCCATATGTTGGGCTTTGACTCATAGTTGACTTTTGGGCCTTTGGATTGGGCTTCAGGCTTGAATCAAGCTAAGATAGAGGTAAAGAAGTCTTTTACCCTAAGCATGTACTTATGATTATGTGTTGGAACCCAATTATTAATTGGGTGTTGTTTTGATGATTGACAGATTGGGGATCTGTCAGCCAACAGCCAGAGATTTATTCGCGGGACTTCAGTAGTGTGAGGTGAGTCTCCTCACCATTTGTATGGGTCTAAGGCATCAATGTCGGCCATTTAGTTTATGTATGGTAAGAAGACTTGGGGGTTAGCCCTAGGCATTATGCATGAAAGACCAGAAGGCGGTTCCTAGCACTCTGTATGCTATTATGTATGGTAGGAAGACCCGGGAGTTCGCCCTAGGCATTCTGTATGAAAGACCAGGAGGTGGCTCCTGGCACCCTGTATGCTGATTAGCTAAGTAGAATAGTATGTATGCTAGTTGTCTTTGTGATGCTTTCATGGAAGACCAAGAGGTGGCTCTTGGCACTTGTCTGTAAGACCGAAGGGGTGGCCCCCGACTTGGCAAGAAAGACCATCTGGCAACCCGTGGCATAATGGTAAGACTATGTTTTGGCACATAGAATTTTATTTGACTACAATATATAAATGATATGTATGGCTCATGGTTATGTATGACAGTATGTGATTTATATGCTTATGTAGTAGACAGTATCCGGTTGAAAGAGAACAAAGGGGTAGGCCAACACCCATATATGTTAGGCAGCATGTTGAAATGTATGGTATGTGTTATTTAGGGAACTCACTAAGCTTCATGCTTACAGTATTCGGTTTTGGTTTCAGGTACTTCGTTTTCAAAGAAAAGGAGCTGGCTCGATCGCAACGCATCACACCATGTTTTCTGCACATGAGATCTTTGGGGTTACACCCTGATATTGTATTATGTTAATATGTTTTGATTATTTACACTTTGGTTTTGACACGGGATGTTATTATGAATATTTGTATACTAACTGGTTTTATAATAACTTAATTAAAAATGAAGTTTTTGGTCTTGAATTTTGAGATGTTACAAGTTGGTATCGGAGCCTTGGTTTGAGGGATTCGGGAACACTCTCGGGTGTGTATGGACTCAAATTGAGGACTTGGTATGAAAATTTTCAAAAGAAAAATCATTTTATAAAAAGAATTTTGAAAAGAGAATAGAACTTTGAAAGAACAAGGTGTATATGCGTGCAATCAGCCGAGCTCAAGTAAGTTTTTCCCAAGAAACCCATACATGTTATATTATGATATGATATGATTATGAGAACTACATGCTAGATTAGGGCTAAGGATCTAGGAAGGATGCCTTATGTGCCTACTATATGTGCTTGTAGATCTGCATGCTAGTACTGATCAACAAGTGATAGGATAGCATGTTTAGGTTATGTCTGATTGTATGAGCCTTTGAATTACATGCTAGTACAGATTCCTGATTAGAGGACATAATGGTATAAATAGTGATATGTTGGTTAGATTTCCATTGTCTGAATGCTACTTGCTTTGTGCTTTGTAGGACTCTTATTAATGTGAGCTAGCTATTAAGTGAATATGCTAAGTCACATGTGGCACAGGCTGGATAATCTCGAAGTGATAGATTTGACCTTATTGCACAGCTCTCGTTTAAGTCTAACCGTTATAGGGATAAGTCTTTTACTCGAAGGATTATCTGATCTCTGTTGTGTGTGTCTGTGTTCATAAGGTAGCTAGTTGACATTACTGGGAATCTTTCAGCAGCTGAGGACTGGGTGGGTTTGGGAACCTAGGAAAGCCTAAGATATGCTTCAGTGGGTTAGTAGTGAGATTTAGCGAGGTGTGGGTATATCAGTTTGAGAAGGCGAATTGGAGGATTCGGAATGATTCCTGAGGAAAGTATGGATAAGTGTGGAAGGTAGTATTGGGCCCATACTACTGAAAGAACAGGATCCATACTCGAATCGAGGAGAGTCTTGGAGAATTCAGGAAGCCTGTGGGATAAGGATTCTTGGGTATATTCAAATCCATGGAATGTCAGTTCGGTATGGTGTAGAGCACTCAAGAACGGGATTCAGATTCCGGTTACGGCTTAGGAGCAGGGCCTGGTCCAGTCAATGTGCGATCACAGAAGTTCATCTCATCAGAGATTACTCATGGGGTTTTGGGAATGGACCTCGGTGGTATTTCGTTCAACCAAGGAAGGGATTTTGGGAGCTCTTGATAGTCATCTCGGGGCCTTTCGGGCCAAATTACTCGTGGGGGGGTTAAGGGCTCATCTGAAGCCCAAATCTTGTGAATCCTTAGAATTCTTCAGGGAGGAGGATCCTATATTTAGTTCCTATCATCAATATCGGAAGGGAGTTTTGCACCATGTCTTCAGAATGGTCGAAGTATCTCAGGAGGAGGTGATCAGGATTTCATCATATGTTCACGGGTATGTCATCGCCTGCCACTTCAAAGTGGATAATGGGAATCTATATCACTTTGGAATTGTGAGTGAGTTTGTATAAGTCAGATCTCGAGTCGGTTCTTTTCTATTGTTTGGGTTATCAAGGATTCTTATATGCCATTCTGCATGCCAAAAAGTCCTCGATGAACCTACAGAGGGATGTATCTTGTGAAGTGGGTTCCGCGTGTACCGTTATCATTTCGGATCTTTTTCGGGATCTATGTAGGAGTTTAATTTAGAGAATATTAGGTCAAGGTTAGATTGATAGTTCTCTAGTGAGGTCAGAGTTCAATGGTTATATCATTTGTTCGGGTAGGGCTGACAATTGCCTATGGAAGAACTCTGGAGTTCAAGGCACTACTGTAGCTAGGAAACGACGGGTAGCATGAAGATGGTAGTGTTAGTTTCGGGTGTCAGATGCATAAGTGTTTGGTCATTGGATGTTTAGGAGAATTCTATTTTCGCATGGGTTGTGTTCGGTAGAGTTCAATGGTGCTGCAAGATTGGAAGTGGGAACAAGGATTCTTCAGCCATAGTGAAGATTAAGGCCTCCAGTTTTTATCATGTGAGGTGGATTGAGGTGTCAAACTGGACCAGATTTCAAGAGTACTCTTCTTGATTTTGGAGGATGTGTGACCTTAGGATTTAACTGGTAAGTGATTGCCAACATTAGTAAGCATAGGTGGTCATCAGTGGATTATTAGAAAGCAAGAAGGATTGGGAATCCTTCAATTCTCATGTGTCGTGAAGACTTAGTTGAATCTAAGTGGGGGAGAATCAACCAGGTACTTAGGAGCAGTAATAGGTGTGAAACTAGGATGAGTTTCGCATCCCCGGCAGGGAGGAAAGCGGTCGAGTGGCCGTCTTGATTGAGGATTGGGTGAGTTGGGAGTTTAGAAAACGTTTCAACATTTGTTCCATGCTTTTCCTTGGCATCAAATAGCAGGTTTCGAGAACCAGGTTAGAGCTCCAGTTAGGAATCAAGTTCAGTTGAGTGTTAGGTCGAGTGCATGTTCGACCGGTATGGAAAGTGTTGTAAGACTGCAGGGGTAGTTGTAACATTCACTAGTTGTCAAGTAGTGCTAGAATGTGGTAAGACTGCGGGGTGGTCTGTAGCAGTAGTCAGTAGATAGTGTAGAAGAGTTGTAAGACTACGGGGTGACCTGCAGCATTCATTAGTTAGCAGGTAGTGTGGAAGTGTTGTAAGACTACAGTGTGACCCGTAGCATTCACTAGTTGGAAAATGAAGTAGAAATGTTGTAAGACTGTGGGGTGGCCCATAGAATTCGTTAGCTATCCGTTAGTATAGCGGTATAGTAAGACTATGGGGATGGCCCGTAGCATTCACTAGTGGTCAGTTAGTATGAGAGTATTGTAAGACTGCGGGGTGACCCGTAGCATTCACCGGTTCCTATTCGACAGTGGGAATGTAACAGATTGTGATTCACTCACGTATTCCTTCAGATGATTTAGGCCAGGGCGGGTCAGCTGTACGAATGTGAGTAGGCCACAGTACGATCATATTGGGAAAACAGTAGGTCGTTGGAGACCAGACGTGATGCTTCGGACAATAGTAATGATTTGGGGATTCATGTGTGTGGAGTAGCTCGTCGATCAGAAGTGTTAAGTCACTTGCAGTTTGGATTAAATAATCTCAGAGTACTAGATTTGACCCTGTTGTGCAGATCTTGTCTGAGTCTAACCATTACAGGGATGAGTCTTCTACTCGAAGGATTATCTGAGCCTTCTATAAAGTATAAGTGATCTACAGGGATATCTGGCCCGTGATCTATTTCTAGTAGGAACCTCAAGTTGTAAGAAATTGAGTAAGGACTACTTGGTACATTATTGGGATTTAGTTTGGCCGCCGCCTATGATATTCATTTGCTGCTCTGACCACTGTTTCCCATCCCAAAGGGCTACCGTGTTCATGTTTACGAAGTATGTGTATGTGTTTGCTCGGTTGGGAATCAAAAGAACTACTGCCACCACCATGAGCTGGTGGCTGCCATCGCAATCTGTTGTTGCCACCGCCATGAGCCACCAGGTGGGAGGCTGGGGTGAATCTTGCAAATTTTAGCGTGTGTGTGTGTGTTTATATATTTGTGTGTTTTGTCTAGCCAAAAAACCAAGGAAGCCACCATCACCACCGTGAGTTGGTGGCTGCCGCCATGCTCCACCGCCGGCCACCACAAGGTGGTTGTGTGTGTATTTTATTTAGATGTGTTATTTTGGGTTAAAGCATTGTAGAATGTAATTAGTGAATAGTATAGTAAATAAAATGCATAACCACCACCATGAGGTGGTGGCTGCCGCCTCCTACCGCGACCAGTCGCCGTGTTGGGTGGCGGTGTGCCTTTTTGTGTTTTGACTCGTTTGGGATGCTTGGACAAAACGGGCTAGATCCATAACCACCACCATGAGCCTCCATTGACCACCACTACCCGAGGTGGTAGTGGGTGGTGCCCGACTAATGAAATGCTAGTGGGCCTAATGAAGCCCTAATTGATCCAAAGACTTAGCTATTGGGCCTAATTAGGATGTGATTGGGTTGAGAACTCTAGTTAGGGTTTAGAAAAACCCTAATTTTGGAATTATTAGTTTGGACCTATCGGGACCCGCATATTGGGCTATTGGAATGGAAATTGTGAATTACACCTGATCACACCATATGATTTATCTAGTAGAGTGACTGACTTAATGGATTAAGTCCTTAATGGGTTAAGTGATAAACACTTAACCTTAATCGTCATTTTATGTGAAAATCCTAATTTTACATGGGCCTTAATTTGGGCCTTTCTATTAGGCTTTGGTGATTAGGCCTTTATGATTATGAGATATTGGGCCATTAGAATTCTAAATGTTTGGACTGGAATAAATGGTTGTGCCTTAGGGTACAACCACGTAAAGGTTTGAGCCCAATTTGGAAAATTAGGCGATATGTTGGGTTTTGACTCATAGTTGGCTTTTGGGCCTTTGGATTGGGCTTCGGGCTTGAATCAAGCTAAGATAGGGGTAAAGCAGTCTTTTACGCCAAGCATGGATTTATGGTTATGTGTTGGAACCCAATTATTAATTGGGTGTTGTTTTGATGATTGACAAATTAGGGATCTGTCAGCCAGCAACCAAAGATTTATTCACGGGACTTCAGCAGTGTGAGGTGAGTCTCCTCACTGTTTGCATGGGTCCAAGGCACCAATGCCTGCCCATTTAGTTTATGTATCGTAGGAATACATGTGGGTTAGCCCTAGGCATGATGCATGAAAGACCAGGAGTCGGCTCCTGGCACACTGTATGCTATTTTGTATGGTAGGAAGACCCAGGGGTTAGCCCTAGGCATTCTGTATGAAAGACCAGGAGGTGGCTTCTGTCACCCTGTATGCTGATTAGCTAAGTAGAATAGTATGTATGCTGTCTTTGTGATGCTTGCATGGAATACCAGGAGGTGGATCTTAGCACTTGTCTGTAAGACCGAAGGGGGTGGCCCCCGACTTGGCAAGAAAGATGTGACAACCTGAAATTTTCATTTCTATAAACTCCTCAATCAAGCACATCAAAAATTTGCCAAATTCATCTCAAAACATTTTTGGCCGGATTTAAGCCCGTTCGAGTATTTTATTTTATATTCGTCAAGCAAACAAAAATAAGGAAGTATACTTTAGAGTTTGCCGTATATCACATAAGTTGCGAAACTCCAAAAGTTTGGAATTTTCGGACGTAAAAATGGAGTTTACGGCCATAAACCCCAAAGAGTATAAATACGACACTTAGTCATTTTTAGCTCATTTTTCACTTCCAACATCAAGAACACTCAAGATTCTCTCTCAAGTATCATATCACTTTTCCGTCAAATCCGCCAAAATGTAAGTGTTTTCTGCCTAGATTCGTTCATATAACACTTAATCTAGTGTTTTCAGACGATTTCATCGATGAAATCTTGTCTTTTTCATTGATCTTCAAGTGTTCATCAAGAACACCAAGAACACACACTAGTGTTCTTGGCCAAAATCGATCATTCAAGCTCCTAGATAGTAAGTACACTTGCCCTAGCTTCTTGTGTGCTTAATATGAACTTGTTTACACTCGAAAATCATCAAAATTGCCATGTTCATATGTGTTTACGGTTTGGGGAGACCTCCCAAAACCGTAACACCTTCAAAGGGTGTTGTTGTGCCCTTAACACCTTCTATGGCTAGTATAAGTGACTAGAACCTTGCATGCCTAAGATAGAACCACCAAAAACACGAAAGGAATGCGCAAACATGAGTTCATGGCCATAAACCCATGTGTTCATGACTGTAAACTCCCAAGGAGTGGTCCAAGGACCGTAAACTCCAAAGAAGGGTCATTTTGAGCCCTAGTCACTTCCTAAGCCCTTGATTCGAGTCTAGCATAATTCCTTTAGTGGTATAAGACCTTTGAACAGCCAATGGCACCACTTCCATGAGTTTACTACCGTAAAATCATGGGGGAAGTGGTCCAGAAACCGTAAACACCCCTAAGGGCCACCATTTGAGGAGTAAACTCCAATGTGAGGCCATACTCTCTTTAGATGCAACCCTTGGTGCTCGTAACACTTGTAGCAAAGTGATTTCATGCTTTAGGATGTCCTTACTTGTATAATTAGTTGTTAAATGACTAATTAGATACTTAAATGTATCATTTCATGTTACATAGGATTCGCGTGTGTGGTGAAGTCCTCACTTGACACTTAACATCCTATACCATCCGTTCATCCGAATCACCCACGTCAGGTGAGTTCATACCCCTGAATTAACCTTTTAAATGAGTTAGAATGCTTTTATGGGGGGGATACAAGTTCAACTATAGAGTTATTATATCAATCAGATGTGATTAATAACTGTATAGCAAATAGATTTCTGCATGTTAAACTGTTTTGTCCAGCTAAAGGTTTTTAAAGCTTGTTTTATAAACTGACATCAAGTCATAGATCCTTATTTATAAGTTTTTCCAAAGGTTTTACCAAAACTTCTTTTTATACTCTTGTATTGTTAAATGCATGCCTGTATATGTATATTTATATAAGTAATGTTTAAAGGACTTAGGAAGGCTAACTCGCTTTAATTCCTTTTCCTTGTTTGGATGTGGCTTTAGGGTATCGGTTATCCATCCAAAGGTCGTTTAAATAGTAGTTATATGTCATGTATACATATGTAGTCATAAAGGTTCCATCAGCCAGATCATCATCCTTTGGGTAGCAAAGGCATCTAGATCACTTCTCAAGTAAACTATAATAAGTATAGTTTAGAAACTGACCATAACATTCATGAAAGTGAACTTAGTTATAACTATATTCTAAACACTTATACTTTTTAATGAAGAGAAAGGTTATATAATTCGAACCACGAGATACATCCTCATGACACGGATTCCACCGTTGTCAGGTTGATAACAAGAGCCTCCTGGAGGGAGGGCGGGCATTGTGTGTATAGATCTATACAGGACAGACACTCCCACATCCTGACTGCTAGCTACAGTCCCGGCCGACCAAGCCAAGGAGTGACAAATGTCACATTCATTCCGACGCCAGCAGGTCGTCAAGTATTCAATTGTCAATCAGCATGGTTACGAGTATCTTTACGTTTACCTTATAATTCATGGCTTTAATGTAATAAATGTCATCATGGTATTATATATATATATATATATATATATGTGTATATATATACATATATATATATATATATATATATATATATATATATATATATATATATATCTTCCTAGTTATACACTAGGCCACGTTTAAATCTTTAAATAAACCTACTTAGGATTAAAGATTCTTTTAAACTTTGCAAGACGTATCGCTCATTTGATACTGTCTGGAGTCTGTACTTCTTTCTTTTAGACTTTGCTAGACGTATTGCTCATTTGATATTGTCTGGAGTCTGTACTTCATCCTTTTTGACCTTCCAAGGCATGTTGTTCATTCAATACCACCCTGGGGTCTGTATTTGATCCTTTTAGACTTTTCTAGGCGTGTTGTTCATTCAATACACCTGGAGTCTGTATTTATTTACCTTTTTTAGATTTTGCGAGGCGTCCCGCGTGGAGTCCATGTTTTGTTTACCTTTAGACTTTTCTAGGCGTGTTGTTCATTAAATACTACCCGAAGTCTATGTTTTATTTACTTTTAGCTAGCAGCGTTACTGCTGAGGTAAATCAATATATTATTTTCCCTATTACTTGTGATTATGATCTTCTCACATATTCTTTAAAGTATAAATCATATTTTGATAATGATAGTACCGTTAAAGGGAAAATGTTTCTTAAACATAAAACAGATGGGTCTTGGTAGAAGACTGCTTTTAATAGAGATACTCCTTGGTTTAAACATAAAATAATTTGGTCTTGGTAGAAGACTACTTTTATTAGAAAATATAGGATTTTCTGGAAAGGATTCTAATACTTTGTAAACTCAAATCACCATCATTGTGTGATGATATTTTTGAAGTAAAACATGTATTTATACCAATGTCATTAAACACTTATGAACTCACCAGCATTTAAAAATGTTGATACTCGCTTTCAAAATAACTTGTATTCTCAGGTCATCGGTAGACAGGTACACTCCGGGAGCTTTTGTGAAGACAGCCTAGTGTCGAGCTGCATTATATGTTATTCTTTCTATTTACCTTGTTGTTGTTGCTAAAAGTAACCTATGTAAAATTATTATTATTAATGCAATGGTTGTTGTACTTTGATAGTAATTACTATACTGCATATGTTGTGATACTTGACATGACGTCATCCACCCTAGAACGTTTCCGCCGTTCCGGTTTTGGAGTGTGACAGATTGGTATCAGAGCATTGTTTATAATGAGCACAGTATATTAAATGATAAAAGATATACAGCCTATAAATACGTTGGGATAAAACACTCTGACCAAGAATTATACTTTAAAATATAACCATATTTTAGAAAGTATAAGAACATCCAGAATCTAAACACCCGAACAAAGTATCACAAGAAGAATAAGAATAAAAGTCTTCGGATGTTGACCATTACCGTCAAACCTGGGCAGTTATGTAATCGTAAGCTAGAATAAATATAACCTGATCAACTATATTTATTCGAGATGCGACTAACGTGTGCTCGGGAGTGATGGTGGTGTTGCAACAAGTCTGAAACTTACCAAATAGGAATGCTAGAGCCAAATATAAAGTTTAAACTACTATAGGAGTATTTTATGATACTAAAAGATTAACAATAAACCCAAAAGCATGTTCAGAAGTTAAGAATTAAACTTGTAATTAAAATGCTATAGGAGTATTTTAGGAACCATAAATAACCTTGTGTGAGAAACTAAAAAGATCCTTATTGATATACCTATGATTACAGAATGTATACTCCCAAGGTTATATAGAGTAAGGACTCATAGGCTAAGAATGTGTGGTTTTGCTCTACTTCCTTTTCCTTGTTTGGATGTGGATATAGGGTAGTATCACATGTTCGAAGGCCTATCAGATCTAAGTTATATATGATTTGTGTACGTTATGTAATTGCAGCAGGACTCGATATGGATCACCCAGTGAAATGTTTTATTAATCTCTTAGGATTCTTTAGAAATTTCCATTCTCGCACGAAACCCTTTAGAAAACCTTATCCACTTCAGTGATCGGCAGAAGAGTCGATTCAGACCGAGAAGAGATTCATTGAGAAGATTTCCAATTAGGAAACAAATGAACAAGGAAGAGACTATTGAAACCACCATGTGCCTATACCTTTTAGGGACATCAGTGGGAAATTCACCTGAAATTTCGAGATTCCAGTCATCCATCATGAAGTAATGACACTCAGAGTCAGAATCGGAAGTAAGATGGAGTAGAAATTCAATATGTCTACAAGAGAAGAGAACCTTAGATAAGTACCTGAAGAAAGCCAACGCCTGTTCTAGTCAGGGATAAGAGGTGGACAGAGGGAGCCAATGCGTGGAACCCGAGAAGTGTCTTTTCCTCCTTATCGTCACGCTAATAAATCCATAAAATAATACGATTTAGTGAGTTAGTGATTTCACTACTCACACTATGTGCTAGGCAAACCGTCTTTCCCGTTGCGATTAATATAAATAGATCGGATCACGAAACCTTGATTGAGAGTGTTTAGCCATAAGTTTTCATGAGCCTTTTTCTCCTATGATCTTCGTTCCGAGCTTCTCTCAGGTCTTTTCAAAACTGGAGAGTCAACCTCTCCAGTTTAAAGATAGCTCAGTAGGAATGACACCCATTTTATGGCTCTCTAATACACTTACTCCTACCCTGTTACCCGGACTGCATCATAGGGATGTAGGTCGACGCTCAGATAACCATAATCCGAGGTGCGGGGAAAATTTATGCCTATCATAATAAGGAAAGATACGTTTAGGGTTAACTGTCGTCTCTCATCAGCTTGTGTTCCTTTTCATGTAGGAAAAACCATGCCTCTGAAGAAGCATAACCAACCCGTTAGTAAGACACCGGTCCTTCAATTCGATGAAGCTACGTTTCGAGCTGCAGTTTCGGCAGCCGTAGCAGCTTTCATGGCTCACCTGAATGCTGGCAACGCCAATGTTAGCAGGAGCCCTATCGGGAATCCCGATTAAAGAAATGGACAACATCAACCAACACCGGTGTGTACAGCCACCCAAGAACCCCAATCAAACCCACTAAAAAGAAAGTTTAAGAACGAGGAGGGAAGTACCTCGACTCAAGGGCCTTCCACAGGGCAACGAGCTGAGGTAGTCAATACCTCTGTCATCCCTCCTATCTGGACTCCGAGAAGACCATATCTAGGAAACCTTCCCCACTGCAGCAAGTGTAACTTCCATCATCATGGTATATGTCGGGAACTCTTTTGCGTTAGGTACAACATGAAGGAACATGTCGCTCGCTTCTGCAGAACCCCGGTTGAGTTCATTACATCAACCACCAATGTGGAGACCAGTCCAATATGCCACCTATGTAGTGAAATTGGACACTTCAAGAGGGACTTCTCAACTGAAAGAAATGACAAAGACGCAGGAGGAGTCTAACCCTAATGCCTAAGGGAACATCAAGGAACCCGATAGAATTTTGGTACGTCTCCCAATCCTAAGTCGCTAACCGAGAACTTTAAATAAATAAATTCTAATTATAATTACTCCCTCGTTAAGGCGAAAGTCACATCACTGTTGTAACACTCAAAACCCCATCAGGTTAAGCTATGATGGCTTGATATATACGGTACGGCCATTTATAATTAAGATTGATAGACCGCGAGTGAGTGATGCTGCCTTATCTCCTGTTCCTCGTTGGGTTGTGGATTTAGGGCGGAGTCGCTAAGTCAACAGTCCTTTTAACCTTAATTATACATGGCTAGTGTATACAAGGCGATTATACAGAGGCCTCATGAGAAATCCATTCATGAAAAGTACATTATTCTGAAACATCAGGACCCCTAGAGTTCCGTGTCAATTCTATCGTTCCAAGTATCCGCGATAGTGATACCATGGACGAAACCCGAGACGCCGAGAACTTGTGTGCCCTGTTCAGCACATGTTCCTATCGATCTTCATTCCACATCATGTCGATTTTGTTAAATTCGACACTGCCGTCAATTATGGTTCGACTTGGTGCGACCATGTGAAAATTTCCTAGTGTTGTGTAAAGTGAACTTTCATCATAGCCTATGCGTCAAATAAAGGTTCTTTCGAACCTAATAAGAAAACCTAATGCGAACCGTCAGTCATCTCTCTTATCCAAACCTTCCGAAGTACCCAGGAGAAGGGTACCACGCGTTGTTGACCAAACCCTCTTTAGATATTAAAACCAAAAGCAGAAGACACCGTAGATTTTACGGAAGACATTAACCGCCCAAGGCCTACTCAATAGATCCCCCAGAAAGGCTATCCGCACCGCACAATTAGGTTCGTGAATCAAGAGAGAGAACTCATAGGATTAACTTACTACTACTAAGTATATGCATTAGAATGGTATATAATTTAGATCAATAAGATTCAAGATGTGTGCTTCCTCCCTAATCCCTATTCCCGTTTGGTTGTGGGTATGGGGTGGGGCCACACATCTGAACATCCCGTCAAATCTTAATTATATAGGACTTTCATACACCGAGTATTAGTGATTAAGCCGAGTATGAGGTCGACCACGAACCTTATAATAAGACCCTTCATCCTATCCCATAGAAAAGGAGTTGGAGTCAAGAGAACCACTACGGGCTGAGCTACTAAAATGACTACAAATTCGAAATTTGTTGTTATCCCGGTTAAGCCAACATAGTAGCTAACACCCTCAGTTAGGAAAGTAACCCAGGTCGTAAGAGTCAAAGCATTGACTACGACCATCCATTCGTGCTTAATCCCACGAATTAAGCATCTCAGCAGAGATCCCGGAAACCTGGGAGCTGTAATAGGTTAAACCCTAAGGAGATTGGATGAGGAAATTAGAAGTTCCGAGTGACGGAACCCTATACTCTCTAGATTTGATCTAGATTGAGAAAATTCAGAAACACCAGAAGGGTAGTTGCAAGTAATACTCACACTACTCAAGCACTTCGTCCATCCCGTTACAGACGAGTAGTGCCTAGGACTCACTACCGCCCCATGCGAGAAAGGTCACCGTCGCCCTATAGACGATAGACTGCATTCTCTGAAGTTAATACTAGAATGTTAAGAACCACATGACCACCTCCGCAACCAAGAATACTTGAATAAAGTAAAATGGTATGTTGCGTTAAGCCTTATAACCCAGATCATAAAGAGATTTTAGACTCGACATCAGTCTAGGTGTTAGTCGATGGGTTATACAAGGACACGCGCCTCCTACTAATTGTAGGGAGCCAACTCATTGAGGATAGGGCATGTCTTAGAGATTTGTTAGACTACTAGGTGTTCCAAGGAATACTATCCCTAAAGAAATCGTAGAACCACCTCCTGAAATAGTCCATCACTTCAGAAAATCTCTAAGGGCGAAGTTAGCCCTGATCGAAGACTGCTATCCATGAAACAACGAAGCGAGTAAGAGCATGATTCTTTCCGATTAGGGATCATGCTGTGAAAGCATCTTTTAAGATGATAATGAAAATTTAAAATTTTCAAAGCAACGTCTGGTAAAAACCCTATCACACCAACTTTGAGAGTTTTCCGTTAGGGACACCTCAAGAGTTAGAAGTGCAGGTCCATTTTGCACTAGGTCGAGATAGATGCCACGTAACCAATAGATACCGGTATATAGCCAATACATCCGATGATCCAGAAAACCTTTGAAAGCCAATCAGTAGGAAATATGAGTCAGAAGACGACCTGAGCCTTCTAAGAACCAACTCGGAGAACCACACCCCAGTAAGAGAGAACTTTTTTGAACTTGAGAATGGCGATCACGCCAAGTGATGATCTAACCATGGAAGTACATTATGTTCTAAGTACTGAAAAACTCTATCTTCCCAAGAGTGTAGGACCATCCGAGATTCATGATAAGAATTGGTCCAACCCCCGTCGGACCACAACTTCTGTTGGAAATCCATAAATTCCACCCGCACCTATCCACGTTTTAGACTTGAAAAAGTGCTTGTCCGACGTGACTCTCGAAATCCCACTCGTCAAGATCAAAATCAATGAGAGCCTAACTTCGTAGAAGAACCTATAGAGATCATGTACTGAGAAGTCAAGCGACCAAAACAAATCTGAATCCCGTTAGTAAAGGTTCGCTGGAACGCCAAGCGAAGACCTAAATTCATCTAGGAGCGAGAAGACCTGTTGAGTCTAAAGCATCCTTATCTTTTGAGTCGCTCAAATTGCATCTATGTGTGTGCTTGAACTCAAACTTCGGGACGAAATTCCCTCTAATGGGGGGATGATGTGACAACCCGAAATTTTCATTTGTATAAACTCCGCAATCAAGCACATCAAAAATTTCCCAAATTCATCTCAAAACGATTTTGGCCGGATTTAAGCCCGTTCGAGTATTTTATTTTATATTCGTCAAGCAAACAAAAATAAGGAAGTATACTTTAGAGTTTTTCGTATATCACGTAAGTCGCGAAACTCCAAAAGTTTGGAATTTACGGACGTAAAAATGGAGTTTACGGTCGTAAACCCCAAAGAGTATAAATATGACACTTAGTCATTTTTAGCTCATTTTTCACTTCCAACTTCAAGAACACTCAAGATTCTCTCTCAAGTATCATATCACTTTTCCGTCAAATCCGCCAAAATGTAAGTGTTTTCTACCTAGATTCGTTCATATAACACTTAACCTAGGGTTTTTACACGATTTCATCCATGAAATCTTGTCTTTTTCATAGATCTTCAAGTGTTCATCAAGAAAACCAAGAACGCACACTAGTGTTCTTGGCCAAAATCGATCATTCAAGCTCCTAGATCGTAAGTACACTTGCCCTAGCTTCTTGTGTGCTTAATATGAACTTTTTTACACTCGAAAATCATCAAAATCGCCATGTTCATATGTGTTTACGGTTTGGGTAGAGCTCCCAAAACTATAAACACCTTCAAAGGGTGTTTAAGTGCCCTTAACACCTTCTATGGCTTGTATACGTGGCTAGAACCTTGCATGCCTAAGATAGAACCACCAAAAACACAAAAGGAATGGGTAAACATGAGTTCACGACCATAAACCCATGTATTTATGACTGTAAACTCCCAAGGAGTGGTCCAAGGACCGTAAACTCCAAAGAAGGGTCATTTTGAGCCCTAGTCACTTCCTAAGCCCTTGATTCGAGTCTAGCATAATTCCTTGAGTGGTATAAGACCTTTGAACACCCAATGGCACCACTTCCATGAGTTTACGACCGTAAACTCATGGGGGAAGTGGTCCAGAAACCGTAAACACCCCTAAGGGCTACCATTTGAGGAGTAAACTCCAATGTGAGGCCATACTCTCTTTATATGCAACCCTTGGTGCTCGTAACACTTGTAGCAAAGTGATTTCATGCTTTAGGATGTCCTTACTAGTATAATTAGCTGTTAAATGACTAATTAGATACTTAAATGTATCATTTCATGTTAAATAGGATTCGTGTGTGTGTTCAAGTCCTCACTTGACACTTAGCATCCTATACCATCCGTTCACCCGAATCACCCAAGTCAGGTGAGTTCATACGCCTGAATTAACCTTTTAAATGAGTTAGAATGCTTTTATGGGGGGGGGAATACAAGGTCAACTATAGAGTTATTATATCAATCACATGTTATTAATAATTGTATAGCAAATAGATTTCTGCATGTTAAAGTATTTTATCCAGCTAAAGGTTTTCAAAGCTTCTTTTATAAACTAACATCAAGTCATAGATCCTTATTTATAAGTTTTTCCAAAGCTTTTACCAAAACTTCTTTTTATACTCTTGTATTGTTAAATGCATGCCTGAATATGTATAGTTATATAATTAATGTTTAAAAGACTTAGGAAGGCTAACTCGCTTTAATTCCTTTTCCTTGTTTGGATGTGGCTTTAGGGTATCGGTTATCCGTCCAAAGGTCGTTTAAAAAGTAGTTATATGTCATGTATACATATGTAGTCATAAAGGTTCCATCAGCCAGATCATCATCCTTTGGGTAGCAAAGGCATCTAGATAACTTCTCAAGTAAACTATAATAAGTATAGTTTAGAAACCGACCTTAACATTCATGAAAGAGAACTTAGTTATAACCATATTCTAAACACTTATACTTTTTAATAAAGAGAAAGGTTATATAATTCGAACCACGAGATACATCCTCATGACACGGATTCCACCGTTGTCAAGTTGGTAACCAGAGCGTCCTGGAGGGAGGGCGGGCATTGTGTGTATAGATCTATGCGGGACAGACACTCCCACATCCTGACTGCTAGCTATAGTCCCGGCCGACCAAGCCAAGGGGTGAAAAATTTCACATTCATTCCGACGCCAGCAGTTCGTCAAGTATTCGATTGTCAATCAACATGGTTACGAGTATCTTTACGTTTACCTTATAATTCATGGCTTTAATGTAATAAGTGTCATCATGGTATTTTCTCTCTCTCTCTCTCTCTCTATATATATATATATATATATATATATATATATATATACATCTTCCTACTTATACACTAGGCCACGTTTAAATCTTTAAATAAACCTACTTAGGATTAAAGATTCTTTTAGACTTTGCAAGATGTATCGCTCATTTGATACTGTCTGGAGTTTGTACTTCTTTCTTTTAGACTTTTCTAGACGTATTGCTCATTTGATATTGTCTGGAGTCTGTACTTCATCCTTTTTGACCCTCCAAGGTGTGTTGTTCATTCAATACCACCCTGGGGTGTGTATTTGATCCTTTTAGACTTTTCTAGGCGTGTTGTTCATTCAATACCACCTGGAGTCTATATTTATTTACCTTTTTTAGATTTTGCGAGGCGTCCCTCCTGTAGTCCATGTTTTGTTTACCTTTAGACTTTTCTAGGCGTGTTGTTCATTCAATACTACCCGAAGTTTATGTTTTATTTACTTTTAGCTAGCAGCGTTACTGCTGAGGTAAATCAAGATATTAGTTTCCTTATTACTTGTGATTATGATCTTCTCACATATTCTTTAAAGTATAAATCATATTTTGATAATGATAGTACCTTTAAAGGGAAAATGTTTCTTAAACATAAAACAGATGGGTCTTGGTAGAAGATTGCTTTTAATAGAGATACTCCTTGGTTTAAACATAAAACAATTGGGTCTTGGTAGAAGACTACTTTTATTAGAAAATATAGGATTTTCTGGAATGGATTCTAATACTCTGTAAACTCAAATCACCATCATTGTGTGAGGATATTTTTGAAGTAAAACATGTATTTATACCAATGTCATTAAACACTTATGAACTCACCAGCATTTAAAAATGTTGATACTCGCTTTCAAAATAACTTGTATTCTTAGGTCATCGGTAGACATGTACACTCCGGGAGCTTTTGTGAAGACAGCCTAGTGTCGAGCTGCATTATATGTTATTCTCTGTATTTACCTTGTTGTTGTTGCTAAAAGTAACCTATGTAAAATTATTATTATTAATTCAATGGTTGTTGTACTTTGATTACTATACTGCATATGTTGTGATACTTGACATGACGTCATCCACCCCAGAACGTTTCCGCCGTTCCGGTTTTGGGGTGTGACAAAAGACCACGTGGCAACCCATGGCATAATGTCAAGACTATGTTTTGGCACATAGCATTTATTTGACTACAGTATATGAATGATATGTATGGCTCATGGTTATGTATGATAGTATGTGATTTATGTGCTTATGTAATAGACAGTATCCGGTTGAAAGAGACCGAAGGGGTGGGCCAACACCCATATATGCTAAGCAGCATGTTGTTATGTATGGTATGTGGTATTTAGGGAACTCACTAAGCTTCGTGCTTATGGTTTTCAGTTTAGGTTTCAGGTACTTCGTTTTGAAAGGAAAGGAGCCGACTCGATTGCAATGCATCACACCATGTTTTCTACACATGAGATCTTTGGGATTACACTATGATATTATTTTATGTTAATACGTTTTGATTATTTACTCTTTTGTTTTGACATGGGATGTGATTATGAATGTTTCTATACTAATTGGTTTTATAATAACTTAATTAAAAATGAAATTTTTGGTCTTGAATTTTGGGATGTTACACATGTTTAATCCATGAACAATCTTATTATTCTAAAGTTTCATAGTCGATTATAATTGTGGGAGAAATTATAATGTAAGACTAATATGAATTGGATTGGTTGACTCTCACTAGATGAAACTAGACAAGTAGTTGTAACCAAGTTTCATAGGTACTTGTCAGAGAACTAGTATTGAACGAACCTAGATCGCCTCATATATCACTATTATGAGTGATACTTGATTAAAGGGTACTATATTTGTATCCTTAACACATGAGATACAGAATAGGACTTAAGTGTAGGGAATGTTGTGCTTAGATATGGTCAAATGTTGATCCTTAACTGGGAAATTATAAAATTCATTTTTAGGTATGGTGTGAACTATGCAAAAGACTTATGCTGTCAAGATGGGATTTGTTCCTCTTATATGTTAAGAACTAGACATCTAATGTGTATTACCCAAAAGTGAACTACAAATGAGATTAATGTGATCCAAGTCTCATGTTCAAGAGGTTGTCTGTGACAAAGGGATAATTAATAAACTTACCTTATACATCAGTTGAGGCTTTAAGATTTTGGCAACTGGATGTTGATAGAATGGTACTAAGTCATAAATTAATGGGGGCAGTGAAATGTTGCTAGACGTTCGTCATTGTCTATATCAATCTATGATGAGTCTTCTGCAAGTGAGAGACTGAAAGATCTATATGCCCAAGATTCATCATAGAATGATATTGCTAGATCATATAGGATCCTAAAGGGTCACACTAACAACAACTTGTTCAAATACATTATTTATAATAATGTGATTCTTGATATATATATATATATATATATATATATATATATATATATCTTGTAATTAATTGTAATTATTTATTTCATGCAACTATTAATTTTCAATGTTAAGTATCAGAATATATCATAAGGTATCGTAAGGTATGATTTTATGTCATGTACATCTTTTTGGACAAGAAAGAGTTTTTGTCTTGTATGGATTTATATGTTTTATAAGTTTTAAAAATTAGAAGAGTTTTTATAGAAAAACTAGCTTCTTCTTTTTTTAAAACATTCAAGGAACCATAAAGATGAAACATGACAAAAGAAGAGGCTAGTATTTAAAAGAGTATCTATTGGGGTGATGGAGGATGATATTGGTGGAAACCGTTGCCCTTATATTCCTTATATAGGGGCCAAAGCCCAAAACTTAGGATTTTTTGCACACAACAGCGCTACATTGTGGCAAACAATATATCACAATATGGGATCATTTAACCACCACACCATGGCAAAAAAATGCTCCACACCATGGCTGGACAAAACACCCACACACTTTCCTTCAATAACTGTAAGAATATAGTACCTGAAATACGGATGTTACATAGTTGTTTCTCCTTTAAAGGTATATTTTATATATAGTTATAAGGCTTAGAACAACTAATACACAAGTGAAGACAAGCATCTTTGGTGGTATTTCCTTGCTTGGTGGATACTTGTAGAGAGCTTTTCCTTTGGAGCTTCATGCATCACTTCATCAAATTCCATCTCCCATGAGAATAAAATACTTCAAAGGTTGTAATATCTTAATTTATATGGTTGTTTTAATCTTTCCGTACTTTGCAAAATGATCCTTTGTGGGTAAAATGGTTTTAGTTTATTCAAATCTAAAATTGATTTCGTTGCTAATCTCGTAGTTTTAACTGTATAATTAGACTATTTTTGAATAAACCCCAACATATAAGTGGGGGACCTATGCACCAAAATTGATGCTCTATCCTAAATAAGCACCGCTCTAATCCAACCACACCAAGTCGTCTCAAACCCCATAATATGGAAAGTCTATATAAAGTAGTACCAAGAAAGTGAATCGTACATTTTTCAAATTCAACCATTGAAGATCATCATATGCCTTCGTTGTGCTTTACACCAAGCCACAACCTCCTTTAAAAGGAAAGGACCATCAAGAGTCATTCAGACTTTAATAAAATTCGTCTGCTCCACACTTACCACATTGCTAATCATCACCGTCAACCTATTAGCTAAATGTTTGTCAATAATCTTGTTGTAACGACCCAAAAATCAAAGGTAAAAATTTCGTTTTTCAATACAGTCAAAACATATATGTCTTTAAATCTAAACATTCCAAAAACATGATTAATTAAAACATTCATCAGAGTTCGTCCCAAAAGCATATATTGCGGAAACACGGGTGTGTGCACTGCGATCAAGCTGAGTCATTCCTTTCCAAAACAATGATACCTAAAACCATAAACAAAACTATAAGCACGAAGCTTAGTGAGTTCCCCAAAGCATACCCACACAATCCACATAATCACATAATCCGTATCAGCTATAACAACACATAATCCATATCAATCACATAAGCCATGCATATGAACATATAAGGATGTCATGGGCTCCCCGCAGGGTCTTATACCTTCATGCCATGGACTCCCCCATGGTCTTTACCTAGGAATGCCATGGGCTCCCCCATATGGTCTTATATCCACCACCACGGGCTCCCCCGGGGTCTTCCATGCAAGTATCACAAAGACAACTAGCATATCACACATCACATAAACAACTAGTATAACACATACTGCATAAACAACTAGTATACTACGTATCACATAAACAATGCATATAAATATATAAGGATGTCGTGGACTTCCCCCAGGGTCTTACTCTAGGATGTCATAGGCTCCCCCACATGGTCTCACACCTATGTGCCATGGGCTTCCCCTAGAAATGTCATGGGCTTCCCCACATGGTCTTATATACAACTGCCAAGGGCTTCCCCTGAGGTCTTCCATGCGATAACCACATAATCAACTAGCATATCATATATCATAGGAGTATTTATCATACTACATAACACATACATAAAAATATAAGGATGTCGTGGGCTCCCCTCATGATCTTATACCATCATGCCATGGGCTCCCCCACATGGTCTTTACCAAGGAATGCCATGAGCTCCCCCACATGGTCTTATATCCAACTACCACTGGCTCCCCCAGGGTCTTCCATGCAAATATCATATAATCACTAGCATACCACTTAGCATAAAGCTAACTATCATACCACATATCTCTACTACAACTAGTGTATCACATATCATAAAATGGGTCGGCCTTGGTGCCTTAGACCCATTGGTATGGTGAGAAGACTCACCTCGCACTGCAGAGGCTTCCCACATGAATTCCTTAGTTGCTGCCCCGCCAGCTTCCCGAGCTGTCACTACCAAACAATATACCCAATTAGCAATTGGGTCCCATACCATAATCCTTAATCCATGCATGAGGTAAAATGACCATTCTACCCTTGGCCCAGTATGATCCAAAACTAAGGCCGAATCCAAAAACAAAAGCCCGACACTATAATGTCCAAAACCATAAAATCCGTAAAAGGCCCATGAATGGCCCAATTTTCCAAATTGGGCCCACGCTCCATATTCGACCCTAACCTAAGATCCAATCCTTCATTTAGTCCAGAACACGATCACTCCGAAGGTCCATTAGGGCCCAAGAATCTAGGACCCAAACAGATGGCCCAAACCCAAAGCCCAAAGTCTGAAACCCAACTTGGCTGAGTATGAATGGCGTACTCACCGCTTAATGGCTTGTACATTGCATGTACTGGCTTGTACGCCTATAGACTATCCTCTAGCCTCACTTATGCAATTAAGCACTTAATGCTTTAAGTTATAAGTCCAAACCACAGATCTGAGTCCCATATAATGTCTAAACCCATAAAGTCACTGACTTGGTGACTTTACATGCCCCCAATACGACCAAATAGCATTCTACTTTGATGGAAATGGCTTAAACTCCAACATAGATGGTCTTAAACTCTAAAGGTGCCAACTTTATGCACCTTGAACCATAGAAACACTAAGAGGGGCAACTCAAAGCTCCTGGAATGAAATAAAGACCACTAGATCTCATACTTGGGACCAAAATGAACAAAAACTCACAAATGGTAGATCTAGAGATGAATGATCAAGTTCAAAGCTGTATAACTTCATCGAGCAGAGAATGAGTCCCAAAAGCCATATCCTTAAGCTCCTCCATGATTCCCATATTTGCAACAAGCTCCATCTTCTTGAAAATGGGCCAAATATCCCAAAAATGGACTCCATAAGCTCAAAATGTCACCATGAATGATATATGATGATTTATAGGGTTTTAGAGGGTGGAGGCTGGAGATATTAGGGTTAGGTTTTCAGATAAGGAGCTTAAATAGGGTCCAAGACCCTAAAATAGGGTTTTGATCTGACTGGAGTACGCCCAACGTACACATGGTACACCTAGCGTACTCCAAGGTATGCCCCACGTACTCCCTTCTTCTTTAGTACGCCCCGCGTACTCTTTGTGTATGCCCCGTGTACTCGGCTATGCCTGAAAACCACGAAACTTCCGAAGACCATAACTTCTTCATTCTAAGCCCGATTCCGGCGATCCTTATATCCACAGAAAGGTAACGAGAAGCCCTACACTTCTATTAACTTATAACTTTCTTAAAACCTTCCGAACAAAAATTCATTTTCCATAAAATCCCAAACTGCCACTTTACGGAAATGCCCCTAGGCTTCAAAACATGAACCGAACATCCGGATCACTTCTAATACATCACCCGCACCCAAATGGGCCAAGATCTTACCTCCTCAAAAGCTATAATCCTTATAATGACTGACCTTTGAGCCACAGCCTCATACTTAGAGTCAATTCGGAACAGGGTGTTACACTTGTATTAGAAACTAATTAGACTAATATGAAAAAAATCATTTATGGACTTCGGGTCATGATTCTTAGGGATAATGGTAAAGAAAGATGCATTACACCCCTTAGGAATTGAAGTGAGACCATGAAAATATGAGAAAAATGCGACAATATCATCTGACAAAAAGATCCCATTATCACTTTAGGAACCTAAAAGAAAACCCATCTAAAGTAGAGGATTTATCCACCCCGCAATCCCAAACTACTCTTTTAATCTCCTTCATAGTAAAGAGGGACTAGCATGTAGCTGATAATGAGAAATTCAATTAAAGTGTCGAGGATTGGTATTCAGTCGCCAACCATGCAGCCTAGCAAAAAAATACATGTAAAACTCCTAGAATTATGACTTCACCAACCTTGACTTGTCCAGCCACACCTATCAATAATAACCTCTCTAATAGCAAGCTACCAGTGCTTACAAATAAGAATCCCGTGAAAGAAATTGGAATTCCTATCCCCCTCAATGCCCAATAAACATTACCTTTTTAGGCCAATTCCAACTGAGACAAATGGTCTAACTCCATCAACTCGTTGATGGATTTGATTCTAGTCTCCCGAATTGCCACCGAACAATCAGACTCCATAAGAAGAGAATCATACTCATCAATGTGCTCCTATAAACCCACCCTATGCGCCACCACCTTCTGATGGATTTCACGGTTCTAGACCCTTAAATTATTTTTAAGAAGATAGAACTTCTTCTTTAAACCCATCGAAGGATTATCACCCCCATACAGCCTAAGAGTCCTTAACCACCTCCTCAAAACCATCCTTCAACCAAGAATGGAAAAGTCAGAAAGGTAATAGCCCATAATTAACCATGTGCTCTACCAAAGAATCAGCCTATGATTTGGCAGGTTTTCTCAAACATCATACCAAAGAGATGATTGAAATATCTATAAACCCTATATGAAACCAAGAAACGATCCAACTTACTGGATTCTAAACCCTACGTCACACCAAGTAAATCAAGTGCCTCTTAAAGGAACATCTAGGAAATCCACATCAATAATAAAATGATTAAATGTTGTAGACGACCCTATATGATACTATAACCCCAATCTATCTAACTCATCAAATACCTCATTAAAGTCATCCATCAACACACCTTCACCCCTCACCGAAGCCATCAACTGAAGAATAGAAGTCCAGAGCAGTCATTGACCCTCTAAATCCTACAGAGCATAAACCGTGATGATCAAGACATCTAGAGAAGACGGAACCCACATCGCCCCAATTGCTACACAAAAATCATGCATAAAAACTCTCTTCCTTCAAAAAAACATATGGGTCCCAAACAACGAAAATATCAACAAAAAACCCTGAGAAGGAGAAACCGAAAAAAGAAAATAAGAATTCCCCCGCAATGGTTTAACTATGAATGAGTCCATATCTTCCATCTTCGTCTCCTGAATCCCTAGAAATTTCACCTTATGGTTTTAACACAAAGAAGTAATCCATGACCGTTTATCATGGCTCTCTGTTCTTTGAATATTAAAATAAAGACCTTCATCTATTCACATTTGCAGCACATGTGCTATCAATCAAATCATGAATATAATTTTGGCATCCTACCATTATGTACCCCACCCCTTATTTCCATAGTTTTATGACATTCCTTCATCAAAGATCCTGCATGAAAAAATCTCATGGAATGACTCGTTTCCTACTAAATTCGAATCAAATTTTGGAGAAAAGCTCAGGGATGAGAAAGAGAATCTGCATACCCTCCCTCTCTATAGCACTACTGTATCTCATAGGAGTAGGGGGATTTTGGAGGTCGAAGACGTGCCTAAATCAATGTGGCAGCTGCTGTCGTGGATTCTGTCAGCATGACAGTTGAAATAATCAACAACGGTGGTTCTACCATTGTAGTTTCTGCCAATGGTACTCCAATAACGACGGAAGTTCCTTCTAGACTTTTCCCCACCACCCCTAATTGTCTGGTTGGTGCATCAATCAATCGGAAAAAAAGGTCGATCGCTATAGGGTAGTGTATAGATGTTTTCAAATCTTTTAAAAATGTATAAATATTATCAATATTTTGTTATTCCGTTTTCTACAAACATAAATAGTTATTTAAATATTAAATATAATTTACAGACCTGTGATATGTTGTTATGGAGTGACAAAAGTGAGATTGAGTTGTACGAAATAAAACAATTTTCACATATTAAATGATAATCATAAATTGATAGTGAAAACCTATAACTAAGACTGGTGGGAATAGCTACGACCTCTACCGCACCTCTAATGTCACATAAGCACGAACACCGCCCCTTGACTCCGGTTAGGGTGCGGCTAAGGTTGCACTACGATATCCCATGGGAGCGCTCCCTTTGTCCATTTTCCAAACTTCATGATCGTTGAATGGTCGAAATTTTAATCTTTTTTTGTTTTTTTTAACATATACCCACTCCTATTTAACCCTTTCAAACCTTATAAATTTTTAACCAAACAAACTCACAAACACTTCATATTTTACCATATTTTTGTTTTCAAAACCTTTGAAAATGTCATCTTCCAAAACCTTTGAAAATGTCACACTACTAATCATTTTTAATTTTTAGTTTTTTTGCTAAGTGTTTAATCGTTTGATGTGTGTGTTTTTTTTTTTTTTAAGTTTTAGGTTTAATATTTCTAGTATGTTTTTCTAAATGTTTAGTTTTTTTAAGTTATACAATGTAACGATACTTTTATTTTTAATTAATAAAATATTGTTTTTTTAAATAAATAAAAAATTAAACGTGACACCACTTCTTAGGTGTGACAGCAAACCATATTTTTATGGTAAAAACACAGATGACTGTTAAATAACAGTATGGTTTCACGAGGCCAGTGACTCCACTTTCTCCGACCTAATCAAATAATTTTACAAATTCATGTAATTTTATCAAAGATTATTTTGCAACCATGTTATCATGAATTGACTGCTTTAACATATATTTGACACACGCAATGTTATTTGTATTGTCGTAGAAAGCGACCATATGTCAACGCATGCGGTCTAAATAGTAACCTAGCACTCTAGCAACCTCCTTTGTAGGCTCAGTAAATTGTACCCTTTGTCTTTATTTCATTTACTTCAACTACAAATTACATAAAATCTAATAGTAATTATAATCGACTAAAAATATACTTTCGATCATATATATTCAAATAAACAAACCAATTTCTGATTATTAAATTGTTTTCGTTATGTTCGTCTTTAATTAAACAATCGTAAGATGTCATGTCATACTAATATACCATATAACTAAAAAAACAGAGTAATTTCTATTATTGAGATGTTTTCACTGTATTGTTTCTAATTTTACATAAATTGTCTATAACATAACATGCCATGCCATATTATTATGGTTTCTTACTTATCATCCAAAATCACCATTTATTTGATATAGAGTTGGGACTCATAGTTATATTTTCCCTATAAATAAGAGTTACGACTGAAGGTAAATGCGAAAAATGTACCTTTCCAAGGACCGGAGAAGAGATCACACCCATACGTTTTTGTATTATCATTAACGATCATATCATCATCATCATCATATGTTCCCCACATTTGCTAGTAGGATCATTTTCAATCCGCTTGAAAAATATGTTTTACTACGGATTAGGTTGTAGAGTCTCTCAGAACAAAAAAGAAGTGAAGACTAAGTTTAGGATTTAACTAGAGATGTAAAGATTTTCTAATATTTATGGATAATGACTTAAAATGGTAATATATTTTTCGATTTGTATACATTTGGTAACTGAATTTTTTTTCGTTCACATTTACCCCTTCAACTTGTTAAACTGTACACATTCAGTCTTTATGATCGATCAATTCAGGTTAGCCGGAAAAAATGACTTAATAGAGTAATATATTTCTCATTTTGTACACATTTAGTCATTAATATATTTTTTTTAAAAAAGTAAGTTATTTTTGTTTTTATACTCATTCAGTACTTATGAATGATTTCTTTCCGTTTTCCTCACGTCTTATTACGTGTGATAATCATTGATGGGTTGTTTGGGGTTGTTGATGCTTATGTCCACCGCGATCTCGACTGTTTGGTTGCGTATGTCTTGTGGTTTGGCTTAGATTTCGTGTTCTGAATGTCATAACTTCTTCATATAATATTAGATTTTAACGATTTTTATATCCACATGTTCGATTTTTAAGTCTACTACAACTTTCGTTAAGATTACTCCTGTTAAAATATAATATATTTTACTTATGATTTTATAAAAAAAAACATTCATACATGCATTCATAAATCGTAAGTAAAAATATATTATTTTTTAACGAGAGTAATGTAAATGAAAGTTGTTGTAGAATAAAATACGAACGCATTAATATAAAGATCGTTAAAATCCGAGTTTGTATGAAGAAGTTATGACATTCAGAACACATGACCGGAGCAAACAAGTAATCGAGATCGTGATGGACATAAACATCAAAAGTCTCAAACACCTCATTAATGATTGTCCCACATAAGATGTCGTGAAAAAACCTAAAAAAATTATCCATAAGAATTGAATGAGTACAAAAACAAAAATGACTTATTTTGCAATAAAAAATATTAAGAACGAAATGTGTACAAAAATATTAAGGACTAAATATGTATAAAGTAAGAAGTATGTTACCCTATTAAGTCATTTTTATGGGTTAACCTGAAGTAGCCGGTCATAACGACTTAATACGTACAGTTTAACAAGTTAAAGAGGTAAATGTAATTGAAAAAATAACTCAATGACTAAGGGGGTGTTTGGCTTGGCTTTTCAAAGCCAAAAGTACTTTTTGAAAAAGAAAAAAAAAAGCAAAAGATGTTTGGCAAAATGGTTTCTTTTGAAGTTTTTACATAAGCAAAAAGAACTTTTTGGAAAAGTCATGAAATCCTGACTTTTTGTAATTTTTCCAAAAAGAACTTTTGGGGTTTAAAAAGCTAAGCCAAACACCCTCAAAATATATAAAAATCGAAAAATATATTACTCTTTTAAAACATTATCCCTAACATTTATCACAATATTGAAAAATGAATTCTCGAATGAAGATGGAAATATTTTTGGAGGCGGCTATAGAGCAATTTAGAATGGAAAGTGACGCGACTTTGCACACGAAGCTCCTTATAATATTTTGAAAGATTTGGCAACCGGATTTACCTAGTTTTTGTAACTAGAATTTTCGAGTAAATTGAAAAAGAAATAAGCAAATAAAAATTTGATTATTGTATATATGGCAAAAAAAAAATGATAAAATAATAATAATAAACCTTATCATTATCATGCTATTTAAAATATAATAGAATTTGATGTTCGAGCCAATATTTTAGTAGAAATGGTCAAATATAACAAGTTTGTGAAAGAGTAACTCAATAAAATTCTTTATGTTTTGACGTCACAATTGATTTAGTGTTTATATTCTTTTTATTCAATTAAGTCTAAAAAATCGATAATTAACTCATTTAACACATTTATCCGGTCAATAGGTCATTCTATTTAATTTAAACTTTTAACCAAGATTTTAAATTCTATTATAAATTTTGTCAAAAATTTATGTTTTTGGCCTAGATTTCAAAATTTTGATACAAATTCATCCTAAATTTAGTCTTTTAAATCTTTTTTTTTCAAAATTTCGTTTCGAATATTTTTTTTGGGTAAATGACACAAAAAACACTCTTTTTACACAGAAATTCGATTTTGACACCGTGTTTTTTTTGTGTCAATTTTGACACTGTGTTTTCCAATTGTTTACAATTCTGACAACTTGACCGATTAACCAGGTTACATGCTGACGTGGCATGATGACGTGTCAGTTTTGATGACGTGGCATGCTGACATGATATGCTGACGTGTCAAAATTGATTTTTTTTCCACAAAAAACACTAAGTTTTCACTTTTTTTCGATTTTGACACTAAGTTTAATTTTTTATTTCAATTTTGACACTATGTTTTTTTTTCAATCGAACATCATTTATCAAATTTTGTGCAATTTTGTCTATTTTCCATTTGAAACCGTATAAATATATTTTTTTATTACATTTTAAACCGTATAAACATATTTTTTTCGTTTAAAAACCACATTTTTATTTAAATACATGGTGTCTTTTTTCTTACATTCAAAGCATTAGTTATATCATGAGAATCAAACTAACCATAAGCTTCTAATAAGATGTAAAAATTTGATGAGTTGCAAACTTGATATCCGAGTTTTGATCGACTACACGCCTCGAAGCCTCCAAACACATTTTAAAGTCGCATATTTAATATAAAATACAATTTTTATATAACTAATACATATCTATACATAAAAATATGTTTTAGTGTAAAAAAATATATTTATACAAAACTATGGTTTTTAAATGAAAAAAAAAAACATATTTATACGGTTTAAATGTATTAAAAAAATATTTATACGGTTTCAAATAAAAAATTGTCAACATTGAACAAAATTGGAAAAAATAATGTTCGATTTGGAACAAAAAAATATAGTGTCAAAGTTGAAAGAAAATATTAAACTTAGTGTCAAAATCGAAAAAAATGAAAACTTAGTGCCTTTTGTGAGAAAAAAAAATTCAATTTTAACACGTCAGCATATCATGTCAGCATGCCACATCATCAAAACTGACACGTCATCATGCCACGTCAGCATGTAACCTGGTTAACCGGTCAAGTGGTCAGAATTGTAACAAATTGGAAAACACAGTGTCAAAATTGACACAAAAAAAACACGGTGTCAAAATCGAATTTCTGTGTAAAAAGAGTGTTTTTTTGTGCAATTTACCTTTTTTTTTTTTGTATAAAATCATATTTATACAAAAAAAAAAACATATTTTTATATAAAATAAATTCTACATAAAAACTTTTTTTTAAACATTCTTGTATGCGAAATAGCTATTTTATAAAAACATTTTTAAAATTTAAATACCTATTTATATTATTATTTTTGAATAAATCATGATGATTTCTTGATATTCTTTTGTTGCGTGTGTATATATATATATATATATATATATATATATATATATATATATATATATATATATATATATATATATATATATATATATACTTTTATAAATAGGTATTTTATATAAAAAAAACATTTTAAAAAACGTTTTTATATAGAAAAAAAGAGAAAGTTTTTTATGTGAAAATATGTTCTTTTGTATAAATATGATTTTATACTAAAAAAAATATTCGAAACAAATTTTTGAAAAAAAAGATGTAAAAGACTAAATTTATGATCAATTCATAACAAAATTTTAAATTATAGCTAAAAGTGTAAATATTGAACCAAACTTGTAACGAAATTTAAGGTCCAGGTCAAAAGTATAAATTTTGAAAATGGATTGACATGTTGAACGAATAAAATGTTCAAAATGAATACGATTGTCGATTTTTAAGGCTTAATCAAATAAAAAATATATAATTACTAAATCGATAAGTAAAATAAATGATTTATATGGAGTTCTTCTTTTGTAAAACTAAACCAAATATGTGGTTGCTCGGGTGAAAATAGTGTGGTTCGGTGCAATTTTTGGTTGAAACCAAACCGAAAACTACAACTTTAATTTTTGAAGTTTAGAAATCATGCGGTTAGTTTTTTATTTTATTTTATTTTATTTTTTTATTTGTAGTTTAGTTCTTTATGGTTTGGTTTGTTGCAGTTCAGCTTTTTTTTTTTGGTTTCAAACTAAGATAAAATCATACTAACCTAGTCCAACCTCGGACTAAGTTAATATAAAATAGGTCCAAAAATTCGACTCAGGGGAACCAGCCAGCTCAAATGAGCCAACCAACTCAATTCAAATCGGACCAACTATGTTCAAAACCGAACCAAGTAAGCCCAAATGGCTCAAATAGAACCTATCGGCTCAAAGGAGTCGGCCGACTCAAAGAAGAGATGGATTTATTCGTTCAATCGTTGTTCGATGTTTTTTTGTACTCTTTTTTCTTCGATGTTTTTTCCACGAGCAATGTAGGATGCCTCATATTTTGATTTTTCCATAATCTTTACATACATCTGACTTCTTTTACACAAACATATACCCATCTTAATTTTTTACACAACACACATATTATATATATATATATATATATATATATATATATATATATATATATATATATATAAACTTTCATATTTTTTACATTATAAAATTTTTACACAACACACATATAACACACACTCTATTTATATACATATACTAGGTAAGTTGAAGGGTCGTGCTAAGCATGACCCGTAGAAGGGTAATTTTGGTATTTCCTTTACAAGCCTTCAGGAAATGTTAGTACATTACTATTATGAGTAAAAATTCTAATTTCGTTGTTATTATCAGTATAGTAAACAACCAAGTATGTTGTTATTTTCGGTAAGAACAAGATTTGCTCCAGCGATTGTTGACACCGAAGTTCCAAAGCACTTCCAAACTCCCAGCATGAAGCCTTACAATGGGACTATAGACCTTAAAGAACATGTGGCACAATACTAGGAAAGAATGGAGATCATCCCCATTCCACGCATTTTAAGGAAGCTTCCCTATACAAGGGTTTTGGTTCGACCCTCATAGGATCAGTCTTGAAGTGGCTACTAAATGTTCCTCCATGCTCTATTACTTTGTTTGCACATATAGCTAATATTTTTAACAACCAATTTTCCTATAGTAGAACATTCTAAAAGATCACTAGTTATCTTTATCGGGTGGTTCAGGTTCCTAAGGAATCCCACGGGGATTTCGTGAACAGGTTTGGCATGGAAGCTCAGAGTATCCCCAACATCGATATGGTAATTGTCGTAGAAGCCTTCAAAATGGTCTTAAAGAAGGGCTTTTCTTTCTATGAAGACCTTGTAATGATTCCATGCAAAAGAATGAATGAAGTAAGAAGTAGAGCACTAAGGTTCATAAGGCTTGAAGAAGACAAGGATATCCAAAAGAGGAGCAACCCACTAAACTCATATGATAACCCTAATAGAAAGGCTGACTCCTTGGTCCAAAGATCCTATAAATCCAAACCTTATTCGAAACCAGATAATCATAGGGTCAATGCCCTTGAAGAATAAGGGGGAAGAAGAATTTCCAAAGATCATTGACTATTGCTTTTTTGTGCATGTTTCAAGTTTAATATTTTCTATGCAGGATCTTCACGACAAATCATGATTGCCAAGAAAGGGAGAAAAGTCCACCACCTGGAAAGATAAGTCCAAATGGTGTGCATACCATGAGGACTTTGGTCACATTACAGAAGATTGCATAGCCCTCAGGAAGGAGATCAATTATCTACTTAGAAAGGGATACCTCAAGGAGATCCTTGGAAGAAGAAAAGAAAGATCTACAGAAAAGGATCAAGATCCTCATAAGATCCTAGAGAAACCAGGATCCCCTTCTGCGGACGCCAAGGTAATCAATGTGATCTCTGGAGGATCTGACATTTGTGGTACCTCTTATTCTACAGTAAAAATACATGCCAAAGTGTCGAAATAGAGAAAGAAGAAAGGCCTCAGAAGAATACGTCGATCACAAACAAGAAGGAGATCACCTTCAACGAAACAAATAGAAAAAACGTTTAGGATCCCTACCACGATAGACTGCTGATCACTCCTTACATTTCCAACCATTTTTTTCAGAAGGATCCTTGTCGACGTAGGATCCTCAAACAACATTGTCCTCCTTGATGCTTTAAAAAGGATGGACATCATAGAAGGCGAAATAGTCAAAAGATCACCAGTTCTAATAGGATTCAGTGGAAAAATAAAGCATACGGTCGGCGAGGTAAAGCTACCTATCTACATAGAGGGGGTAAACTCTATGCAACGCTTTTGTGTAATTGATACATTATCTGTTGAATTAGGTGTCTAAGCCCATAACTATAATTGGTATATATTTGATATGATAGTAGCATGGTCCTTTTGGGTTGCCTTCACCATAGCAACTTGATAGGATGACTTTTGGAGAGAGATATAGGTTAATAAATGATTTATTAATATATTATAAGAATAATATATTAATTAGAAATCATATTATTTAATTAGTATTTAATTAGAAATTAATTTGGTATTAATTTTGGGGTAAAAGGAACTGATTACAAGTAAGGGGACTAGTTCTGCAAATCAATGATAGTTACAGAGTTGGGCTGATGGACTCTTTTAGAAGGGAGTGGACGAAATCTATAAGAGGCCCTATAGAATTTCATCCAAGGCTTCTAGGAAAGGCCAAGAAAGGAAAGGAAAACCCTAAGTCAAAGGGGGGTCAACTCGTCGAGTCAAAGGAATGACTCGACGAGTCGAAGCGGACTCCGTGTCGAAGATTAAGTGACCGACTTGGCGAGTTAGCAAGTGGACTCGGCAAGTCTGGTCTGGGTTGGGAAAGCCCTAATTCCGGGACTTGGTACCTTATTTAAGCATCTTATTCTCTTCCCTAGAGTTCATTACAACCTCTCTCGTCCAGAACCCCAAAACCCTAGCCACCCAACTTCATTTTTGGAGCTTTTGGTGAAGATTGAGGTCCATTGGAGTGGATTTTCAAGGCTTGGAAGAAAGGAGCAAGGAAGGAAGTGTAGATCCAACCTTCATATCGTTTTGAAAACTGTTAGAAGGTAAAAAGTTTGGACCTTGAGCTTTCAATTGATAGATCCCCTTTCTAGTTTGCTTTTGGTCACATTTGGATCATTTTCAAGGTTAATCCGATTATTAACCCTTGAGGATGGATTTGGACAATAGATCTGGTCACTCTTGAGCTATAGGAGCTCAGAGTTGCTGGCTTTATCCAACTAAGATCCCATTTCATGACTTAGGTTTTCTTTGAAGCTTGGATTAAGTGTTTTAGCCCCATAACACCTTGCATGCACGTAAAGGTAGCAACTTTACATGCAATGCCAGCATAAGGAGTCCAGATCTATCAGTTGGAGGTGTTGGGATGGGCTGTAATCGACAAAATAGAGATGTCACAAGATGGACTCGACGAGTCGAGCCGCAAACCCAAGCCCTTCAGTTTATGAGTCGGATCAGTAAGTGGGGTTAGAGAAGGGCTCAGCCAGTCTGTGTCCATAACGGGCATGAAGATCATGGTGCTCGACGAGTTCAAGGAGGAACTCGACGAGTCCAAGGCAATCTCCTTAGCTTATGAAGATGGACTCGACGAGTTGTTCTACAACTCGGCGAGTCGATTGAAGATGGTCCCGAATGTTAGTTGAAGGAGAACCCGTCGAGTTCTTGCTAGACTTGACGAGCAGAGTCGAGGTTGTTTTGGGATTTGAGGAGCACGGACTCGACGAGTTGGTAGAACAACTCGGCGGGTTGAGTCAACTGGAAGTTGACTCTGACCATTGACATTGACCTTGAGAAGGACCTTGACCAAAGTTAACTTAGTTGACTTCTTGAGGATAGTTATGCTAAGTGTTGTTATTGGAATTAGTAGCTCGGGGAGCTAGAGGAGCAGCAGTTCGGGGAGTTGTCGGATAGCAGCCAGAGGGTTATCAACAGAGTTCAGAAGTGCAGGTGAGTTTCCCTTTGCGTGAATGTGTCTAACGCCACAATGCCGGCCAACTATGATTATGTTCATGTTTATGCTTATGTATAGAAGGAAGACCAGGGGGTAATGTCACACCCCGAAACCGAAGGCGGAAATGTTCCGGGGCGGAGGACGTCATGAATATCGCAACCAATGTACATAGTAAGCATAGTAAAACACAAAACATTACATTACATAGAATTATTACATTTGTTTGAAACCAAAATGTTACAAGTGTCATACATATGTATCATATGAACAAAAGTAAAGACGTGCTTCTACATACTCCGTCTTCGCCAAAAGGATCGCTAGGTACCTGTCTAATGTGGACCTGAGAATACAAGCAGTTTGAAAATCAGCATAAAGCTGGTGAGTTCATAAGAGGTTTGTTTTCTGAAAATGTACAAGTTTCCTTTGGTTTTCCGAAAAAGTTTGTTATCCAAGAAAATCCCATATTTTTTTATAAGTACAGTTGAGTTATCCGTTTATTATACGATGTAACATACACATTTTGAAATTGTGTATCGTTATTATTAAAAGTGAATAAAATTTAGTGTTGAGTTCTAACAGATAGTTTTTACTAGAAATGAAGTATAACTATGTTTAGAATCACTCATAAAATATTGGAAGTCTTATGAGATTCCAATTAATAGCCAAATAATGAAAATTTAGTGAAAATATAAAATTTGAAAGAAGTAAAAATTTATTATTGAAAGTTGTAGATAATCTCGTTAGAAACACTTAGGCGAAAACCTCATCGAAATCCGAGTTATAACGAAGAAGTTATGACTAATCAAAGATTCGCGACGAAATCAGCACATCACCGAATGACGTAAAAAGTGAGTTTTTGATAAACTAATTTTTAGCCTTAGTAATCTAAATGAAACTTGTAGTATTCGTTAAACCGAGAAGTTCGATAAAAAGAACGCCAAAATCTGACTTCGTATGAGGAAGTTATGATTTTTCGAAGTTTCAGCTTAGCAGTAGACAGCTAAAAACTCGAATTTTAGATCGAGTGATTTTTAGCCGACACAACCTAAACGAGAATTGAAGGTCTCATCATTTGTAGTACAACGGTAAAAAGTCTGACGAAAACGAATGTTGGATGATCCACGTGGCAATTTCTGATTCGACCGCAGCCTCGCAGGCACCTTCTGATTGGTCCGATGTCGTGTCCGCCTCGTTTCCGACGTCGTGACTCACCCTCGCCCGGATCCGACACGTGTCGCGATGAGTCGTCCGAAGCTGCTTAGTCACCCGGTGACTCCTCGCATCCGAAGACGCCTGTTGCGACCGAAGCGAGCCACCTGGAGCCCTCGCATGCGCGCCATCTGGTCCTCTCGCGAGCTGCCATCTGTCTCGCTGAATCCTCCTTCTGATCAGCTGACCCTCGCATCCTCGCCCTATAAATACAAGGCGTGCGAGCCTTGCCGAGAGAAATGGAGAAATTGCCATTTTTGGCCCCTCTTCCCATATTTTTATTATTCCACTTCCCCCGAAGCCCCGGTATTATTTTTAAAGCCCGGAATACGTCCTGAAGTGCCCGGAGAGCCCGAGAAATTATTCTTTTCGGTTTGAAGCTTTACCTTTTTAGATCCCGGTTTTTAGCTAATTCTCCCAGTTTTCGACGAATAAAGCCATATTTGGAGCCGATATGCTGCTCAAATTACTATTTTAACCCCCGATTATTTCAAGGTGAGTTCAATATATAGGAACAATTGTATGTTATGTGTTATATGTGCTATGTGCTTTTCAGTGTTATTATTCTGAGTTATTTTCCCGTGTTATTTTTATTCGCTATTTTTAATAGCAAAGTTATACCTTTGACCATGTGATCAGTGAAAGGACTTAGATTCACGGTGGTACTGGTATGTAGCCTATGGCCATGTTGAACATGTCTCGTAAGATAATGACTTCTATTCTATGGCATTGGCAGGAGGTTAGATAGGAATGGTATGTAGCCTCTGACCATGTAGAGCAAGACTCCGTAAGAGAATGAACTCTATTCTATGGTATTGGCAAATGGTTATACAGGGCTATAAGCCTAAAATCTACCAAAATGTTAATAAGAAATTATCTGTCTTTTGTGCCATTTGGGCCAAAGCTTTATTGATGCATATCAAGTATTGAAATCATTATGTCTCATTGATCGAAAGTCATTGAATCAAATCTTGAGTTGATATTGAAAGCCTGACATATGATACGCATATGCTATCTTTGTTCTTGTTCCCTTTTGCTTCTGTCATATTGGTATATATAAGGCATAAGATTATATTGTATCTATTTATTGAATTCACTAAGCGTTATCGCTTATCCCTCTCAATATTTAACAATTGCAGGTGATGAGTATCCAATATAGTTTTATACTGCTGAAAGATTTAGAATAGTTAATACTAATTCTATGTATTTTAATGTTCATGTATGTATATGAATAGTAGATTCCTGGGTAGATATGAAATATAATAAAACTTAATCGGTTTGTATCCAATCTTTTGTAAGCACTTTTTCAATATAAAATATTGTTTTATAAATATGCATGTAGCATGTTTTGAGGAAGTAACTTAAGAATAATGTTGGAATAGTATGAAAGTTTGGGTCTTTCATAAATACAAAAGTTGGGGTCTTTCAATCATGGTATCAGAGCAATGGTTTAAGTGAACTAAATATCACGGATTGGTATTTAGACTTAAACTGTTGGAAGCTCAATATATGAGCTGATTCATAATAAGTATATGGATACAAACCATAGGAAATACTTAAGTGGGGGATTGGGTAGTGATAAACCCTAGTATTCAAAGATATTAAGTTACTTCAAAATTTTGAGAAAATTAGTTTAAGTGAACTAGAAATTTTGAGAATTTCCCAACTTAAACAAGAATTGTTAAGTGAAGATGATATGATATGTATCTGGTATATTTTAGGTTGAATACCTAATGGAATCAAGCACTAGAATATTAAGAGGATATATGCCTTATATTCTAATATGTGCTAAATGATAAATGAATATAGCATGCCTTAAGGTGCTTATCTATAATTGCTATTATTTGAGAAAGCTTAAGGTCTGTTGCCGACCTTGGTTTAGAAAATTTTATGTTCAGAATTCTAAGAATTTTCGTAATAGAATTTTTCGAAGTGATAAAGAGACTTATGATAGTTGACATCGATAAGTTGATAAATAAACGATCGTGAGATATCGTAAAATAATAAATATGAATTGTTATCGTAATAAGTGTATTAATACCAACAGAGTGGTAATATACATTTAAAGTATGTTTGATATATAATAACATCTTTGGAAGAAAGATGTGCGTTTGAAACACGTTCGGGCGAGACAAATGTGTTGGTGCAAATCCACGAAGTTGTTTCCACCGCTGTTTAGATTGAAGCAGTGATTGTTTAGAGAGTCAGAAGAACCGAAGATGGCGGTCAATACTTCGATAGTATCTCAATCAATGTTGTAAAAGATTTAGAAGAATTAAAGGAAGGACTAATGAAGTTTTCAGACTCAATAGGCCAAGACTTCGTCAAAAACATTGTAATGTAGTATGCAGTTCGAGTAGTAACCCTATACAAGATGTTCAAACTTAGTATTTAATAATTCTAAGTGATGATTGACTTCTATCCCATCCTTATAGAAGTTCCATTGTGTGTTAAGCCGACTTTAACATACAAGATTCGGATGGTGAATTGAATCATTTAGTGGTAAGTGGTTAAGCAACTTACTTGTTTAAGTAAGGTAGAAGGCTTAATTAAAGAAGAAATACACCCATAGTATCGTATGAGAAGAGATGTTGTAGTCAGGAATGACAGAGAACCAAATTGAAGCTAGTAGAGCTTGTTGAGATGCAGCTATGATGTAGAATTTTTAGGATAGACTCCAAAGAAGTAGACTTAGACTTACTCAGATACAAGAATAACGATTTCAAGGAAGAATAATGAAATGAACAAATGTGCATGATGGTTTGCATGAGTTAGAAGATGATGCAAGTAGTAGAAGACCGTTTGTCTCCATGCTTCTAGAGTAAATTTTGGAATAGTGTGTCTTGTAGAGTAGACACTACTCAAGAAAGAATTTATATGAAGAAATGGAAGTAAAATTTCTATCGACCTATCGAAAAGTATTAGGATATATTAAATCGAGCATATGCATGAGAAGAATCCTAGAAGGCGAGTTTAGGTAATCCAATATATGTTTGATAGAAACGTGAAAACCCTAGTTGAGTCTAGGAGAAACTGTTGTATGTCTTTGTTTGAATACATTCACGTGTGATAAGTTGCTTTGTGAAAACTTTTGAATGGTGACTTCGGAACTGCGAGACAATACTTGGGACGAGTATGAGTAGGTGTGAATAGTAGTAGAGGCCTATACTACTGGAAGCACAGGACTCACACTTGGATCAGGAAAAAGTCACAAGGTTACCAAGAAGCTAGTAAATGATTCCGTTTTATTCATGTGTGTCGTTACCTTCAATTCGGTAATGAATAAGAAGATAAGTATTGTTCAACTCTTAATGTTATAAAGAATCGAGTCCGATTAGTATAAATCCGTGAAAGGAGTTGATTGGTTCAGAGAACCATGTCTTATATAGTGACAAAAATTCAGTAGGAATATTGAAGAAGTAAATGGTTGAGGTAGTCGATAGAAATATAATGATCTTCATTAAAGAATTGAGTAATCATTTGCCAGAGATGTGACTTGCTATGTGGTGTTACTGGACACAAGAAATGTTTCTGCCCTACTCTTACTAGTCAAATGGTGGGGAGTCAAGTTTCCGTTCAACAATCAAAGAGTACTCCAACTAAAAAGGAGGAGGTGCCAAAAGCTAAAAGATATGTAGGTCCGAAAGCACGAATTAGAGATACGTGGTGCTATTCTTTCTGTTCCAAAGCATCTACGTGTTGATGAAACTCTTTTCATTTTCTTTATTCCATCAGCTTGATTTATTTGATCTGATTCTAATACAAGAGTTTGGTTCGTTGTGTGTATTGTGTGTTATAAATACAAATGTCATTAGAATAAAAACCATTCGAGTTGCTGTTATAGCAAAAGTAAAGACCTTATCGCGGGTTTAGTCTATAAACCAAGAAGGAGCAGGAGTCTGCAATGAGAATTGAGTTTTAACTCAAAGATTAGGATCGGAAACCTAATAGAGAATGATGAGCGGGTGCAGGTTTGAGCACCGCTAGTAATTAATAAGTTTGAAGAGTTTGACAATCGTTTGGCAAACTAAAAGTTAAATATCATAAATTTTAGATTACCACAAAGGAAGTAAGTTAAAACTCGAATGTTGTGACTAGTAATTTTCTCGTAAACTCTAGATCTACTCACATCTTATTTGATTTCAATACCTCAGATTCTTTCGTGCCTTATAAATTTGCATATTCTTTTCAAATTGCTTGTTATGCAATTGTCCAATCATTTCATATAGATAACATAGGTAATATATCATTACTTGTTGATAAAGCCTATAGAGTTAGTGTTATAGGAATTGAAAGTTATAATCTTCCTGCTAACCTAATTCCTATCTTTGATATTATTCTCGACATGGATTGGTTGTTAAAGAACCACGCAGAGCTCTTGTGTTACAAAGAGATGATATGCATCCCTATCGAAAGGGAAGATTCTATTTATGTCTACGGTGAAAATAATAAATTTCTTTCTTAAAAACTCATAAATTATGTCGAAGGGATATTCTACTTATCCGGCTTATACAGTTAATACCTTGAAAGAGGAGAAGAAAACTGTGAATGATAACCTTTGGATAATTGTCGACAAGCTGACTACGAGTGCATATTTTCTCGCCATACGTACAACGGTTCTAATGGAGAAATAAGCACAAGTTTACTTAGACAAAATTGTGGCGACACATGGTGCGCCACTAAAGATTATTTCCGATTGTGATACTCATTTCACTTCTCACTTTTGGGTGAGAATGAAGCATGAGTTAGGATCTCGAGTTGCTCTTAGTACAACTTATCATCCTCAGACAAATGATCAAAAGAAGAGAGCAATCCAAATAGTAGAAAATATACTGAAGGTATATAAAGTACTGTATGAGCGTAAATTTCATACTCAAATATGTTGGCGTGACATAGGACAGAAGATCTTTGGAGGATCTGAAATGATTCAAGACATCACTGACAAGATACAAATTTTTAGAGAAAGAATGAAAGCGGCCCAGGATCGACAAATGCCCTATGCAGAAAAGAGGAGACGACCCATAGAATTCCGTGTGGATGATTTAGTAATACTGAAGGTATTTCATGAGAAGGCGTTATACTACTTTGGAAGAATGAACGGTTGGTAAGCAAGCATACTGCTTGGAATTGCCTGAAGATTTGACAGATATTCATGAAGTGTTTCATGTGAGCTATCTGTGTAAAGGTTTAAGCATATATGATGAAATGGTTCTATTATCAGAGGTGAAACTGGATAATAAGTTAAGTAGAAGAGATCGTAAATGAAAGAATGACTAATCTACATAATAAAGATGTAGAGTTCGTGATTTTCATGTAGAAACACTGTCGAGGCTCAAATTATACTTGGGAAAAGTAAGAATGAAATAAGAGTGAAGTATCCCTAATTGTTTTAATCGTTATGATTTCGGGGACGAAATCCTCAAAAGGAGGAGGTATTTGAAACATACACATTCTGAAATTGTGTATTGTTATTATTAAAAGTGAATAAAATTGAGTGTTGAGTTCTAACAGATAGTTTTTACTAGAAATGAAGTAAAACTATGTTTAGAATCACTCATAAAATATTGTAAGTCTTATGAGATTCCAATTAATAGCCAAATAATGAAAATTTAGCGAAAATATAAAATTTGAAATAATTAAAATTTTATTATTGAAAGTTGAAGATAATCTCGTTAGAAACATTTAGGCGAAAACCTCGTCGAAATCCGAGTTATAACGAAGAAGTTATGACTAATCGAAGATCCGCGACAAAACCGGCACAGCGCCGAATGACGTAAAAAGTGAGTTTTTGATAAACTACTTTTTAGCCTTAGTAATCTAAATGAAACTTGTAGTATTCGTTAAACCGAGAAGTTCGATAAAAAAGAACGCCAAAATCTGACTTCGTATGAGTAAGTTATGATTTTTCGAAGTTTCAGCTTAGCAGTAGACAGCTAAAAACTCGAATTTTAGATCGAGTGATTTTTAGCCGACACAACCTAAACGAGAATTGAAGGTCTCGTCATTTGTAGTACAACGGTAAAAAGTCTGACGAAAACGAATGTCGGATGAAGAAGTTATGAATTTTTAACGGATTATCCTGTCCCGGTCTGTTAAAAATAATAATATAAAAATTAAATTCAAAATTAGCCGACGAATTCTAAACGAAAGTTGTAGAGCGTAATTTTAGACACGCGTGCATATAAAGAACGTCGAAAACATAGCTCGTATGCAAAAGTTATGGATTTTACAAGATTTGGCACATTTTTTATTTAATTTTCGCATGAATAGTGTTGATCCACGTGGCAATTTCTGATTCGACCGCAGCCTCGCAGGCACCTTCTGATTGGTCCGATGTCGTGTCCGCCTCGTTTCCGACGTCGTGACTCACCCTCGCCCGGATCCGACACGTGTCGCGATGAGTCGTCCGAAGCTGCTTAGTCACCCGGTGACTCCTCGCATCCGAAGACGCCTGTTGCGACCGAAGCGAGCCACCTGGAGCCCTCGCATGCGCGCCATCTGGTCCTCTCGCGAGCTGCCATCTGTCTCGCTGACTCCTCCTTCTGATCAGCTGACCCTCGCATCCTCGCCCTATAAATACAAGGCGTGCGAGCCTTGCCGAGAGAAATGGAGAAATTGCCATTTTTGGCCCCTCTTCCCATATTTTTATTATTTCCACTTCCCCCGAAGCCCCGGTATTATTTTTAAAGCCCGGAATACGTCCTGAAGTGCCCGGAGAGCCCGAGAAATTATTCTTTTCGGTTTGAAGCTTTACCTTTTTAGATCCCGGTTTTTAGCTAATTCTCCCAGTTTTCGACGAATAAAGCCATATTTGGAGCCGATATGCTGCTCAAATTACTATTTTAACCCCCGATTATTTCAAGGTGAGTTCAATATATAGGAACAATTGTATGTTATGTGTTATATGTGCTATGTGCTTTTCAGTGTTATTATTCTGAGTTATTTTCCCGTGTTATTTTTATTCGCTATTTTTAATAGCAAAGTTATACCTTTGACCATGTGATCAATGAAAGGACTTAGATTCACGGTGGTACTGGTATGTAGCCTATGGCCATGTTGAACATGTCTCGTAAGAGAATGACTTCTATTCTATGGCATTGGCAGGAGGTTAGATAGGAATGGTATGTAGCCTTTGACCATGTAGAGCAAGACTCCGTAAGAGAATGAACTCTATTCTATGGTATTGGCAAATGGTTAGACATGGCTATAAGCCTGAAATCTACCAAAATGTTAAGCATAAATTATATGTCTTCTGTGCCATTTGGGCCAAAGCTTTATTGATGCATATCAAGTATTGACATCATTATGTCTCATTGATCATAAATCATTGTATCAAATCTTCAGTTGATATTGAAAGCCTGACATATGATACGCATATGCTATTGTTGTTCTTGTTCCCTTTTGCTTCTGTCATATTGGTATATATAAGGCATAAGATTATATTGTATATATTTATTGAATTCACTAAGCGTTATCGCTTATCCCTCTCAATATTTAACAATTGCAGGTGATGAGTATCCAATATAGTTTTATACTGCTGAAAGATTTAGAATAGTTAATACTATTTCTATGTATTTTAATGTTCATGTATGTATATGAATAGTAGATTCCTGGGTAGATATGAAATGTAATAAAACTTAGTCGGTTTGTATCCAATCTTTTGTAATCACTTATCAATATAAAATATTGTTTTATAAATATGCATGTAGCATGTTCTGAGGAAGTAACTTAAGAATAATGTTGGAATAGTATGAAAGTTTGGGTCTTTCATAAATACGAAAATTGGGGTCTTTCATACGATCTGGTTATGTACAGTTTGTTATCCCAGGAAAAACCCTTATTTTCCTTAAAAGTAAAGTTTAGTTATCCATTAGTTACACGGTCTAGTTAAGAACAGTTCAGTTAAAGTTCTGAATTTCCAATAAATACAACAGTGTATAGTTTAACACATAAAACTATATATTGAAAACCACTGGGAATTACCATCCAGTACAATAGTAGATATTTTTAATACATAAAAATATTGAGTGTAAACCATGGGAATACCATCCCGTACTAGATATAAGGTAGTTTTAATACACAAAACTATAGATTGAAAGTCATGGGAATACCATCCCGTACTAGAGATAGATTGAAAACCATGGGAATACTATCCCATACTAGATATAGATTGAAAACCATGGGAATACCATCCCGTACTAGATATAGATTGAAAACCATGGGAATACCATCCCGTACTAGATATAGATTGAAAACCATGGGAATACCATCCCGTACTAGATATAAGGACTATAGATTGAAGATAGATATAAAATCAAATCCGTGAATAAACTTATATTAATACATATTGAAAGTCGGGTAACCATGCACATACGACACCGAGACCTCCTTGACGTTCATCAGACGTCGGACGATATCTAGAATTTCTCACGCCATGCGTGCCCGCCTAACTGTAGCTAGCAGTTTAGGTGTGGGATTGTTAGTCCCGAATAGATCTATTCACAAATTCCACGCTCTCCCTCCAGGAGACTCTGGTTACACTTCCAGGGAGGATTTACTGATAACCCAAAGGGTTTAATAAAGACGAATCTCACAAGCTACTATTAAATTATTCACGGTTTTCTCAAACGTTATCAGACATACTAATCGTTTTGAAACATAATGCAGTGAAAACAGTTAAATACAATGGAATTATCTGGCAATATACTCTAAATTAAACAGAGATAAACTGAATCAGACATAGTTTATCTATTAACTTTACATAAATTTGTGCTCGTAAAACAAGAACTAAAGATCCCAAATTATTCCCAAAATAATTTGATTGATTTGATTGTTTCCTTTACTGTGATTGAAATCCATGTATATATATTCAAATAAACATCCCTTATGCTCCGCATAATACATAAGAGGTAAAGATATCTAAAAGTTAGCCAGATATTTATAGAAGTACATCAGTTTTAGGTTTTGAAAACATTTATAATTTGCTTGTATTCCCCCCTGAAAGCATTGAAAAACACGGAAAAGGCGTAGGGGTATGAACTCACCAGTCGAGGAACGTGTCGTCTAGGATGCTAAGTGTCAGACCGGGGCTTGAAAACGCACGAGGTTCCTATGTAATATGAAAAGATACAAATTTGTATCTAATTAGGCTTTGAACTAATATTCAAATGAGAATATACACTCCGAGACGCGAAAACACTCTATTTCAAGTATTAGGAGTGACCCAGGTGACATCTAGGGACGTATATGGCTTGGATATGGAGTTTACTCTTCAAGAGTAAACTCCCAAGAGAGTTTACAGACCTAATGACCCACTCCCCATGTGTTTACAGCCGTAATCTCATGGTGGGGTGTTCTATGGTGTTAAATGGCCTTATATCACTTGGGAAAAATAGCTAGGATGAAATCTAGGGCATATGAATGGATTAAACCCACATATGGACCATCTAATGGAGTTTACGGCAGTAAATAAGAGTTTATGGCCGTAAACTCCCCCACACACCCTGCTTTGATGTTTTGGTGGTCATAGGTCATTACAAGTGTTTCTAGGTAAATCTACAAGCCATGGAATGAATTTAAGGCACCGTTTGACCATGTTTTAGGAGTTTACGGCCTAAGAACCCATTCTTGGGGGGTTTACGGCCATAAGCTCCTATGGGGGTAGTTTTAGCATGTTTAAGGTCCTTAACTTGATTGTGGTTGCTTCTAGACTTTATTCCAAGGCTTAAGGTGTGTTTAAGTGGCATCTTAACACTTTAAATTGAGTTTACTCCCCATGAATAGGTGTTTACGGTCCAAGCATGTGCTTGGGCCGTAAACTCATGTTTATACCCTAAATGATGAGTTCAAGGTGTTCTAAGTCCAATTTGGTAAGCCCCTAAGTCATATCTAAGCTCCAAATAAGGTTTGGAAGGGTTTTAAGGCTCAAAACCCCCTTTGCATGTGTTCACGGCCTAAGGATGCTCCAGGGCCATAAACACATGTTTATGGTCCTATTTCTCATATAATTCACGGATTTGAAGGCCAAAGGTGTTATACTAGGAGCTAGGATAGTTACCTTGATGATTTGGAGCTTGAAATGAGTGATTTTGGATCAAGAACTTGGACTTGAGGAGAGAGGTTAGAGAGAGAGTAGAGAGAGAGTGGAAAAGGTTTCAAATGAGGCTCTCTCAACTTTATATATGCTTAAAGTTTGGGACACGGTGGAATTCTAGCCGATACTGACGTTAAGCGAGGCTTTTGGTCATACCCGATTTAATTGTTTTATAACTCGACGAAATAAAACTAAAATTTTTCCAAATAATAATTTGGGGCATTTTCATGAGTTTCTAACATGTTTGGACAACTATTAAGTCATAAAAGCAAACTCAAAATTAATGACTTAATTTAGAAACGAAACAGAAACAATTCAAGACGACGAATTTTTAATGACGGAACGGGTTACAATGACGGAACGAACTTCGGGTTGTCACATTATCCCCCGTTAGAGGGAATTTCGTCCCGAAATCCAAACTTTAAATACAACTCAAGGATATGGAAAGAGATACAGACACTTATGTTTTATCGGATCATCGCGCTCCCAAGTGAATTCGGATTCTCGCATGACATTCCAGGGAATCTTTCACTTATCGGGATACAACTTGTTTCATATGTTTAACCTCTTGATCTACGATTTTGATTGGCTCAACCATGAGGCTCAGACATTCGTTGATTTCAGTCTCATCAAAGGGATTACTAGGGTTTCATCGGGTAGACACTTCTTAAGGACAGAGACGTGGAATACCGGATGGATGCTGCTAAGTTCTGAGGGTAGTCGGAGTTTTTAGGTTACGGGATCGATCCTAATGAGGATTTCGAAAAGTTCTATGTACCTTGGGATACGCGTTTTAGATTGTAACATGCCTTCTTCGATTACTATATGACCAAAGAAAATGGTTAGACCGAAGTGTAACGCCCGTAGATCAGGGCTAGTCAATTTAGAGACAATAAGAGTCAAAAATGACTTTTTGATAGAAGATTATTTAGGATGAATAATCCTAACTAAGTTGTAGTATATGTTACAAGGTTTCCGTACATATAAAGAACGCCAAAATCCGAGTTATAACGAAGAAGTTATGACCTGTCGAAGTTTCGCGACAGAACCGGCACGACACAGCGCGACGTAAAAAGTGAATTTACGTTAGAGCGATATTTAGCCTTAGCAATCTAAACGAGAATCGAAGATCTCGTTGTTGGTATCGAAGCGATAAAAAGTTAGGCGAGAACGGACGTCAAACGAAGAAGTTATGAATTTATAACGAAGTTTTCTGTCGCGGCCTATTAAAAATAAATAATAAAAATAAAAGTCAAAATTAGCCGACAGAGTCTAAACGAAAGATGTAGAGCGTAGTCTCACCTTCGCGTGGATATAAAGAACGTCGAAAATGGAGTTCGTATGAAGAAGATATGAATTTCCGAAGTTTATTAATCAATTTGTATTTAAATTTAAAAGGAAATTCGGAAGAATTATCCGAAGGAGTCACCGGTCTGATCCGAGGTACGCGCCGCGTACTCCGAAGTGTCGACATTCGCAGCAAGTGGCTTCGGATGACGCACGCAGTGACGTTTTTCGGACCAGTACGCCCCGCGTACTCCGAGGCTCCAGCCTCCTATAAATAGGATGCGAGGGCAGCCGACCCAATTGCCAATTTCTTCTCTTCTCTCTCCCGTTTTGCATCGTTTTGCGTGCCAGAAATACCCCGAAGCCCCGGTATTATTCTCTAGCCCCGAGGCAAGTCCCGAGATCCCGAAGATCCCGAGAAGTGCGGTTCCCGAGCCGAAGCTCTGCCTGCGAGAAGTTCGATTTTTGTGGAGATCTTCCAGATCTGCGGTGGATTACTACTTCTGCAAGTCGTAGTGCTGTCTGATCATCTTCTGATCAAGTGAGTGTATACTACCTTTCATAAACACGATAATAATACAAGTATGGTTTGGGTGTATTAAGTATATTGTTGTTTATATGTGTGGGTGTGTAGTTGCTTTCTTCTAACACATCAATATGAAGTATTTGTTATGAAATACGTGCTATGTGTTTATATGTTATTTGTCTATTTGAGATGGACATGGAAATTGGAGTTTTATACAGGTGTTAAATGATTTAAACTGTGTAAGTATTTATATCTACAAAATTGTTGGGTAGAACATGGGTAGATGGGATAGTTGGTGACTATGGAGTTAGCGCCTGCTGTTAGATAAACCTTGGTGACTATGGAGTTAGCGCCTGCTGTTAGATAAACCTTGGTGAATATGGAGTTAGCGCCTGCTGTTAGATAAACCTTGGTGACTATGGAGTTAGCGCCTATTATTAGATAAACCTTGGTGACTATGGAGTTAGCGCCTATTGCATAAACCTTGGCGACGATGTGACTTCGTGCCTATTTGATGAACCTTGGTGACTATGGAGTTAGCGCTTGTTGAGTAAACCTTGGCGACTATGGAGTTAGCGCTTGTTAAGTGAACCTTGGTGACTATGGAGTTAGCGCCGCTTGAGTAAACCCCGACGACTATGGAGTTAGCGTCTGATAACTATGGATTTAGTACTCGATAGATAAACTTTGGCAGCAATGGATTTCGTGCCGATTCCTTAGGAATAAGTGAATGAAGGATAGTTGGTTCTTAGGGTGAAACCTTAAGAAGATAATGGGGATGGGTATTTGGGTTGATTGTTTGATAATTGAATATAACAAATGTATTATTGTGGGTTGAAAACCCTATATGCTCACCAGGCTCCCAAGCCTGACCCACTCAGTTTTCTTTTCATTACAGGTACTGACACAAGAGTATAAGTCGGCGGACTTGACGAGAGATTTTGGATTATAGATCAGTAGTTGAATAACTATTGTAAGGTCTATTTTATGTTGTTTATGCTTTTGGTCTGTAACGAACATGACATCCCGAGGTTTTATTATTTAATAAAAATACATTCTTTTCGAGAAATGTTTTGATAAAATGGTTATCATATTTTATTTTGGGAACAAATTCCGCAACCGTTTTCTTTAAACGATCACTCTGATTTTGAAAACAAAGCATAAACAAATCGGTCTTTTCTGGCCGTGAAATTGGGGATGTCACACGAAGGGCATCACTACATCTTCGTAGTGACTATATCGAGTCCTGAATGCTGTTTTGGAAACATCATTCCTGTGAACTCGTAGCTGACTGGGCAACTCCTTCATTTCTGCTGGAGCCTATCAATACATAGATTTGGCTACAGGTCTTGCTCCAGGAATTAGATCGATGCGAAACTCTACTTGGCATTCGGGAGGAATTTCCGGGAGCTCTTCGGAAAGACATCAGGAAAATTGTAGACTTCGGGGATGCAACTTCCTGTTTCTCGATGGTCACATAAACTAGGAATTTATGGCACTCCCTTTGGAGAAGCCTTTTGAGCTTTGATGTACGAAACGACGCGAAGGTTGAAACTAAGTTTATCGCTGATGCTCTCTTTCTCACTGCTAGCTATCTCGACGGTAAACGTTTGGTTTACTAGTTGAGGACTATGTTTATGAAGATGTTCGAATGAATAACTAACAGATTATCTTTCAGTACTAGAATTGAAAAGGATTGCAAGCATAAGGGTTCTCGAAGAGGAATATACCTGTGGCAACGGTGGGATCGGCAGCTGCATTAACTTGTCCCATAGCTAGCACTCTTCTAGTGTTTCCAGTTGCTGCTGCCTTGGGGCAGTTTCGCGTGAAATGCCCGACTTTGCCGCAACCGTAGCATGCCGGACCGATTCCCGCTCCGGAAGCTTGATTGGTTGATTGGGTTGGTTTTCTGCAGTTTCGAGCAAGGTGGCCCTTCTTGCCATAGTTGTTGCAGAGACGTTTATGACATGGCCGGGGAGTACGATGATGGTAGTTACACTTGCTGCACCAAGGAAGGGTACCGGTATATCCACTGGTAGGAGTCAGAGCAGTGGAACCAACAACAGCAGGGGCAGTAGCAGCGTGGACTGCTACCGTTTGCTGTTTCTTAGAGGATCCTTGTGTACTTTGGGCCTTCCGCTTGTTCTAGAATTCCTTTTTACTTCCACCACTACTCTTAACCAGCTCAGGAGTGGTGGTCTCCTCATCAGGGTTATCTCCGTGATCAATCAGGGTTTGCGCCAGACATTTAGCGCTGTCATAGGTGTCTGGCTTCACAGCCAAGACATTTCCTTTGGTTGGCTGGGTCAACCCCCAGATTAACCTCTCAATCTTCTTACTCTCCGGGGTAACCATTCCCGAACAGAGTAGCTCCAAGTCATCAAATCTTGAAGTGTAAGCGGCGATATCGGAACCCTTCATCTTCAGGTTCCAGAGTTTGTGTTCTAGCTTCTGCATTTCTCCCCGAGGGCAGTGCTCTACAAGCAGAAGTTCCTTCATGGCCTCCCAACCCATGGAATTGGCTACAGGTAGGGTTAGGGATTTGACTCAGCCATTCCACCAAGTTAGGGCTTTATCGGTGAACGTGCAGGTAGCGAACTTCACCTTATCCGATTCAGAGCAGGCACAGATTTCGAAAATAGATTCGATTTTCTCGAACCATCGGGTTAGAGCAATGACACCTCCAGTGCCATCGAAAGATGTGGGTTTTGCGTTCATAAAGTCCTTATAGGAACACTCCTTCCGGTGTCCCTGGCTATCATCTTGGTTTTGGGGCTTGGTACCACCTCCTAAACCACCGGGGTTCATTTGAGACATGGCGGCTGCCACTGCGGTAGTAACAGCTACCTGGAACATTACGGGATCAAATTGGGGAGGAGGCGGTGGCGGAGGGTTGTTGTTCTTTGAGCTGGGTCTCTTTCTTGGAGGCATCTTAATCTAAAAAGATCAGGAAAGAGAGGATCATAAGTTGTGACATCCCCAAAATCACGGCCAGAAAAGACCGGTTTGTTTATGCTTTGTTTAAAAATCAGAGTAACATTTTAAATAAAAGTGTTGCGGAATTTGTCCCAAAACAATAATATGATAAAGATTTATCAAAAGCATTTCCATAGAAATGTATTTCATTAAAAGACTCGGGATGTCATGTTCGTACAGATCAAAAGCATAAACAGTACAATACAAGCCTTACTACATTATTTCATATCTACAGGCCTATATCCGTAATCCCTCGTCCAAACATCATATATATGCTCAAGCGCCACTACCTGTAATACATAAAACTGAGTGGGTCAGGCTTGGGAGCCTGGTGAGCACATAGGGTTTTCAACCCACAATAAATAGTTTATTAATTTCATCAATCAACAATAACCCGATTACCCGTTCCCGTTATCCTCACTTTACGTCCCTAAACACCTATCATAAGGGACCTAGCCTAAGGATCATCATCGGGACGGACACTACTACTAAGGGGATTCCTCAGCAATAAATGTCCTAATAGGCAACCATGTGGGGGATGGAGTACATCTGGTGAGCACACAGTTCAAATAAACACACAGTTCAAATAAACACCTACAGGTTGCGAGCCTGCTAGTGTTCCACTGGACTGTCTAGAATAGTCCGTGGTCGTCATCTATACTCCGCTAGATGACTGGATCATCAATAACATCTATAACGAGGCCTCTCATTATTTTATTTTGTCACACAGCAACTATTACATCTACCCATGTTTTACCCAACACATTTTGTAGATATAAAATACATATACAGTTTAAATCTTTGAAAACATGTATAAAACGTTCATCCAACATAGATAGCAAGTATTCAGATAATATGCACAAATAGCACATAATTTATATTAAATACTTCATATCTATGTGTAAGTTGAAAGTAAATATGCACTCACCTGAAAAGGTGGTGATTCCGAACTCAGACAGCGCTTCGCTTCTTAAAAAGAATTTTCTTCGACGAAACCTAGTATTATTACCACTAGAGTTTAGTTTATTATTCGTCGAGACTAATTAATAGTCTAGCTATTATTATTATTATTATATAAGCGTCAAAAAAATACTTATATAACCCATAATAATAGCCCAAGTATTTATTATAAGTTCCTAATAACGTTACTATAATTAAATAAAAGCTATATTAAAAATAGCGTAGGCGTAGCTCACTTACAGCGGGTTTTATAGAAAACCGGGATTTGCTTGGAGCAGCGTTCCCGAGCCGAAAAGCACTTCTTCTCGGAGCCTTCGAGCACTCCGGGGCTTCCGCCTCGTGCTAGGGAGGTTCCCTAGGCTTTTCGGGGGATTTCGGGGCTAGAGAGAGGTTCTAGAGAGAGAGAGAGAGTAAAGAGAAGAAAGAATGGGAAAGGTGTGAAGAAAATCAGGGTGGGAGAGGTGGTATTTATAGGGTGAAATGTGGCTGAACTTGGTGCCACATGTCACCATCTGGTGGCAAGCCTTGGGGAGAAAGCAATGGCCAAGATTGTGCCACATCACCCATTTTCGCACAGCACACTTCCGACTTCTAAAATCCGTAACTTTCACATACGACCTCCGTTTTTGATGTTCTTTATATCCACGCGTAGGTAATAATAAGATCTACAACTTTCATTTTGACACCGTCAGCCAATTCTCGATCGATCTTAAATTTAACAGTACAAGGAGATTATACTGTTAAACGTCTGCGTAAAATTAATAACTTCTACATACGGACTCTGTTTTTGTCTGTCTTTTTACCGTTGATTTCCTATTAATGAGATCTTCAACTCTCATTTACGTTGCGTAAGCCAAAAACCGCTCGAACTAAAATTCGAGTTTCAGGCCGTGCACTGCTAAGCCGAATCTTAGAAAAATCATAACTTCTTCATACGAAGTCAGATTTGGGCGTTCTTTTTATCGATGTTCTTAGTTTAACATATTCTACGACTTTTGTTTAGATTGATAAGGCTAAAAAGTCTTCTATCGTAAATTCACTATTTACGTCTCCCGGTGTCGTGCCGGTTTTGCCGTAAAACTTCGGCGGGCCATAACTTCTTCGTTATAGCTCGGATTTCGGCATTCTTTATATGTACGAAAATCTTGAGACGAATTCTACAACTTGATGTAGAGATATCAGGATTATCTCACACTTTAATTTTGACGCTCATTTTTATTCTTTATTAATTATACATTTATAATTAAATAATAAACACATAAACACACATAATTCACATAATACTCAAATATTTTATATTTATTACTTCAAAAAGAGTTACAATAGTTGACCTAGACTATTACATTGACAAAAATGCTTAGCCCTGAAAACCCGGGCGTTACAATTCTCTCCCCCTTAGGATGATTCCGTCCCGGAATCATGCATCAGCAAACAGATGTGGATAGCGACTCATCATGTCATCCTCTGTTTCCCAAGTGAGATTCGGCCCATTCGAATGTTTCCATCGGACTAGCACCAAGCTGACCATCTTGCGTCGTAGCTTCTTAGTCTTACGGTCAATAATTGCCTCAGGCTCTTCGATCAGCCTTTTATTCTCATCCATCCTTAATTCCGAGATTGGAATTATGTCGGGAACATCTCCCATGAATTTCCTCAAATAACACACATGGAAGGTGTTATGAATACCATTGAGTTCTTCGGCCAATTCCAGCTTGTAAGCTTGGTTCCCAATCTTCTGAAGAACTTTGAACGGTCCAATAAACCTTGGACTCAACTTTCCTCGTTTCCCAAATCGTATAAGTCCCTTCCACGGTGAGACTTTAAGTAAAACGGAATCCCCAACTTCGAAGGTTATCGGTCGTCTTTTCTTGTCAGCATAGCTCTTCTGACGATCCTGAGCTGCTAACATTCTTTCCCTAATCACCTTCAATTTCTCAGCAGTCTCATGGACTATCTCGGGGCCCATAAACTGCTTCTCTCCGGCTTCAAGCCAACAAGACGGCGTACGACACTTCTGTCCATACAAGGCCTGATAAGGTGCCATCTTGATGCTCGAGTGAAAACTATTGTTGTAGGAAAATTCTACTAGAGGTAAGTGCTCGTCCCAATTCCCTTGGAATTCGAGGGTACATGCTCTCAACATATCTTCCAGCGTCTGAATCGTTCTTTCGCTCTGACCATCAGTTTGCGGATGGTAAGCAGTACTCAAACACAACTTTGTACCCAACTCCTCTTGTAGACTCCTCCAAAACCTTGACGTGAAATGACTATCACGATCTGACACAATCGTAAGAGGGACACCGTGAAGTCTTACAATTTCCTTCACGTAAGCGTTTGCGAGCTTATCCATAGACCACTTCTCGTTGGCGGCTATGAAGTGTGCACTCTTGGTGAAACGATCCACGACTACCCAAATCATGTCGTGTCCGTTCTTCGTTCTGGGCAGTTTAGTCACAAAATCCATGGTGATGTCTTCCCATTTACCCATGGGTACAGGTAAAGGTTCTAAACTCCCATACGGTTTCTGATGTTGTGCCTTAACCCTCGCGCATGTTACGCACTCGGCCACATACTTCGCAACATCGAGCTTCATCGTCGGCCACCAGTAGTAGGGTTTTAGGTCCCTATACATTTTAGTGCTACCGGGATGAATCGAGTACATGGTCTTGTGTGCTTCTTCCATTAGAAGATCTCTTATTCCTCCCATCTTAGGTACCCAGATTCGATCTTGGAATACCTTCAGTCCTCGACTGTTTGTACCGAACACTAACGTTTTTCCCAAACGTTCTTCCTTTCGGTCATTCTTTTCTAAGGCTTCTTCTTGAGCTTTCCTGATACTTTCCACAATCGTCGAGACGACTTCAATTCTTAACGCTCTTGGCCTTTTTCTTTCAAGATTGACTTTCCGACTGAGAGCATCAGCAACAATATTTGCTTTACCTGGGTGGTAAAGTATCTCACAGTCGTAGTCCTTGAGAAGCTCTAGCCAGCGTCGTTGCCTCATGTTCAACTCCTTCTGATTAAAGAGATACTGGAGACTCTTATGATCAGTGAAGAGCTTACACTTCGTGCCATAGAGGTAATGCCTCCATATCTTTAAGGCAAATACTACCGCTGCCAACTCCAGATCATGAGTGGGGTAGTTCTTTTCGTGCTCTTTCAATTGTCGAGATGCGTATGCTATCACCTTTTCTCTTTGGGTCAGAACACAACCCAACCCGACTCCAGATGCATCACTATAAACCGCGAAATCTTCAACTCCATCGGGTAGAGAAAGTATCGGTGCTTCACATAACTTCTTCTTTAGCTTCTCGAACGCCTCATCGTGTTTGTCACTCCATGTATACGTAGCTCCTTTATGGGTCAAAGCTGTTAATGGAGCAGCTATCGAAGAAAAGCCTTGGATAAATCGTCGGTAATATCCGACTAATCCTAGAAAGCTTCGAACCTCCGTGGGACTCTTCGGACGTTCCCACTTCATTACAGCCTCGATCTTGGCGGGGTCAACCATTATTCCTTCTTGGTTAACAACATGACCCAAGAATTGGACTTCCCGTATCCAGAAGTCGCATTTGGAGAACTTCGCAAAAAGCTTCTCCTTCTTTAACACCTCCAACACTTCTCGTAGATGCTTGCCATGCTCCTCCTGGCTTTTCGAGTAAATAAGAATGTCGTCGATGAACACTATCACAGATTTATCGAGGAATGGTTTACAAACCCTATTCATCAAATCCATGAATGTTGCGGGAGCATTGGTTAGTCCGAATGACATAACCAAGAACTCGTAGTGTCCATATCTTGTTCTGAATGCAGTCTTCTCAATATCCTGCTCTCTCACCTTCAGCTGATGATATCCTGACCTAAGATCGATCTTTGAGAAGTAGCTCGAACCTTGCAGCTGATCGAATAGGTCATCAATCCTCGGCAATGGATACTTGTTCTTCACCGTTGCCTTATTCAGCTCTCGGTAGTCTATGCACATCCTCATGCTTCCGTCCTTCTTCTTCACGAATAACACCGGAGCTCCCCAGGGTGATGAACTAGGTCGAATGAATCCGCTGTCCAACAACTCCTGAAGTTGTGTCATGAGCTCTTTCATCTCCGTCGGTGCTAATCGGTAAGGTGGCTTTGCTATCGGTGTTGTTCCTGGTAACAAGTCTATACGAAACTCCACTTGTCTATCAGGTGGTAATCCGGGAAGATCTTCGGGAAAGACTTCCGGATAATCGCACACAACCGGTATATTCTGCACCTCTTTCTTTTCTTTCTTAGCATCGATTACGAATGCCAAGTATGATGCACATCCTTTGGACAAACATTTCCTGGCTTTCATCAGGGAGATGATTCCAGAAGTTACTCTGCGTTTGTCCCCGTACACCATAAATGATTCCTTTCCGGGTGGGTTTATCCTAACTATCTTCTTTTGGCATAATATCTCGGCATCGTTGGCGCTAAGCCAATCCATACCCAAAACGATGTCGAAACCGTTTAACTCTATGGGTAATAGTTCCTCATGGAATTCGTTTCCGTTTAGGTCAATGACGATGTTCCTAATACGATTACTAACAGGTACGAGTTTGCCACTGGCAACTTCTACAATCAGAGCATTATCTAGTTTTTCTACAGGCAATGCTAATCTTCCACCAAATTTATGCGACACAAAGGAGTAATTGGCTCCGGAATCAAATAGTATATTTGCAGGCAAACCATTTACAAGAAAGGTACCTGAAGCGACGTCTGCTGCCTCCTTCGCAGCCTCGAGCGTCATCTGAAAGGCTCTCGCCTTTGGCTTTGGTGGTATGTTGGGCCTTCCCGCATCTTTCTTCCTTGGGCAATCCTTAGCAATATGCCCTTCTTCACGACACTCGTAGCACACCTTCTTGTTGGTGGTGCACTCATTGGCATAGTGCCCTATTTTCCCACACTTGTAGCAGGTTACTTCATCGCCACATTTTCCCGAGTGCTTCTTCTTGCACTTCTCGCACCATTTAAATTCGTTTCCTCCCCCGAATTTTTTTGAACCGAACTTGCTCTTCTTTTTGTTGGGTTTAGCAGACCCTTCAAATTTCCTCTTCTCGCCAACCTCGATTTTGCTGGCAGCTCTTCCCTTAATCATGTCCTCCACAGACTTGGCAGCCCAGATAGCTGCCTCCAAAGTAGGTGCTTGACGTACTGGCACCGCGTACTCCCATGGAAGTCCCTTTGCGTACTTATCAATTTTCGTCAGCTCATCCGGAACAAGACGCAAGGCAAACTCCATCTTTTCTGTGAAGTTGTTCGTGTATTCATCGATTGACATGCTTCCCTTCTTCAAGGTTAGAAACTGGTTCTCTAACTCTAGCAGGTTTTGAGCCGAGCAGTATTTTCGTTTGAATTGCACCAGAAATTCTGCCCATGTCAGTTGCAGGGGCTTGTTGGAGCTTAAAGTCTTCCCCAAGGTATTCCACCAACGTACAGCGCCTCCTCGAAACTGACGTACTGCAAATGTGGTCTGTAGCTTTCCTCTGCAACCGCATGTCATGAAAGCTAACTCCATCTCCGAGATCCAATCCATGACTCCGATTGGATCTTCCTTTCCCGTGAAAGTCGATGGCTTGCAAGTCTGAAAATCCTTGTACTTGCATCCATTTCTCTCGAATCCGTCATCTTGGTTATTTTCTTGAACTATTGGTTGGTTGACTTGACCAACAGTTCCACTGTAGTCTCCTTCCTCAGTCTGCCCTTCATTCAACTCAGGCTGTTCGATCCGAATAGTGCCTTCCTCTCGATTTTGCTGGAGCAAACGTCTAGTTTCCTCCATTTGACGATCCAACATAGCCTGGATCATCGCTTGCACTCCGGCCATCGTGACTGGCTCAGGTGCAACAGGTATTTGTTGAACCACTGGGGGTTGGTTCCTATCTCCATTCGCGTTCACGTTTCCGCTACGAGTCCTTGCCATCTTGATCTATACACCGAATAAGGTGAATTTAGATCTTTATTTAGGATAGACGTTTAAATCGTCCTTATCACTCCGAAACGTTTACATGTTAGTTCTAATATCGTAGTCGTACGTTTAGAATCCTAAACACATAAAGTTTCCAGATCCGGTCGGCAACAGACCATAGATCCGAACAATTAACAGCATATTATGCACAAAGCATTTAGCACATAAAAGCATTTTAGGCACAATTCCTAAAATAGGCTAGTGCTCACACCTCACAATCATCGCTTAGCATTCTAAGTTTAAGTCTAGAAATCCTACAAATTCCTAGTTCGCTTAAACTAATGCTCTGATACCAACTGTGACATCCCCAAAATCACGGCCAGAAAAGACCGGTTTGTTTATGCTTTGTTTAAAAATCAGAGTAACATTTTAAATAAAAGTGTTGCGGAATTTGTCCCAAAACAATAATATGATAAAGATTTATCAAAAGCATTTCCATAGAAATGTATTTCATTAAAAGACTCGGGATGTCATGTTCGTACAGATCAAAAGCATAAACAGTACAATACAAGCCTTACTACATTATTTCATATCTACAGGCCTATATCCGTAATCCCTCGTGCAAACATCATATATATGCTCAAGCGCCACTACCTGTAATACATAAAACTGAGTGGGTCAGGCTTGGGAGCCTGGTGAGCACATAGGGTTTTCAACCCACAATAAATAGTTTATTAATTTCATCAATCAACAATAACCCGATTACCCGTTCCCGTTATCCTCACTTTACGTCCCTAAACACCTATCATAAGGGACCTAGCCTAAGGATCATCATCGGGACGGACACTACTACTAAGGGGATTCCTCAGCAATAAATGTCCTAATAGGCAACCATGTGGGGGGTGGAGTACATCTGGTGAGCACACAGTTCAAATAAACACACAGTTCAAATAAACACCTACAGGTTGCGAGCCTGCTAGTGTTCCACTGGACTGTCTAGAATAGTCCGTGGTCGTCATCTATACTCCGCTAGATGACTGGATCATCAATAACATCTATAACGAGGCCTCTCATTATTTTATTTTGTCACACAGCAACTATTACATCTACCCATGTTTTACCCAACACATTTTGTAGATATAAAATACATATACAGTTTAAATCTTTGAAAACATGTATAAAACGTTCATCCAGCATAGATAGCAAGTATTCAGATAATATGCACAAATAGCACGTAATTTATATTAAATACTTCATATCTATGTGTAAGTTGAAAGTAAATATGCACTCACCTGAAAAGGTGGTGATTCCGAACTCAGACAGCGCTTCGCTTCTTAAAAAGAATTTTCTTCGACGAAACCTAGTATTATTACCACTAGAGTTTAGTTTATTATTCGTCGAGACTAATTAATAGTCTAGCTATTATTATTATTATTATATAAGCGTCAAAAAAATACTTATATAACCCATAATAATAGCCCAAGTATTTATTATAAGTTCCTAATAACGTTACTATAATTAAATAAAAGCTATATTAAAAATAGCGTAGGCGTAGCTCACTTACAGCGGGTTTTATAGAAAACCGGGATTTGCTTGGAGCAGCGTTCCCGAGCCGAAAAGCACTTCTTCTCGGAGCCTTCGAGCACTCCGGGGCTTCCGCCTCGTGCTAGGGAGGTTCCCTAGGCTTTTCGGGGGATTTCGGGGCTAGAGAGAGGTTCTAGAGAGAGAGAGAGTAAAGAGAAGAAAGAATGGGAAAGGTGTGAAGAAAATCAGGGTGGGAGAGGTGGTATTTATAGGGTGAAATGTGGCTGAACTTGGTGCCACATGTCACCATCTGGTGGCAAGCCTTGGGGAGAAAGCAATGGCCAAGATTGTGCCACATCACCCATTTTCGCACAGCACACTTCCGACTTCTAAAATCCGTAACTTTCACATACGACCTCCGTTTTTGACGTTCTTTATATCCACGCGTAGGTAATAATAAGATCTACAACTTTCATTTTGACACCGTCAGCCAATTCTCGATCGATCTTAAATTTAACAGTACAAGGAGATTATACTGTTAAACGTCTGCGTAAAATTAATAACTTCTACATACGGACTCTGTTTTTGTCTGTCTTTTTACCGTTGATTTCCTATTAATGAGATCTTCAACTCTCATTTACGTTGCGTAAGCCAAAAACCGCTCGAACTAAAATTCGAGTTTCAGGCCGTGCACTGCTAAGCCGAATCTTAGAAAAATCATAACTTCTTCATACGAAGTCAGATTTGGGCGTTCTTTTTATCGATGTTCTTAGTTTAACATATTCTACGACTTTTGTTTAGATTTATAAGGCTAAAAAGTCTTCTATCGTAAATTCACTATTTACGTCTCCCGGTGTCGTGCCGGTTTTGCCGTAAAACTTCGGCGGGCCATAACTTCTTCGTTATAGCTCGGATTTCGGCATTCTTTATATGTACGGAAACCTTGAGACGTATTCTACAAATTTATGTAGAGATATCAGGATTATCTCACACTTTAATTTTGACGCTCATTTTTATTCTTTATTAATTATACATTTATAATTAAATAATAAACACATAAACACACATAATTCACATAATACTCAAATATTTTATATTTATTACTTCAAAAAGAGTTACAATAGTTGACCTAGACTATTACATTGACAAAAATGCTTAGCCCTGAAAACCCGGGCGTTACATAAGTCCTCTGAATTGAATCAAGAGATATGGAACAGTGGATATCTCATTAAGACAGATATAGAATTTCATTAAGCGATAAAGCAGGAAAGAGTTATCAAAGCAAATAAACTATCGCTAAAGGAATGATTGAGAAGCAACGCTGGAATGAGGATTTCTATAATGGATTTGGCTCGAGAAATACTCCCATAGTATTTCATGTCTCACTTGCAACGACGGCTCGTTGTTTAGGTATTGGGTAAGTTTTAGGCATGCTGCATACCACAGTCACTCCAAAGCACATGTTGGCCGTGTGTCGAATAAATATAGATGGCCAGACTATATTGATCCTAGACACGACTACATAACTGCCCAGGTTTAACCGCATCGTACAACACCCATTTACTTATGTTTTGTTCTACTTGTAGTTACGGATTTCGACGGTTAGGTATACTTGTATACTTTTGAAAATACTTATACTTTAAGGTATACTTTTAGTTCAGAGCACTTAGGCCCCTTAGTGTTTATAGTCTTATACCATGTAAGGTTTGGTATATTAGTTCACTATAAACAAGGGCTCTGATACCAATCTGTCACACCTCGAAACCAAAGGCGGAAACGTTCCGGGGCGGAGGACGTCATGAATATCGCAACCAATGTACATAGTCAGCATAGTAAAACACAAAACATTACATTACATAGAATTATTACATTTGTTTGAAACCAAAATGTTACAAGTGTTATACATATGTATCATATGAACAAAAGTAAAGACGTGTCTTCTACGTACTCCGTCTTCGCCAAAAGGATCGCTGGGTACCTGTCTAATGTGGACTTGAGAATACAAGCAGTTTGAAAATCAGCATAATGCTAGTGAGTTCATAAGAGGTTTGTTTTCTGAAAATGTAAAAGTTTCCTTTGGTTTTCCGAAAAATTTTGTTATCCAAGAAAATCCCATATTTTCTTATAACTATAGTTGAGTTATCCGTTTATTATACGATCCGGTTATGTACAGTTTGTTATCCCAGGAAAAACCCTTATTTTCCTTAAAAGTAAAGTTTAGTTATCCATTAGTTACACGGTCTAGTTAAGAACAGTTCAGTTAAAGTTTTGAATTTCCATTAAATACAACAGTGTATAGTTTAACACATAAAACTATATATTGAAAACCACTGGGAATTACCATCCAGTACAACAGTAGATACTTTTAATACATAAAGTTATTAATTATAAACCATGGGAATACCATCCCGTACTAGATATAAGGTAGTTTTAATACACAAAACTATAGATTGAAAGTCATGGGAATACCATCCCGTACTAGATATAGATTGAAAACCATGAGAATACTATCTCGTACTAGATATAGATTGAAAACCATGGGACTACCATCCCGTACTAGATATAGATTGAAAACCATGGGAATACCATCCCGTACTAGATATAGATTGAAAACCATGGGAATACCATCCCGTACTAGATATAGATTGAAAACCATGGGAATACAATCCCGTACTAGATATAAGGACTATAGATTGAAGATAGATATAAAATCAAATCCGTGAATAAACTTATATTAATGCGTATTGTGAGTCGGGTAACTAGCAATTTAGGTGTGGGATTGTCACCCCGGGCGTGCCCGCCAAACTGTAGCTAGCAGTTTAGGTGTGGGATTGTCAATCCCGAATAGATCTATTCACAAATTCCACGCTCTCCCTCCAGGAGACTCTGGTTACACTTCCGAGGAGGATTTACTGATAAACCAAAGGGTTTAATAAAGACTAATCTCACAAGCTTGTATTACATTATTCACGGTGTTCTCAGACGTTATCAAACATACTAATCGTTTTGAAACATAATGCAGTGAAAACAGTTAAATACAATGGAATTATCTGGCAATATACTCTAAATTAAATAGAGATAAACTGAATCAGACATAGTTTATCTATTAACTTTACATAAATCTATGCTCGTAAAACAAGAACTAAAGATCCCAAATTATTCCCATAATAATTTGGTTGATTTGATTGTTTCCTTTACTGTGATTGAAATCCATGTATATATATTCAAATAAACATCCCTTATGCTCCGCATAATACATAAGGGGTAAAGATATCTAAAAGTTAGCCAGATATTTATAGAAGTACATCAGTTTTAGGTTTTGAAAACATTTATAATTTTCTTGTATTCCCCCCTGAAAACATTGAAAAACACGGAAAAAGGCATAGGGGTATGAACTCACCAGTCGAGGAACGTGTCGTCTAGGATGCTAAGTGTCAGATTGGGGCTTGAAAACGCGTGAGGTTCCTATGTAATATGAAAAGATACACATTTGTATCTAATTAGGCTTTGAACTACTATTCAAATGAGAATATACACTCCGAGACGCGAAAACACTCTATTTCAAGTATTAGGAGTGACTCGGGTGACATCTAGGGACGTATATGGTTTGGATATGGAGTTTACTCTTCAAGAGTAAAATCCCAAGAGAGTTTACGGCCCTAATGACCCACTCCCCATGAGTTTACGACCGTAAACTCATGGTGGGGTGTTCTATGGTGTTAAATGGCCTTATATCACTTGGGAAAAATAGCTACGATCAAATCTAGGGCATAGGAATGGATTAAACCCACATATGGACCATCTAATGGAGTTTACGACAGTAAACTAAGAGTTTATGGCCGTAAACTCCCCCACACACCCTCCTTTGATGTTTTGGTGGTCATAGGTCATTACAAGTGTTTCTAGCTAAATCTACAAGCTATGGAATGAATTTAAGGCACCGTTTGACCATGTTTTAGGAGTTTACGGCCTAAGAACCCATTCTTGGGGGGTTTACGGCTGTAAGCTCCTATGGGGGTATTTTTAGCATGTTTAAGGTCCTTAACTTGATTGTGGTTGCTTCTAGACTTTATTCCAAGACTTAAGGTGTGTTTAAGTGGCATCTTAACACTTTAAATTGAGTTTACTCCCCATGAATAGGTGTTTACGGTCCAAGCATGTGCTTGGGCCGTAAACTCATGTTTATACCCTAAATGATGAGTTCAAGGTGTTCTAAGTCCAATTGGTAAGCCCCTATGTCATATCTAAGCTCCAAATGAGGTTTGGAAGGGTTTTAAGGCTCAAAAACCCCCTTTGCATATGTTCACGGCCTAAGGATGCTCCAGGGCCGTTAACACATGTTTATGGTACTATTTCTCATATAATTCACGAATTTGAATGCCAAAGGTGTTATACTAGGAGCTAGGATAGTTACCTTGATGATTTGGAGCTTGAAATGAGTGATTTTGGATCAAGAACTTGGACTTGAGGAGAGAGGTTAGAGAGAGAGAGAGAGAGTAGATAGAGAGTGGAAAAGGCTTCAAATGAGGCTCTCTCAACTTTATATATGCTTAAAGTTTGGGACACGGTGGAATTCTACCCGATACTGACGTTAAGCGAGACTTTTGGTCGTACTCGATTTAATTGTTTTATAACTCGACGGAATAAAACTAAACTTTTTCCAAATAATAATTTGGGGCATTTTCATGAGTTTCTAACGTGTTTGGACAACTATTAATTCATAAAAGAAAACTCAAAATTAATGACTTAATTTAGAAACAAAACAGAAACAATTAAAGACGACGAATTTTTAATGACGGAACGGGTTACAATGACGGAACGAACTTCGGGTTGTCACAGGTTAGCCCTAGGCACTTATTGATATATGTTCTGGGTTACGACTTGATGCTGGGCGAGGCCCTAGGAATGTTAAGATGCTAGAGGTCTTTGTGATTCTTGCATGTGTCAGTATGATAGGATCCGGACCGAGGGTCCGATGTCGTGGTAAGCCCAAAGTACGTTAGTTAATAGTATGTTTCCGGGTCGGGGATCCGATGTCGAAGTATTCCCGAGGAAGATTCTTATGTAGTGCGTTAGATTATACTTGTTGTCTTCTCGATACTTGTATGTTCCTGGTAAGCAGGTGAGTGTAGGCGAGGTCCCATATCTCATCACTAGCTGAGTATGGATGGGGTTCCATATCTCGATATTAGCAGAGCAGGGGCGAGGCCCGTGATATGAAGGATGTGAGTATGGTTGAGGGTCCATATCTCACTTCTAGTAGGGGTGTGGACAGGGCTCCACAACTCCAGTAGCAGACCAGGGGCGGGGCCCAAGTTAGGCAAGGCCTTAGAGCAGGGAATGGTTAGGGAATGTTTATGTATGTTTTCAGTATGTTATTTAATCATATACATGTGTATGGCGGGCGAGGCCCAGAGTAAGGCGAGGCCTAAGGGAAACAAATCTATATACCGGGCAGGGCTCGATGCCAGGTGGGACCTGATGCCAGGCGGGGCCTAATGGCGGACGAGGTCCGATGGCGGGCGAGGCCCAATGCAGCGGGCGGGGGCCCAGTATGTGGTTATGTGCTCTGAATTATGTATGGCTTAGTAGATATGTATGGTATTTGGTAGGTTGGGGATCTCACTAAGCTTCGTGCTTACGGTTTTAAGTTTTGGTTTCAGGTATTTCCGATAGCGGAATGAAGAGCTCGGGATGATCGCATGGCACACACCAGGAAGTTTAGCCTGGGATGTTTACTCTGATAAAATGAATAGGTGTGTTGGAAAAGATACTCTGATTTGTCACATAACCCCTTTTTGTATGTTTGAATGACTTAATGCTATGGATTAGTAATGTCTTTAAAAGAAATTTTTGGTCATGATTTTTGGGATGTTACAGCTTAAGGCCTAAGCAATCAGATTAGGGTTTCCACCTAGAAACCCTAGCAGCGTCAGCTATATAAAGACCCCCTTGGCATGTGATTTTAGGCCTATTCATTCTAAGAGAAACCCTAGCTGAAAGTTATAGTGTTCTACCCTATGTCTCTCACTTATCCTTTGCTTTTGGTGTTTGTCATTCCATTAGAGGTGCAACACATGAGGCACTAAGGCTTTCAAGAGTCAAGATCTTCCGTGGATTACTTTCTATTACGAGATAACAAGCTAGGTAACATTTTGACCATATTTTCATATAGATCTCGAATTTTGTATGCTAGTATTAGGGTTATTTCTTTGGAACTTCTATTTGCATGTATAACTAGAGAAAAACTTAGATCCAAAGCATTATGGTTGCATGAACACATAGGAATGTTGTTATGCTCAAAACTCATCATTATCCTCCTATAATGTTATACCAGGTAGACCATGGATCCACGATATGAAAGTTTTCCCCTCAACATATCATTAGTGTGTTAAGATGCCAACTCCATAGGGGACAGTAAAAATCACAGGTGATCAACAAGAATCCAAGGAGTGCTACAAGATCTTGATGAAATCTTCAATGGTACCATGACAAGCATATCTGTTAAAATAGAGGGCACAAGGTGTGATAGAAACAAGATAAAGGTTGTAAAGGAAGTGCCCTGAACTTAAAGGATCATGAAGCCAAAGTCCTCATAGGATCCTCAATACCATAACAAATTGAGAAAGAACTAATAAAATTCCTCAAAGATAGAAGCAAAACATTCACCTGGAAGCATAAGGATATGACAGGTATAAACAAAAATATTATAACTCATAAATTTAGCATCGATCCTTCTCTTAGACCAATACACCAAAAAAGAAGGAAGTTTGCACCTGAGAGAAATCAGATCATCCAAGAAGAATTAGAAAAACTTCTTAGGACATGGATCATCAAGGAAGTGAAGTTCCCAAGGTGGCTAGCCATCATGGTCGTAGTACAAAAGAAGAATGGATAATGGCGAGTATGTATGGATTATAAGGATCTTAACAAGGCTTGCCCTGTGGATCCTTTCCCCCAGCCACACATAGATTCCATGATCGATACTACGGCTGGCCATGAACTGCTAACATTCATGGATGCATCGGCTGATGGGTTTGAGCCATAAAAACTTTCCGATGTGCACATGCAAACCCTAATGCTTGGATCTAGGTTTCTCTAATTGAACATACATTGTATCCAAGACTTACAATTCTAGATCTAATGTAACCAATTGAATCTTATCATATGAAATCGGATCTAGAATAATACCTTTATTTACTTGCTTGAAACTTCTTCTTCTTGGAGCTTAGAGTCACAATTGTCATTCCTCTAATGGCTTACAAACACCAAGTAGCAAGAGGATGATCTTGAGAGAGAGAGGATGGTGAGAAATCAGCTCTAGGGTTTCTTGCCTTGCATGAATGCCGATTTCCCTCACCCATGGGATATATTTATACTATGAGCTACTAGGCTTTCACCCTTAACCCTAATTGAATAACTTAGGCCCTAAGCAATCCAAAGATCCTCCTAGATATTAGGCTTGGACGATTTTAAAGTCTCCTAGCCCTAAAATCCGTCCACCCTTATATCCATAAGGATACATAACCCAAAACACAATTATCACACATTTGACAGTTTATGCCCCTTTATTCAATTAACCTCTTTAAGTCACCAAATTAATTCTCAATTAATATATGACTTATATTAATCAAATAACATTATTATTCCTTTAATATATTATTCTCATAATATATTAACAATAATATCTCTTCTCTCTTAACAAATAATCCTGTCAAGTTGCTATGGTGAAGACAACCCAAAAGGACCATGCACAACCGGGTCAAGTACTTACCAAATATAGTTACAGCCTTAGACACTAATCCAACAGTCTCCCACTTGGATAATTCTAGTAACTATATATGCAAACACAATCCGATTAGCAATCATAGCTCTCAAAGACGCTGTCAAACTTTGATCTTATCAGTATCCTGTCCTGTAGATAAGGGATCGTACAGTCCTCTGTTTAGATATTGTGCGGACAATCTCATGGAACTTATTGTCCAAAAGTTGGTTTCTTGATCTCAGATTCATTTGACATAGAACTTAATTGAACACATCAATTCAGTCCTGACCGGGCCCGACACATAAGTCAAATCAAATCATCGATGGGCCCTGATATCGCTTTTACCCTCTTAGGATAAAAGTAAAAACTAAACTTCGAATTATATGCATTTATTATTTACTAATCAACTATACACAACAATGCGTTTTATGACATCAATTTACTGATGCGGTTTTGCATTGTCAATGCACAACCAATTAATAAACAATAAACCATATATCTTGGTTTTAAGACCATATGATATTATCGTCTTGCGATCATTTGTGTCACATTCAATAAAGTGATTCCAGCAAGTGCGAGCTTATTCCAATGCTCAAAGCTTGTTCATAAGCACTCATGAACGTTGCAACAAACCTTTGCTATGTCTAATACTTTTAGACAATCTACACACCAATTCATGACAATCTTCATTCATACCTACTTCCAACATATGAACGATTGTGAACCATTCGAATAATTTGATTATTCTTAATAACTCAATTATTCAGGAAGTCAAAACATGCAAAGTGAAACAATAGTTAAACAATTAACATAAGACAGTAGCTTTACTTATAAATAATACTCCTTTGTTTGATCATCAAATGTCAATTACATTTATCTATTACATGTTTCCAAAACTATCTAATCTAAACTAATATCGTCTTTCAGACCAATGCTCCTAGCGTGCTGCAAATGCTTAACCCTGCTTAGTCCCTTCGTAAGCGGATCTGCTGAGTTATCCTCTGACGATACCCTCTTTACTATGAGGTGTCCTTCTTCTACTCGATGTCTAATAAAGTGATATTTTCTGTCGATATGCCGAGATCTACCATGATCCCTCGGTTCCTTGGTCAAGGCAACCGCTCCTTCATTATCACAGAAAACTTCCATAGGCTCCTTTATGGCAGGCACAACTCCAAGATTACCAATGAAGTTCTTCAACCACATCACCTCCTTTGACGCTTCGCTCGCTGCAATGTACTCTGATTCGCATGTTGAATCAGCTACGGTTTCTTGTTTGGAACTTTTCTAAGTCACTGCTCCTCCATTAAGGGTAAAGACCCAGCCCGACTGCGAACGGTAGTTGTCCCTATCGATCTGGAAGCTTGCATCACTATACCCTCGCACCTTTAATTCATCACTCCTTCCGAGGACTAAGAACCATTCCTTGGTCCTCCAAAGGTACTTAAGTATATTCTTGACTGCAATCCAATGAGCTCTGCCAGGGTTCCCTTGATATCTACTGACCATGCTCAAAGCAAAGGCCACATCAGGGCGAGTACAATTCATAGCGTACATGATTGAGCCAACTGCGGAAGCGTAGGGTACTCGACTCATCTCAGCTATCTCGGCTTCTGTACTTGGACTTTGAGTCTTACTCAATTTGGCATTACTCTGTATCGGTAGTTCTCCCTTCTTCGATTTTTTCATACTAAAACGTTTTAGTACTTTATCCAAGTAAGTATTCTGACTAAGTCCTATTAGTCTCTTACTTCGTTCTCTCACTATCCTTATTCCCAAAATATACGAAGCCTCTCTGAGGTCCTTCATAGCAAAGCACTTCCCGAGCCAGGACGTAACCTCCTGCAGAGTCGGGATGTCGTTTCCAATGAGCAGTATGTCATCGAAGTACAAAACGAGGAAGCTAACTATACTCCCACTGGCCTTGACATATACACATGATTCATCTTCACTTCGTACAAATCCAAACTCTTTGACTTTCTCATCGAAGCAAAGATTCCATCTGCGAGATGCTTGCTTAAGTCCATAAATGGACTTCTCAAGCTTGCACACTCTATTGGGATGCTTCGGATCGAAAAAACCTTCTGGTTGAGCCATGTAAACATCCTCAGCCAACTTCCCATTAAGGAAAGCGGTCTTCACATCCATTTGCCATATCTCATAATCATGAATGGCAGCAATGGCTAGCATCACCCTAATAGACTTTATCTTAGCAACTGGTGAGAAGGTCTCATCATAGTCAACTCCGGGAGTTTGAGTAAAGCCCTTCGCAACCAATCGTGCCTTATACGGGTGCACATTCCCATCCATGTCGGTCTTCTTCTTGAAGATCCATTTGCACCCAACTATCTTACGTCCAGGCACATTGTCAACCAAATTCCAAACTTGGTTGTCATACATGGACTAAATCTCGCTGTCCATCGCCTCTTTCCATTTTGTAGATTCTGGGCCTGCCATGGCTTCCTTATAGCTATTAGGTTCATCTAGATTTATTAGTGTACCATCACTAATATACATGTACACTTCGGTAGTAATATGAAAACCATAAAACTGGGGTTGAACTCTAACTCTTTCGGAACGTCTAAGAGGTAAGGACTCGTCAATCGGTTCAACTGGAGTTTCCTCTTCGGGTTGAGCGCCAGCGTTAGAGGTTCCTTCATCGCTCGACTCTTGAATCTCTTCAAGATCGATTTGCCTCCCACTGTCCCCTTGGCTTATGAGTTCTCGCTCTCGGAAAACTCCTCTCCTCGCAACGAAGACAACATTGTCACTCGGTCTATAGAAGAGATATCCAAAGGATTTCTGCGGGTAGCTGATGATAATACAAAGCTCACTACGAGGTTCAAGCTTGTCATGAGTTTCTCGTCTTACAAAAACTTTACAACCCCAAACCTTGATATGTGCCAATGAGGGAGCTTTCCCTGTCCACATCTCATAAGGTGTTTTGGCAACCTTCTTTGTAGGGACTCAGTTAAGGATATGGGCGGCAGTCTCTAAGGCATACCCCCAGAATGAGATAGGTAGTGAAGCATGACTCATCATAGAACGGACCATTTCTAACAGAGTTCGATTAAGCCTTTCTGCCACACCATTCAACTGCGGTGTCCTAGGTGGCGTCAATTGCGAAACCATTCCGCATTCCTTAAGATAGTCGTGGAATTCAAGAATTAGGTACTCTCCTCCTCGATCGGATTGGTTAACAGTGGTTGTAGCATGAGGGCATGGAGTGAAGAACAATGTCGATAGCCAAATCTTCCCCAAATTTGACATTCAACTTGCAAAGACGATCAACATACCTTTGCATCTTTTGCAAGTGCTCGGTTAGAGACTCTCCACTTCCCATTTTAGCAGTGATCATATTCGTTATGATCTCATAGCATTCTTGCCTCGCGCTTTGGTGATATCTCTCCATCAAGTCTAGATGCATCTCATAAGGATACATGTCCTCATAGTACTTTTGGAATTCGGAGTTCATTGTGGCTATCATGACGCAATGGAGTTTCGTTGCATCACGCTCATGGGTCTCAAACACAACCATTTCTTCAGGAGTAGCAATTTCTAGATTGATCTTCTCGAGCTTCTCATCGAGAACATACTCTTTGTCCTCGTAACGCACGATCGTGCAAATGTATCTTATCCATTCGCCAAAGTTCGATCCATCGAAAGTCACTTTTTGACAAAGGCTCATTAGCGTGAATGAGCTAGCAGCAGCGTTGTTTGCGTTAGACATCTTCAAATAGAAAGGAACAAAGTTGATTAGAATTAAGTCCCTAATTAGCACCCAAAATGAAAAATTAGGGCTAGGACCCAACAACATTATTTACACATTAGAAAAGGGATGTCGTGATCCAACATGCAAATAATTTGGAGGTAAGTGAATGATGATTCACTAATTCTTCACCATGAAAAACAGAAGCTTAAGTTTTAAATGTATTGAGAATTCCTAGATTTCTTTGAGATTCATTGAACCTTTCAATGGCATGTTTAAATCTCGATATGCCCCTCTAGTTTGTGACTGTGATACCGAGGATCACAAAGCGGGTGTGAATAACCATGCAAATCTACATGGTGCCTTCATTGTTACAATCACCTATTCTATGTGCCGGTAAACCACACACGCTCCATCGAACTATAACAAACAATGAATCAATCTTTGCCACCTTTTCTTAGAACCAATTAGTATGCCGGTTAACCACACACGCTCCACTAACTTCTTAGCAAGGGTGCAAAGTGTAATTTCATGGGATTGCATCAATTCACTTTTCCTAAAGTAACTAAGATTGGGAATTTTATGAAACATGTTTAGTTACTTTATATAGATTCATTATACTTATTGATGAGAAGAGGTTTGCCTTATCCTACCCGTTCGGCTAACGACCCTCCACCAGTTAAGCAAGCGGTGAGTGTGAGTGTACACCCATTAAGTGCCGTTTTATAGGTAGCAAACTTATACCCACCTTATAGACTGGCTTCGTGAATGAGGCCTACTAACAGTAAGACTAGAATTTTTAATCATATATATATATATATATATATATATATATATATATATATATATATATTAAGCTTGTAATAATATAATAGTATATTGTTGAATTTTAAACTTGTAAAATTCTAGGGTTTGAAATTTAAATTATTCAAATTAAACTTTTAATCACAAAACTTAAATTTCAAAACTTGAGGACAAGTTTTGAACTTTTCAAAACATAAGGATCAAATAGCAAATAATATAAATCAACTAATTAGATTATCTCAATTTGATCTTATTCAATATTACTTCCAAGACAATTCACCAATTCAAGTCAAATAATCAATTATTATCATATAAGGAAATTATTATTCAACTAATTGGTCATTATCTTTTGTTTGGTCAAGAATATACTCATATATATGATTAAAATCGGATTTTAATGACCTAAAACAGTTAAGGCAAGTATCCTCAAGTAAAACAGCAAGAAATCCCGAAACTACCTCCTTCTAACGCTCGAACTCGCCGAGTTCCTCAGACAGAATCACAAAAAATCAAAATTTTTAAGCAACAAGCAATCAACCAATGCATCAATTCAATAGAAATCAATCAAAGCTCTGATACCACTGATGGGTTGAGCCATAAGAAATTTCCTATGTGCACGTGCAAACCCTAATGCTTGGATCTAGGTTTCTTTAATTGAACATGCATTGTATCCAAGACTTACAATTCTAGATCTAATGTAACCAATTGAATCTTATCATATGAAATCGGATCTAGAACAATACCTTGATTTACTTGCTTGAAACTTCTTCTTCTTGGAGCTTAGAGTCACAATTGTCACTCCTCTAATGGCTTACAAACACCAACTAGCAAGAGGATGATCTTGAGAGAGAGGAGGGTGAGAAATCGGCTCTAGGGTTTCTTGCCTTGCATGAATGCCGATTTCCCTCACCCAAGGGATCTATTTATACTATGAGCTACTAGGGTTTCACCCTTAACCCTAATTGAATAACTTAGGCCCTAAGCAATCCAAAGATCCTCCTAGATATTAGGCTTGGACGATTTTAAAGTCTCCTAGCCCTAAAGTCCGTCCACCCTTATATCCATAAAGATACTTAGCCCAAAACACAACTATCACACATTTGACAGTTTATGCCCCTTTATTCAATTAACCTCTTTAAGTCACCAAATTAATTCTCAATTAATATATGACTTATATTAATCAAATAACATTATTATTCCTTTAATATATTATTCTCATAATATATTAACAATAATATCTCTTCTCTCTTAACAAATAATCATGTCAAGTTGCTATGGTGAAGGCAACGCAAAAGGACGATGCACAACCGGGTCAAGTACTTACCGATTATAGTTACAGCCTTAGACACTAATCCAACATCGGCAGGGTTCCAACAAATTCAAATGGAACCATCTAACCAAGAGGATACCGCATTCATAACCCTAACATATATATATATATATATATATATATATATATATATATATATATATATATATATATAGTTATGCACTTTGGTCTTAAAAATGCAGGTGAAACATACCAAAGGCTAGTTATCCGGATATTCAAGGATAAACTAGGGGACACCATGGAAGTCTATATCAATGACATAGTGGTCAAATAAAAGAAATTTGAATATCACCTCAAGGATCTTGAAGATGCCTTCAACATACTAGACGAATACAACATGAAGCTTAATTCCTCTAAATGTCATTTTGTAATGAGATCAGGCAAGTTCCTCAAATACATGGTGACTAAAATAGGAATAAAAGCAATTCTAGAGCAAATAAAGGCCATCATCGATTTAAGTACCCCATCCTCGACAAAGGATATTCAGAGACTAACAGGAAGAGTAGCAACACTAAACAGGTTCATCTCAAGATCCTCATAGAGGTGTAAACCTTTCTACGATATCCGGAAGAATAACAAAAGGTTTTTGTAGACTAAAGAGAATGAAGATACTTTTAAGGAACTTAAAAAATATTTAAGTTCTACACCTTTGCTAGTGAAACCACTAGATTGGGAACCACTCCTCCTATACATTTTAGTATCCTCTAACGTTGTAAGTGGTTTTTTAGCCAAGGATTTCAACGGGGACCAACATCCCAGCTACTATGTAAGTAAAAGTCTCTTTTATCCTGAGACCAGATACTCGCATATTGAAAAACTAATACTTGCATTAGTAACTGCATCCACAAAATTAAGACACTATTTTGAAACGCATACTATACATGTAAGAACTAATTACCCCATTAAGAATGTTATGCAAAAACCAGAGATGCCATGTAGGATGAAAAACTGGTCCGTGAAGCTGAGCATATGTGACATCAAATATGAACTGAGATCAACAATAAAATCACAAGCACTAGCAGATTTTGTGGCTGATTTTAGTGATGATCTACAACTTGAAGCAAAATTGGAAAGCAAGGAACTCCAAAAAGAGGAAAGTATGGGAAGATGGATGCTCTTCACTGATGGATCTTCCAAATTTAGAGGAACAGACCTAGGGATCATACTAAAATCCCCATAGGGGGACATCATACCCCATGCAGTCAGCTGTGACTTTGATGCAACCAACAACGAGGCTAAATACAAAGCATTGGTCATGGGATTACACTTGGCCAACGATCTTCATATCAAGTATTTGCAGGTATTCATTGATTTGTTATTATTAACTAATCATTTTAATAAAACATATGTTGTAAAAGGCGAAAGACTAGCATTGTACCTCCAGATCCTAAAAAAATTGGCCTCTGAACTCGAAGCTTTCAACCTAAGCCAAGTTCCCAGAGAAGAAAATGTTGAGGCGGACGCACTAGCAATTCTAGGATCTTCCCTTAGGATTCCTCCACAATTCAGGATCCTTATAACCCATATATTGATCCCCGAGAAAGAAGATCCTTCCAACAAACCAGATAATCCCAATGACCATGATCAAGCAACCAACGTAGTAACAATCGAAGATCCCGATCCACAACCATTTCCTTAAAATTCTAACCATCAGGATCCTGATACCCAGGATCATTCGCAAAGTTTGAAATCCTGGATCCGGAACATTGTATAATATCTCCAAAATGACATGATTCGAAGAAAAGAGAAAAATGACAGAGCATTCAAGATGAGAGTCTCATGTTTTGTGATGATCCAAGCGAAACTATACAGGAAACCCATGGCAAACCCATACCCTAGATTCTTAAAAGATCACGAGGCTGCAGAAGTCCTAAAAGATATACATGAAGGGACTATGGCAACCACAATGGGGGCGGATCGTTATGCTCCAAGGTGTTAAGGACGAGATACTATTAACCAACGATGAAAAAAGATGCCTTATTATATGCAGGAAAATGTGATACTTTCCAAAGACATACCAACATCCTCTATCAACATGCAGAACCATCGCATCCTATCATTACCCCTTGGCTATTCATAAAATGTGGGATAGATATAGTTATCAAGTTACCAAAAGCTCCTGGTGGAAAGGTGTTTAAACTAGTGATGACGGACTACTACTTGAAATGGATAGAGGATGAAGCCTTTGTTCAGATACGAGACAAGGAGGTAGTCTTATTTATCAAACGTAATATCTTGTCCAAGTTTAGGATCTTTATCGAGATCATATGTGATAATGGATCCTAGTTCTTAAGAAAGAGGACTAGATACTTTTGCACGACTTGGGGAATTAAAATGATAATGTCCACTCCTGTTCATCCTCAAGCTAATGGCAATTTGAATCCAGCAACAAGATCATCGTCAACAATTTAAAGAAAAGGTTAGACGAGAATAAAGGAAGATGGACATAGGAGCTTTCTCTCATCGTATGGTCAGTAAGGACCACTTCAAAAATAGGCACTAGCCAAACTCATACTCCTTGGTGTTTGGAACAAAATTCATGATCCCTACTAAAGTAGTAATCCCAACAACAAGATACCAATTGAAGGATCAAGAGAACAACGATATGATCCTAGCCCAAGATCTTTACACTATCGATGAACTCAGGGATCTTGCTAGGATCTGCATTGATGCTCATCAACAAAGGATTACTAAAGCATACAATAAGAACTTTAAAGTAAGAAGATTCCAAATAGGTGACTTGGTCCTTAGGAAAATACTCCAAAATACCAGGGATCCCAATGTGAGAAAATTGGCACCTAAATGCAAAGGACCATATCTCATCAATTCAAAATAAGGAAAGGAGGCATATTAGCTTGCTACCCTTGAAGGGAACGTCTTACCAAGATCCTATAATGCCATTCATCTGAAAGCATATTTCATGTAAGTTGCGTAAATCATTTTTGACGAACTCAAGGTACATTCTCTCAACCGTCTACTTTTATATAGTTTTTTTTATTTACTCTTCTAAAAACCATTACAAAATTAAGCATCGGAGGGGTTTTATCCAAGCTAACACCCACCCCCAACTAACGTTTTTTACGTGCATGAACTCAAGGATCCTGACATTCGAGGATCCTAGCACGCAAGGCTCCCAATAGCTACATCGTTCTATTATCTTAAGGATTGCAATACACAAGTGCTCTAGTAACTACGAATAGAGACTGATCATCTCTCCTACGATTAAGGTTACTTAATTTCCTCAAAGTTTTAAATAGTTAATTACTTTTTCACACTCGTTAAGGTTTCTACACCTCGCTTGGACTCATGAAATCTTACTATGGGATGTGAATAAGGGGATCATTTTACTTTGCAGTGACTTGGTAACCCTCTTATTTCTGAACATATGTAACACTAGTCAAAATAGGTCAATAACAATCACATGTGATTATGCCAATCATGTAATTTGATTTTGTTAAACTAGTAACGTGATAAACATGCTATGTAGTTCACGATAAATTCTAAAACAAATGTGAACTTTCTTTATGACGCAACTCAAAGTATACGTTCATACGATTCCAAATATTTAGAGAACATCTGAATCTGACTTTGCATGAAGAAGTTATGATAGGCCGAATATTATAAATCTCTATAATAAGAGGAATTTCAAATAGACTTAGATTTAGCTAATGGAGTCTAACAAAGAGTTGTAGTACTCGTAAATACCTACGCATGGATATAAAGAACGTCAATAACGGAGTTCGTATGCGAAAGTTACGGCATTCCGAAGATATAGCTGTCAGAAACCCTAATCCAACCGAACTCACGACGTGAGCATAGAAAATCACAACGTGAGGAGTCAAATTGCCACATTTCGAATCTAGAAGGTGTGTGACGAGGCTACGAAGGGATAAGTTCCAAACTCACGACGTGAGCAAGGATATCTCACGATGTGAGGATTCATCTTGCCACCTTCCGAAGCTAGGGAAGCAAATGGCAAGTCTACAAGATGATCATGCTTGAATGATGCCGTGAGTCTTATAAAACTCACGACGTGAGAGTCCAAAAACTTACTATAAATAGCAAGTGTGACCCCAGCCATTCTTGCATCTGAAACTCTTTCCTTCTCTCTCATTTGCTGAAGCCCTCCAGTATCCCAATCCCTAACGACCTTGTAACGATGATCGTTTCTGCTTAGGTTACATAAAATCACGCTACTCGGGTGAGTTTCACGGTCCCACTTTATAATATATTCGGGAGAATATGCATGCTAAATATTGTATATACGTTGCTATTATGTCTATATGATGGTATATTAGTATCAACGTAGATAGTTATATTAACCGGGATATAGTTGCTCTAAATATAATATTTTGAATATATACAACTATTATCAACTTGTTAGCATGCTATTATACTATTGTAGATCTTGAGTTATACTTAGGATTATATATATATATATATATATATATATATATATATATATATATATATATATATATGTGTGTGTGTGTGTGTGTGTATATATATATATATATATGTGTGTGTGTGTGTGTGTGTTGTGTGCGATATAGTTCCGAAGTTATATTCGGAAGCTCTATATGTTAATTTATAAAGTATGTTGGTATTATTGGTTTTATGTCAAGATAAAACTTGGTATGCTATATGTTGTTATTGTTAGTTTTATGACAAGATAAAACTTGGTATGTTATATGTTGTTGTTGTTAATGGTTTTATGTCAGAATAAAACTTGGTTTTACTTCAAGTTATAGTTGTTATACTACCTAAATGTTATGAACTTAGGAGTGATGTTTAAAAGCATAGTATAGTAACTTAGGGTTTTAGACATGAAAATGATTTTGTTGTTGGAGCTATAGGAAGCCGTTGAAGTCTACATGAGTAATTGTGTTCATCAACTAAGATTGGGGATCTTAGCGGAAATCCTCTGAATTGTAACCGTTAATCCCGTGTGAACGAGGAGGTCGTGTATAATTAGTATACGGGTTGACAACCCCACTTGTGATTGTTAGCTACAGTCAACCATAAGCAAGTGACGAACTATCCTTTTACTTGCTATTGTTCCGGCGTCGATGAAGTTAGCAGTGTTGTTTCTCATGGAAATCATGAGTGTGTTGTTTCTCATGGAAATAATGAGTGTGTTTTATCAGAGGTATTATGTCATAGCAGCGGTTACAGGCTCATGGTAGAAATTTTTTAGAAACATTATACTTTGTCGTATACAAGTATTAATGTTAAGTATAAGTTGCTCCTACTTATACCCTAGGTTCAAAGAACGTTTAGGTATAATACTTATTTGCTAAGTAGACTATTATACCTAATATATATATATATATATATATATATATATATATAATAAATGTTGGAGCATCAAAATGGTACTTTCAAAACTATACTTTTGAACTTAGAAAAAGTAATATTTTCATATGGAATCAAAACCTGTGAACTCACCTACGTTATGTTGACGTATTTTAAAATGCATGTGTTTTCAGGAACTTGAAAAGCTGGTATGTATTTGAACAGGTGAAGTTTTACTATCACCCTTTCTGTTCATTAAGAAGTATGCCATGGTCGGATATTATGTAATAAGTACTAGGAAAACAATAATGTAACTTTCAATCATCAATAAAGGTTTGTATTTACTTTAGTACTGTTCAATGTATGTTATATAACTGTGATACGAAGAATCACGTTACACCACACGGTGTTTCCACCGACGGCCGGGGTGTGACAGATTGGTATCAGAGCTATTAACTATAGTGAACTAGTACTTTCTTAGGAAAGCACGTCAATAGTTTAGGGCTTACTCTATTAGGTTTAGGTATATCCCTTAGCCTACAATAAAAAGTATTATTAATTATTCTACTGAAGGAATACTTACGGTAGCGGTGACAAGATAGATATGTCAATCTGGGTTGTTGGATTCTAGAACGGATATATGCTAAAATGATCCTGCCTTTTCGATTGTCCTGACTGGACGGTGCCTTATAAGATAGACCTGAAGTAACAAACAATAATTAAAGTGTGAATACAATAAACAAGAATATAGAGTCATATATAAAGACTCATACCCGTGATGAGAATACACCTTAATACCTGGAATGTTTTTTATATCAAGGATTTAGATCAAATACTCCAACTAAAGTTTATATTTGCATAGATCCTATCACAACTAGGTGTAGGTGCGCAACTACATTTTATTATGATAAGATTATAAGAACTATTTAATTTGGGAGAAATATTTGATAGAATAAACACTTGGTGATCCAAAATGTATAGGAATTCGACATGGCTCATTCACGAGAATGGATAATCATCGAGGATATGGATGAAGAAGAAGAAGTTTCATTCCCCTTGATGGTAGGCGATACTTACTACCCTATAAATCCAACCAACTTTCATCCAATACCTTCTAACGATGGAGCATCTTTACCTTCCAACGAATGGGAAGAGAGTGAACCAATGGAAGAGAACGAACCAACGGAGGAGACAGAATTGGTGGCATCATCTTTACCACCAATGAACACTCTTTACCGTCAAATTCCAGGAGGAGCACAGATGAAATGCACGACACATAAATCCATACCAATATGGAAAAGGATTAAGAATAATCAGAAGGCGACATCTTCAAGAAGTCATAGAGTTCAAGATGAACCTGCATGGATAGCACAAACCATTGATAGGTGGGTGGCAGAAGAAAGAGTTGCTAAGATGTATGAGACTGGTCAATCATCTTGACCACATCCCCCACATTCTTCTGAAGTTAACACCTTATCTCATTTGTTTGAGAAAAGTGTGAAAATTGAAGATAAGATGGAAATTGTTGAAGGAAGGGCTACTCATCTCTCCGGAAGAGTACGAAGGCTAGAAGGACAAAGGACGCCAGATCAAGAATCAGTGATGGATGTCCATCATCGTATAAATTTCGCTTATAATGACATGATTACTCACGATGCAAGGATTGCAAAGTTAGAGCTCTACAATCAAACCTTAAGAAATGAAGAACGCACAGGAAGTCTTGAGTAGAGAACTCAAACACTTGAGGAGCAAGGGGTTAATGTCACTGATGTGCTAGGTCATCACTTAGGTTTCTGGTAGATAAGCTAAAACTAGTGGTTGTGTAAATAGAAAAAATCAGACTAGTTAAGGCAAGAACAATAAAGTTTATAGCAAGGATGTAGAAAACCTTGCAAATTTTGTAATGTTTATAGAAACTTTTCTCTTATAAGCCTAAATAAACTGATGTAACCACCGGTAATAATATGAAGCATATATTACAGTAATCATTGTGTTATCCATTATGTTTTACACTTTGAAGAATAATTGAAGTATTTAGTACTCGTGTATTAAATGACTAACAAAACTCATAAAATTCTTATTATTTATAATAGTAACTAAAACAAAATGCCTAGAAGGAGTAGTGGTTGGCTAAACCCTAACCAACGATCAACACCACAACAACAACCACCAGAACCAAACCGCCCAATAAGTACAGCCACGACAGCAGTACCCATGCAACCAAAATCTTCATGGTGCAATCAGTGCAACCGTCATCATCCAGGTGACTATTTTGTTTGCGCGAAGTGCAAGAAGAAGGGGCATGCTGCTAGTTATTGCAGGAGCACAATACTTGTAACAGTCAATCAGCAAACAAATACTGGGATAGGCCATGGTGCAGGAAGAAAGTGTTATGAGTGTTGAGAGGTTAGACACATCAATGTCCAAAGTTAAAGAGTTAAGGAGGCATAGGGCGTGGCATGGAATTTGTGACCGGAAGCAGAGAAGCTATCCAGGACCCTTCGGTCATATCTGGTACGTTTCTTATAGATAATTTATATGCTACCATACTCTTCGACTCTGGAGCAGATAAAAGTTTTATAACTCCGACGTTTAGAAAATTGTTAAGTCATGAGTCTACAAATTAAAAGAAATCTATGAAGTAGAAATCGCTAATGGTCAAACCAAGAGAACACATGAAATCCTAGAAAACTGTCTATTAACTCTTAATAACTACTTTTTTCACGTCAACCTCATGCTAATGCCTAGCGGTAGTTTTGATGTCATAATTGGCATGGATTGGTTATCATCACACCACACCGAAATTCTATGTTAGGAGAAAGCTATATGACTACCCTTACCAAACAGCGAAGCCCTGATTATCTATGGTGATAAATCTGGGAAGAACCTCACATTCATTTCTTGTACCAAGACCCAAAAATATCTACATAAGAAATGTTGCGCATTCCTAGCTCACATTGTAGATAAGTAAAGAAATACAAAAGAAATCAAGGACATAACTCAGGTGTGCAATTTCCCTGACGTGTTTCTTGAAGATCTACTTTGAATACCACCCGTCCGACAAGTCGAGTTTCGAATCGACTTAATTCTAGGAGCAATACCAGTAGCGAAATTTCCTTATCAGTTGGCTCCATCCGAAATGCAAGAATTATCTAGCCAACTACAAGAACTTCTTGACAAAGGCTTTATTAGGCCAAGTTTCTCACCTTGGGGAGCACCAATCTTGTTTGTCAAGAAGAAGGACGGATCCTTTCAAATGTGTATTGATTATCGGGAGCTGAACAAGCTAACAATCAAGAATCGTTATCCGCTTCCAAGAATTGATGATCTATTCGATCAACTACAAGGATCCAACTACTACTCAAAGATAGATCTTAGATCAGGATACCATCAACTCAGTGTACAAGAAGACGACAATCCAAAAACAACATTTAGAACACTCTATGGTCATTATGAGTTCTTAGTTATGTCTTTTGGATTGACCAACGCTCCAGCAGTGTTTATGGATCTCATGAATTGTGTTTGCCAACCATACGTGGATAAATTCGTGATAGTATTTATCGATGATATATTGATATATTCACGAACCAAGGAAGAATATGGTCAACACTTGCAAATAATCTTGTAACTACTAAGTAAAGAAAATTTGTACGCCAAATTATCCAAATGTGAGTTTTGGATTAGAGAAGTACAATTTTTAGGTCATGTAGTTAGCAACGAAGGAATTCATGTTGACCCGTCCAAAGTTGAAGCAATCAGGAATTGGGACGCACCAAAGACGCCAACAGATGTGTGTCAATTCCTAGGACTTGCTGGCTATTACTGCAGATTCATAGAGAATTTCTCCAAAATAGCCAAGCCGCTTACAACACTAACCCAGAAGGATATGAAGTTCAACTGGGAAGACAAACAAGAAGCTGCTTTTCAGATACTGAAGCAAATTTTGTGTAGTGCACCAATCCTATCCCTTCCAGATGGGACAGAAGATTTAGTCGTATACTGCGACGCATCAAATCAAGGATTGGGATGCGTGTAGATGCAAAGAGGAAAGGTTATCACCTACGCATCAAGACAAATTAAGGTGCATGAGAATAATTACACTACCCATGATCTTGAATTGGGAGCTGTAGTTTTTGCACTAAAAATCTGGAGACATTACTTATACGGTACTAAGTATACTATTTTACTGACCAAAAGAGTCTCTAGCACATCTTCGACCAAAAAGACCTTAATATGAGACAACGAAGATGGGTCGAATTGTTGAATGATTATGAATGTGAGATTCATTATCATCCCGGTAAGGCAAACGTGGTGGCAGATGCCTTGTGCCGGAAAGAATACATTAAACCCCGTCGGGTACAAGCATTAACCATAACTATCCATTCTAACCTTACCATACAAACTGAGAAGCTCAACTTGAGGCTCTGAAAGAGGAAAACATCAAGAACGAAGCTTTGCGAGGAATGGAAAAGCAACTTATACAAAAAGATGACGGAACACGACACTTTATGAACCGAATTTGGACGCCTATGTTCGGTGGAGTCAGGGACTTAGTTTTAAAAGAGCCCACAAGTCCAGATATTTTGTCCATCGAGGCTCTGATAAAATTTACTAAGACTTAAAAGTACATTATTAGTGTCCAAACATGAAGGATGAAATTGCTACTTATGTGAGAAAACACTTGACTTATTCTAGAGTAAAGGCAAAACATCAAAAGCCTTCAGGTTTACTTCAACAACCAGAAATACCTGAATGTACATGGGAGCAGATATCAATGGACTTCATCACTAAGTTACCTAAAACTCCCAGTGGGTTCGAAACTATTTGGGTAATAGTCGATAGATTGACTAAGTCCGCCCATTTCTTACCGATTAAGGAGAACGACAAGATGGAGAAGCTGAGTAGAGTTTATCTTAAAGAAATTGTCAAATTGCATGGAGTTCAAAATTCTATTATTTCCGACCGAGATAGTAGATTCACTTCACGATTTTGTCAATCTCTACAAAAATCCTTAGGAACACATCTAGATATGAGTACAACTTACCATCCACAGACTGATGGTCAGAGGGAGAGAACCATTCAGACATTAGAAGATATGCTCTGAGCCTGTGTTATTGACTTTGGAAATGCATGGGATACTCATTTACCATTAGTTGAGTTTTCCTAAAACAATAGTCATCACACCAGCATCAAGGCTGCACCGTTTGAGGCTCTTTATGGACAAAAATGTCGTTCCCCAATATGTTGGGCAGAAGTTGGAGATACGCAGATGGCCAGAGAACTTACAGGGGATACCTTATGTACTGGACCAGAAATAATCCACGAGACAATTGAAAAGATCGTGCAAATTAAGGATCGATTAAAGGCTGCACATGATAATCAAAAGAGCTATGCTGATGTAAGACGTAAGCCTTTAGAATTCTAAGTTGGAGATAAAGTAATGTTGAAGCTCTCTCCTTGGAAAGGCGTAATTCGATTCGGGAAATGAGGCAAAATAAACCCAAGGTATATAGGACCTTTTTAAATTCTAGAAAGAATAGGTTTTGTTGCATACCAACTCAAGTTGCCTCAAGAACTAAGTAATGTGCACGATGTTTTTCATGTATCAAATCTCAAAAGATGCCTATCCGATGACACTCTTTTTATACCTCTCAACGTGCTAAAATTCAATACGAAACTCAACTTTGTAGAAGAACTTGTCGAGATCATGGATCGAGAGGTCAAAAGATTAAAGCAAAGTCGTATTCCCATAGTGAAAGTTCGATGGAACTCTTTACGAGGACCTGAATTTACTTGGGAACGTGAAGATCAGATAAAAGAAAAATACCCCCAACTATTTGACAAAACCCATCCATAAGATAAATTTCAGGATGAAATTGTTCTAAAGGGGGGAGCATGTAACACTAGTCAAAATAGGTCAATAACAATCGCATGTGATTATGCCAATCATGTAATGTGATTTTGTTAAACTAGTAATGTGATAAACGTGCTATGTAGTTTGTGATAAATTCTAATACAAATATGAACTTTCTTTATCATGCAACTCAAAGTATACGTTCATACGATTCCAAAAATTTAGAGAACGTCTGAATCTGACTTCGCATGAAGAAGCTATGATAAACCGAACACTATAAATCTCTATAATAAGAGCAATTTAAAATAAACTTAAATTTAACAATTTGAGTCTAAAAGAGATTTTTAGTACTTGTAAATACCTACGCATGGATATAAAAAACGTCAAAAATGGAGTTCGTATGCGAAAGTTATGACCTTCTGAAGATACAAGTGTCAGAAACCCTAATCCAACTGAACTCACGACATGAGCATAGAAACTCACGACGTGAGGAGTCAAATTGCCACATTTTGGATTTAGAAGGTGCGTGACGAGGCTACGAAGGGATAAGTTCCAAACTCACGACGTGATCAAGGATATCTCACGACGTGAGGATTCATCAGGCCACCTTCCGAAGCTAGGGACATAAATGGCAAGTCTACAAGATGATCATGCTTGACTCACGACGTGAGAGTCCAAAAAATTACTACAAATAGCAAGTTCGACCCCAGCCATTCTTGCATCTGAAACTCTTTCCTTCTTTCTCATTTGGTGAAGCCCTCTTGCATCCCGAGCCCCGATGACCTCGTAGCACTGACCATTTCTGCTTAGGTTACATAAAATCACGCTACTAAGGTGAGTTTCACAACCCCACTTTCTAATATTTTCGGTGGAAAATGCATGCTAAATATTGTATATACGTTACTGCTAAATATTGTATATACGTTACTATTATGTCTATATGATGGTATATTAGTATCAACGTAGATAGTTATATCAACCGAGATATAGTTATTCTAAATATAATATTTTGAATATATACAACTATTATTAACTTTTTAGCATGTTATTATACTAATGTAGATCTTGAGTTATACTTAGGATTCTATATATATGTTGTGTGCGATATAGTTCCGAAGTTATATTCGGAAGTTCTATATGTTAATTTATAAAGTATGTTGCTATTATTGGTTTTATGTCAAGATAAAACTTGGTATGCTATATGTTGTTATTGTTAGTTTTATGACAAGATAAAACTTGGTATGTTATATTTTGTTGTTGTTAATGGTTTTATGTCAGGATAAAACCTGGTTTTACTTCAAGTTATAATTGTTATACTACCTAAATGTTATGAAGTTAGGAGTAATGTTTAAAAGCATAGTCTAGTAACTTAGGATTTTAGAAATGAAAATCCTTTTGTTGTTAGAGCTATAGGGAGTCGTTGAAGTCTACATGAGTAATTGTATTCATTAACTAAGATTGGGGATCTTAGCAGAAATCCTCTGAACTGTAACCGTTAATCCCGTGTGAGAGAGGAAGTCGTGTATAGGTAGTATACAGGTTGACAACCCCACTTGTGATTGTTAGCTACAATCAACCATAAGTGAGTGACGAACTATCCTTTTACTTGTTATTGTTCCGGCGTCGATGAAGTGTGCGGTGTTGTTTCTCATGGAAATCATGAGTGTGTTGTTTCTCATGGAAATCATGAGTGCATTTTATCAGAGGTATTATGTCATAGTAGCTGTTACAGGCTCATGGTAGCAATTTGTTAGAAACGTTATATTCTGTCGTATACAAGTATTAATGTTAAGTACAAGTTGCCCCTACTTATACCCTAGGTTCAAAGAACGTTTACGTATAATACTTATTTGATATAACAACCCGTTATTTCAGGTCAATGTAATGTCTAAAAGTCGAGTCTTGTAATCTTTTTATGAAGTAGTAAGAATATGATAAAAAATGAAATGTTCAAAAAGCTCCGTTGGAGTACATTATGTGGTAGATATCGTGATAAGGTTTCCAAAAATATAAAGAACACAAAAATCCGAGTTATAACGAAGGAGTTATGACCAATCAAAGATTCGTAACACTACCGGTAAAGCATTGTTAAACATAAAACGAGAAATTTCAATAAAATACTCTTTAGCCTTAGGCGTCTAAATTAAAGTCATACATATCCCAAAACCGTGAACATACATAAAAAGAATGCCCAAATCTGACTTCATATGAGGAAGTTATGATTTTTCGAAGTTTTGGACGTAGCAGCAGACAACTAAAAACTAGAAATAGAGATCGAGCGACTTTTTGCCAACATTACCTAAACGAGAATCGAAGATGTCATCAATGGTATTGTAACGGTAAAAAGTCTGACGAAAACGGACATCAGATGAAGAAGTTATGGGTTTTTAACGGACTTTTCCTGTCCCGGCCTGTTAAATAATTCATAAATATAAAGTCAAAACTAGCCAACGGAGTGTAAATGAGAGTTGTAGAGTACAGTCTTACCTACGCGTGGATATAAAGAACGCCAGAAACGGAGCTCGTACGCGGGAGTTATGGAATTTAGAAGTTGTGTAAATCAAGTTACGCCCCGCGTAACCCTGTACGCCCAGCATACCAGGCGATAAGGGCGTAGTCCCATCGGCCACAGGCTCTCCCATCAGACAGAAGACCTCCCATCCGAAGTGCGTAAGCAATGACATCCCATTACGCCCCGCGTAACCCCGTACGCCCAGCGTACCAAGGCGGTTCAGCATCCCTATAAAAGGGATGCGAGGGTTCCGGGCAAAATGGCTCATTTCCTCTCTTTCTCCTATGTTTTTACTTAGTTTTGCGTGCAAGAAATATCCCGAAGCCCCGGTTTTCATACCCAAGTCCCAATGGAAGTTTTACGCTCCCGAGGTTCCCGAGAATCCCGAGAAAACCCGTTTTCCCCTGTCGAAGTTTTGCTCTGTTTTCATCTGACCATCTTCACTCTATCAAGTGAGTTCATACCCCTTTTATACACCCTCAAATACTTTATAATGTACTTTTGTTATACCTTGCATGCATTAGATTTATACAAAATGCATAGTATCCAGGGTAGCCATCCTTGTTAAACCATTTTATGCATTCAAAGAACTTATGATTTATGCTTTGTGAAACATTGTGAAAGAGGATTAACATTGCACACAAAACTATTATTTTAATACAAACTTAGTTGAGAATCCGTGAGATGACTACATCTTAAATGCTACCTTTTTGTTAAAAAGGTACTACCTAAAGTCCTGTCTATTATAACCAGAGTCTCCCGTTTGGAGAGCGTGTCAAATGTGTATAGATCTATACGGGAAGTCATGATCCCGCGCCCTGACTGTTAGCTACAGTCCTTTGGGTGACAGTTTGTCATAAACGTATCGACGTCTGAAGACCGTCGCCACAGGCATATTATGTTTAGTATGGTTATAAAACTCGCCGGATAGAAAATTAATATGGTATTCTGATTTTATGAATGAGTAGCTATTAAAACTATTATTCATCTAACGAGTGCGATCTTCTTATAGCTTTATCATATAAAACTATGCCTCAACCTTTTAAGCATGTCAGTTGCTTGCGATTTTCGGTCTTGGACATTAGAGACTGCCTGTTACTTTAGGAAAATAAGGGATTTTCATGTATCCAAAACAATCAACTAATAGGAAAATAATGGATTTTCTTGGTACAACCATTTACAATTCACGGCACGAACATTCATATGCATTTTCTTACTTTTATAAGAAAATAAGGTATTTTCTTGGAAAACGCACGAACTTTGGAATGGCCTACATTTTCTCAAAACCGCTTATGAACTCACCAACTTAATTGTTGACACTTTTTCTTTGGAATAACATGTATTCTCAGGGAACCGCTAAGCAATTTTGGAAACCAACTTTTGGGGATTAACGCTCTAACGTTAATTACTTCTTTAGAAAGATGTTTATGTATTTACCTTTTGAACATGTAACAAATACAATTATGTGAACATTTTGAAACCTTTATATGTATGGTGGTGTGTACTTTCCTTACTATGAACTGTTATGATACTGAATATGACGTCCTCCGCCCCCGAACGTTTCCGCCGTTCTGGTTTGGGGGTGTGACCGATTGGTATCAGAGCATTGTTTATAGTGAATTAAGTATATCAAAACCATTTTTGGTATACAACTATAAACACAATTGGGCAAAACCACTCTGAGTAAGAGTCATACTTAGAAAAAAAATTATTTATTTAATTTTTGTAAAGTAGGCATGCATTCATTTCATATTAATAACAGTTTCATAAATAGATCAATATAGAAGTATTATAAATAAATTGTGCAGTGCAGGTGAGCCCGGGGACATGTAATCGGAACTGGGATGAATATAGCCTGATCAACTATACTTGTCCAAGAGCTGACTAACGTGTGCCAAGGAGTGTCTGTAGTGGACAACAAATTTAAAACTTACCAAGATCATATCATTAAGAATACTATGGAAGTATTTGGGTATCTTCAACTGTCAAACTTAAGGGTAAATTTTACATGCTTTATCTTATAGTCAATTCTTAACCCTATTCTCGTATAGAATCAATGGCTGGATTCCATCACCCCGGCGACCCCTACTACCCCAACCAAGGTAATACGGGATGGATTGTAGACGATGCCGAGGAGGAACCCATGGAAGACGAAGAGGAGGAAGATTCAGATAGCTCAGCCTCAGAGCCTGAGGTAATCAATCCGCCAGCCGTCCGACCTCCATCTGTTCGACCTCCTTTCAGGATGGGATTTCAAGGACCAACTCCCGTCCAGGGAAGCCACATCCACCATTGGAGCCAGTAGCAAGGACTACGTCCTCCTTACGGTATGTGTCAGGACTTCTACGATGTCAGCGGAGGAAGTTCAGCTGATCGAGCACTCCCAGTTATGGTAGGAAAACTTGCCAATCAGGCTTATCAATCCAGAGTCCAAGCAAACCGAATTCACGAGGTTGACATGAGGATGGAGGATAACGCAACTGATATCTGTTGTCTAGACATGCTACAAGGGAATGCTCAACTCCACACCAACTCCCTCCAGGAGCAAATGACTGCAGCACTCTCCGAAATGAGGGATTTGAGGGAGCAACAAGCTGCCTTTGACAGACGTCTCATGGGATCCAAGCAATCGGATGCGGAGTCAAGCTCCAAGCACAACCCGCACCGCGAGTAGTTCTCGCCTAACTCCCAAATTTTGATATAGAATAGGACCATCGGCTAAAAGTCTTACTTTCTTTAACTTTCAGTAATCAGAGACTTTTAGAAAGGTCAATCTTTTTTTTATAACTTCGGATGTAACGCAACCATATGTTTAATATATATATATATATATATATATATATATATATATATATATGGCATATCTCTTTCGTGTGTTAATTCTGTGCTTTTCATTCGAGTTCATGAGTTTATCTATTGCTATTTAAACTCCATTTGTGAATCAAACTCAAAGCCCTGTGTAGGTCAAAGCAAGTTCTTGAACTATTAAAGATAGTCAACTCATTATCATTCAACCCTCAACCATGAAAACTAATAATCTTTCGTTTTTAATTCTTGGCAATGCGATGCCTCCTCGTCCAAACCTAAGACCCTGACCGGGAACGATACCAGCACCACCTCCACCACCAACTTATGATCCGGCCATGGTCCAGGCTGCTATCACATCAGCAGTAACTGCCGCCCTCTCTCAAATAAACTCCAACGGAAATAGAGGGGAAGGAAGCAGCACAAATCATTCCAACCATGGCACTGGTCATGGTCACGTAAGGGAATGTACTTACAAGGAGTTCTCCAACGCAAAGAAAAAAACTTTTAATGGCACTAGGGGAGTCATTGCACTGATGCAATGGTTCAAAAAGACCGAAACAATCTTTGAGATCTGCTCTTGCCAAGAAGCGAGCAAAGTCAAGTTCGCCGCTTGCACCCTCACTGATCGAGCCCGGACCTCACCTAGCGGAAAAGCCATGTGAAGTCCGTGACTCTCACCGTTGCCAACGCCATAAGTTGGGAGGACTTGAAGGTCCTACTACTGTAGGAATACTTCCTAAGGGTCGAGATACAAAAGCTAGAGCAGGAGCTCTGGAATCTGAAGATGACTGGGTCTGACCTAGTCGCCTACACGGCCAGGTTCAACGACCTTGCTGCCTTGTGCCCTACCATGGTCAACCCAGAACCGAAAAAGGTTGAGAGGAACATTTAGGGGTTGTCACCCCAGATTCAAGGTCACGTCTTGGCCTTCAACCCTGTCACTTTCAACAACGTTAAGCGCCTGGCTCAGCGACTCATCAACCACGGGGTCAAACAGGGTACTGTTGCAGCTACTGCCGATCCATCAAAGGTGGTACAGGGCCAGGGAAGGCCTTGGAACAAGAGAAAGGGGCAAACCCTTCAGGGGAACCCCAAGAAACAACAATTGGTAGCGGCTCACACTGTTACTGTTCCTGCCACCATTGCACCCACAAGTTCATACAGTGGGAGATTTCCGAAGTGCAACTAATGCAACTTCCACCACCACGGTCCTTGCAGTGACTTCAAATGCACAAGGTGCAATAAGAAGAGACATACGGTCCGCTTCTGCAAGGATCCAACCCAACAAGCTGCCCCCACTGCTAATGTCGGAGTAAGCCGCGCCTTCTTTGAGTGCGGGGCCACAGGGCACTAACACAGGGACTGCCCGAAGGCAAACAACAGGTATACCGGCGGAAGGGGCCGAGTGTTTGCAATGGGACAGGATAAATCTATTGCATACCCCATTGTTGTTACGGGTACGTTTCTTCTCGATAACTCGTATTCATGCATTTTGTTTGATAGTGGAGCGGAGACGAGTTTTGTGAGTCATAATTTTAAAGGCCTGCTGAAACAAACACCCCAATCATTAAGTGATCCGTTTATAGTAGAAATGGCCAACGGTAAAACAGAAGGCACTAAGGAGATATACTTAAAATGTACCCTAACTCTAAACGATAATCCCTTTCCAATAACCCTCATGCTAGTCTCGATTAAGAGTTTCGATGTCATCATAGACATGGACTGGCTGAGTTCTCATCATGCGGACATTTTATGTTACGATAAGGCCGTTCGCCCTAATCTGCCAACTGGCGAAACCCCCATTATCTATGGAGACAAACCCAGTACCACTCTTCGTATTATCTCGTGTATCCAAGCTCAGAAGTGCCTACACAAGGAATGACACGCGTTTTTAGCACATGTCGTGGATGTGAAACACGAAGTCCAGGACATCAAGAGCATGCCTGACTTATGCGAGTTTCCCGATGTTTTTCCCGAAGATCTTCCAGGAATACCACCCGCGAGACAAGTCAACTTCAGAATCGATCTGATTCCCGGACCTACCCCAGTAGCCAAAAGCGCCCTTTCGATTAGCCCCAGCGGAGATGCAGGAGCTATCCAGCCAACTGAATGAGCTACTCAGTAAAGGATTCATCAGGCCGAGCTACTCGCCTTGGGGAGCACCAGTGTTGTTTGTGAGAAAGAAGGACGGATCAATTAGGATGTGCATCGACTACCGAGAGCTCAACAAACTTACCATCAAGAACCAATATCCCCTACCACGAATCGACGACCTATTCGACCAACTCCAAGGAGCCAACTACTTCTCCAAGATCGATCTGAGATCGGGATATCACCAGCTACAAGTCCTGGAGAGTGATATTCCCAAGACGGCCTTCCGAACAAGATACGCGCATTACGAATTTGTAGTGATGTCGTTTAGACTAACCAATACCCCTGCCGTATTCATGGACTTAATGAATCGGGTATGTCGTCCATTCTTGGATAAATTTGTGATAGTATTCATAGATGACAAACTCATTTATTCAAAGAGTAAAGAAGAGCATGGCCAACATCTGAGACAAGTCTTAGAGACATTACGAGCTGAGAGACTTTATGCGAAATTCTCAAAATGCGATTTTTGGATTAGGAAGGTAGACTTCCTAGGTCACGTGGTCAGCGAAGAAGGAATCCACGTGGACCCATCTAAAATCAAGGCTATCGAAAATTGGTCTGCACCAGTTACACCAACGTAGATTCGCCAATTTCTAGGCCTTGCTTGTTATTATCGAAGGTTCATTCAGAACTTCTCCAGCATCGCAAAGCCTCTTACCTCCCTAACTCAAAAAGGTGTGACCTATAACTGGGGAGAAAAGCAATATGCTGCATTTCGGACTCTGAAAGAGGCCCTATACAGTGCACCCATTTTTTCTCTTCCAGATGGGATCGAAGATTTTGTGGTGTATTGCAATGCTTCGAATCAAGGGTTTGGCTGTGTGCTAATGCAGCGAGGAAAGGTTATTGCGTATGCCTCACGACAACTGAAAACACATGAAGTCAACTACACCACTCATGACTTAGAACTTGGGGCTGTGGTCTTCGCTCTAAAAATCTGGAGGCACTACGTATACGGTACCAAGTGCACCATCTTCACACACTAAAAGAGCCTTCAACACATATTCGACCAAAAGGAGTTGAACATGAGACAACGACGTTGGGTTGAATTGCTCAACGACTACGAATGTGAGATTCGTTATCATCCGGGAAAGGCGAACGTAGTGGCAGATGCCCTTAGTCGTAAAGAGCACTCTGGTCGAAGGGTGAAGTCATTAACCATGTCGATCCACTCGCATATGTCAACACAAAGCAAGGAAGCTCAAATAAAAGCCTTGAAACCCGAAAACATGACAGGTGAAACCCTTAGAGGGATGGACAAGAATCTAGAGATCAAGAGTGACGGAGTGCACTACCTCATGAACCGAATCTGGACACCAAAGTTTGGTGGCTTCAGAAAGATAGTTATGAACGAAGCACACAAGACTCCATACTCTGTACACCCAGGTTCAGATAAGATGTATCTAGATCTCAAACTACTCTACTGGTGGCCAAACATGAAAGCAGAAATTGCTACCTATGTGAGCAAGTGCTTGACTTGCACCAAGATAAAAGTAGAACACCAAAAGCCCTCAGGTCTACTCCATCAACCCGGAATACCTGAGTGGAAATGGGAACAGATTTCCATGGACTTCATTACAAAACTACCCAAGACTCAGGGTGGTCACGATACCATTTGGGTGATCGTCGATAGACTAACCAAGTCTGCTCATTTCTTACCAATCAAGGAATTTGATAAGATGGAAAAGCTAACGAGAACCTACATCCGAGAGATCGTGCGACTTCATGGAGTGCCTATGTCTATCATCTCGGATAGAGACAGTAGATTCACTTCCAGATTCTGGCAATTGTTGCAAAAATCCATGGGAACAAGGTTGGATATGAGTACAGCCTATCACCCACAAACCGAAGGATAGAGTGAGAGAACGGTCCAAACTCTAGAAGACATGTTGCGAGCATGTGTGATCAACTTTGGTAAAGCGTGGGATGTTCACTTACCATTAGTCGAGTTCTCTTACAACAACAGTTATCATACTAGTATCAAGACTGCTCCATTTGAAGCCCTTTACGGTCGTAAGTGCATATCAACTCTGTGCTGGGCGGAAGTGGGTGACACGCAGTTGGCAAAAGGTCTAGTCCCTGATAGCACTCTCATTGGTCCGAAGATCATTAGGGAAACAACTGAAAAGATCATTCAAATTCGAAAGCGGCTGAAAACCTCTAGGTATAGGCAAAAGAACTATGCCAACAAAAGACGAAAATCCTTGGAATTTCAGGTTGGTGACCGCGTTCTACTGAAGGTCTCACCCTGGAAGGTCATGATAAGCTTTGGGAAGCGTGGAAAGCTAAATCCAAGGTACATTGGACCCTTCGAAATTACTTCAAGGATTGGTTCAGTAGCTTACAGACTTCAACTTCCAATCGAGCTTAACAAAGTAAATCCAGTGTTCAACGTATCGAACCTGAAAATGTGTTTGTCCGATGAAACTCATGTGATCCCACTCGATGAAATCGAACTTAACGAAAATCTTAACTTTGTGGAAGAACCCGTCGAGATCATGGATAAGGAAATCAAACGAACTAAACAGAGTCGCATACCAATAGTGAAGCTTTGCTGGAACGCTAAGCGTGGACCTGAACTCACTTGGGAGCGAGAAGATCAGATGCAACAAAAGTACCCGCATCTCTTCACTAGTCCATTGGCAATTATTTCGTAATTAATTTCGGGACGAAATTCCCTCTAACGGGGGGATGATGTAACAACCCATTATTTCAGGTCAATGTAATGTCTAAAAGTCGAGTCTTGTAATCTTTTTGTGAAGTAATAAGAATATCATCGAAAATGAAATGTTCAAAAAACTCCGTTTGAGTACATTATGAGGTAGATATCGTGATAAGGTTTCCAAAAATATAAAGAACACAAAAATCTGAGTTATAACGAAGGAGTTATGACCAATCAAAGATCGTAACACTACCGGTAAACGTTGTTAAGCATAAAATGAGAAATTTCAATAAAATACTCTTTAGCCTTAGGTGTCTAAATGAAATTCATAGATATCCCAAAACCGTGAACATACATAAAAAGAACAACCAAATCTGACTTCATATGAGGAAGTTATGATTTTTCGAAGTTTCGGACGTAGCAGTAGACAGCTAAAAACTCGAAATAGAGATTGAGCGACTTTTTGCCAACATGACCTAAACGAGAATCGAAGATCTCATCAATGGTACTACAACGGTAAAAAGTCTGACGAAAACGGACATCGGATGAAGAAGTTATGGGTTTTTAACGGACTTTTCCTGTCCCGGCCTGTTAAAAATAAATAATAAATATAAAGTCAAAACTAGCTGATGAAGTCTAAATGAGAGTTGTAGAGTACAGTCTCACCTACGCGTGGATATAAAGAACGCCAGAAAAGGAGCTCGTACGCGAGAGTTTTGGAATTTAGAAGTTTTGTAAATCGAGTTACGCCCCGCGTAACCCCGTACGCCTAGCGTACCAGGCATAGTCCCATCGGCCACAGGCTCTCCCGTCGGACAGAAGACCTCCCATCCAAAGTGCGTAAGTAATGACGTCCCATTACGCCCTGCGTAACCCCGTACGCCCAGCGTACCGAGGCGGTTCAGCCTCCCTACAAAAGGGATGCGAGGGTTCCGGGCAAAATGGCTCATTTCCTCTCTTTCTCCTGCGTTTTTACTCCGTCTTGCGTGCAAGCAATATCTCGAAGCCCTGGTTTTCATACCCAATTCCCGAAGGAATTTTTACGCTCCCGAGATTCCCGAGAATCCTGAGAAAACCCGTTTTCTCCTGTCGAAGTTCTGCTCGGTTTTCATCTTACCATCTTCACTCTATCAGGTGAGTTCATACCCCTTTTATACACCTTCAAATACTTTATAATGTACTTTTAATACTTTTTGGGGGAGAATACAATTAAACACCCGGTTAATATCGAGTGAAAACGTGAATACTCTTGTTATACCTTGCATGCATTAGATTTATACAAAATGCATAGTATCCAGGGTAGCCATCCTTGTTAAACCATTTTATGCATTCAAAGAACTTATGATTTATGCTTTGTCAAACATTGTGAAAGAGGATAAACATTGCATACAAAACTATTATTTTAATATAGACTTAGTTGAGAATCCGTGAGACGACTACATCTTCAATGCTACCTTTTTGTTAAAAAGGTACTACCTAAAGTCATGTCTATTATAACCAGAGTCTCCCATTTGGAGAGCATGTCAAATGTGTATAGATCTGTACGGGAAGTCATGATCTCGTACCTTGACTGTTAGCTACAGTCCTTTGGGTGACAGTTTGTCATAAACTTTTCGACGTCTGAAGACCATCGCCACAGTCATATTATGTTTAGTATGGTTATAAAACCCACCGGATAGACAATTATTATGGTATTATGATTTTATGAATGAGTAGCTATCAAAAGTATTCTTTATCTAATGAGTGCGATCTTCTTATAGCTTTATCATATAAAACTATGCCTCAACCTTTTAAGCATGTTAGTTGCTTGCGATTTTCGGTCTTGGACCTTAGAGACTGCCTGTTACTTTAGGAAAATAAGGGATCTTCCTGTATCCAAAACAATCAACTAATAGGAAAATAAGGGATTTTCCTGGTACAACCATTTACAATTCACGACACGAACATTCATATGCATTTTCATACTTTTATAAGAAAATAAGGGATTTTCTTGGAAAACACATGAACTTTGGAATGGCGTACATTTTCTCAAGACCGCTTATGAACTCAACAACTTAATTGTTGACACCTTTTCTTTGCAATAAATTGTATTCTCAGGGAACCGCTAAGCAGGTTTGGAAACCAACTTTTGGGGATTAACGCTCTGACGTTAATTACTTCTTTTGAAAGATGTTTATGTTTTTACCTTTTGAACATGTAACAAATACAATTATGTAAACATTTTGAAACCTTTATATCTATGGTGGTGTGTACTTTACTTACTATGAAATGTTATGATACTGAATATGACGTCCTCCGCCCCCGAACGTTTCCGCCGTTCTGGTTTGGGGGTGTAACATTTGATAAGTAGACTATTATACCTTATATATATATATATATATATATATATATATATATATATATATATATATAAATGTTGGAGCGTCAAAATGATACTTTCAAAACTATACTTTTGAACTTAGAAAAAGTATTATTTTCATATGGAGTCAAAACCTGTGAACTCACCAACTTTATGTTGACGTATTTAAAAATACATGTGAATCCAGGAACTTGAAAAGCCGGTATGTATTCAAACAGGAGAAGTTTTACTATTACCCTTTCTGTTCATTAAGAAGTATGCCATAGTCGGATATTATGTAATAAGTACTAGGAAAATAATAATGTAACTTTCAATCATCAATAAAGGTTTGTATTTACTTTAGTATTGTTCAATGTATGTTATATAACTGTGATACGATGAATGACGTTACACCACCTGGTGTTTCCGCCGACAGCCGGGGTGTGACAATATATGTTAAGATCCTAACGTGTAAACTTAAGAATTATAACACTATGGTGTTATCTTAAGTTGGGATTTTCCCCAGTAATTTGCTAAGGTTTATAACACTAACGTGTTATCTTAAGTTGGGATTTTTCCCTAGTAATTTGCTAAGGTTTATGACACTAACATGTTATCTTAAGTTGGGATTTTCCCTAGTAATTTGGTAAGGTTTATAACACTAACGTGTTATCTTAAGTTGGGATTTTCCCCAATGATTTGTTGAGATCTATAAACGTGTTTTTGTTATCATAAATTAGGATCTTCCCAAGGAAATGTCTTAATCTTATCGTATTATCATGTTACAAACAAGGATCCTTCCCAATTATTTTCTAAGATGGCATTATTCCTAGTTAATCCCTAAGGTGCGATCCTCCCGGGTTTACTAAGCAAAAGTCCAACAAGGATCTTCTATGATGATCTCCTAAAGCAAGGATCCATTCATATGCAAACTTCAGGATCATACTAAGGGAATCACAACCTCAGACTTCTCCTAAGTCAAAAGATTAGTAACCCTAAATATCACCAGGTTCTATCCATCTTTTAAAATTATTTTTTCCTACATAATGTTTGAAGGTTTATTATCCTAAAAGATCTTAACTATTTTAAGATTCCAAATTGATGACTAACTATTTTCAGTTCATTCATATCTTAAAGAGTTCTCGTAAGGCTTGAACTTTTTAGGATCTTGATTATGTGAGGATCCTCGGAAATCTTATTGCTACAACCACACAAATCAGTCGCGCAAGCAAGGAAATATAAAACAACCATGGATAAAAAAAAAGAGTTGTACACCAACTCCACAAGAAAGAAAAATAATTTTCTTATACAAAACCATGCAAAAATCTCTATCGGACAGGCCTAAACCATAGTTTGGTCATCATCGCCTGGGGTCTTCGCCTTCTCATTCACCCTTGGTTGCTGCCCTTTAGGATTCTGACAGGTGTTAACAGGCTCACCAGTTAATTTGGCTAAGCCCGCACGCCACCCAAAGTGATTCAAGGATCCTTTATTTTCCACATCTTTAGCTAATTTTATTTGGCTTCCCAAACATCCACGACAGCGTTGGTCTTTACCTCGTTGATCACCTCCTCCATCTTCGAGACGTGTTCCTCCTCTTTCAAGGCATTCTTTTTTCTCAAGAGCTCTACCTGTTTCAAGATATCATCGTTGGTTTTTTTCCACACTATCTCTTGCTCTTTGATAGCTTGCTCAACCCTCTCAAATTGTATCCTCAAGTCAGCAGAGATCTGGTCGGAGAACTGAAACAAAAATGACATCAGAAATGATAAAAACAAAAATACGAAAAGCAAAACTATTTTGGCACTTACAGCCTAATAAAAGGAAACCAACTTCTGGAGTGCATCCTCCACTCCGAGATTCTCTAAGCTTAATTCCATAGTCCCAACGGTTTTTCTCTTTTTAGATCTCGAATTCTTCATCGTTATATCTATAGAAGTCCTTTTGATAGGGAAAGAGGATGAAGCCTTGTCCTTCTTTACCACTAATTGACCACTGGACACAACCGGGTCAAGATCGGCAAGAGTGAAGTGAGCACTAGATCGTGAAACCTTGGATCCTGAGCGTGACAGTAAAAACCATAAGAAGTTAGGATCCTTTATGTAAAAGAAGGATGAATTATGGATCCTTACCCTTCGACATAGAGATGGTGGCAAGGGAACGTTCTTGATGATTGACCTGAATGATCTTTCTGACTCGGAAAGGGCAAAAAAGTTGTGAATTCTATCATCGGTATCTTTGGCATGAGGGGCGAGTTCTTCAAATTTAAAAGCTTTAAAAAATCAAGCAAAATATGAAATATGAATATCAGGATTGTTAGTGAAAAGATATGAACCATACCCTTTTTTTTTACCTAAGACTATGGTAACAAATTTTCGTCAGAAATGGAGTCACATTTCACAAAAAAGTATTTTCCTTTCCAAGCACCACCATTATGCTTAGATTTCAAGACGATATGCAATCAATCGGTTTTGACTTTTAATAGGAAATGGAAATTCGTAAAGGTCGAAAGGTCATAGACATACGCTAACTCGTTTAAACTAATGTTGAGACCCATGGAGCAGTTCAGACTATCGATCCAGTAAAGGGTTCTCCAAAATGATGGCATGGCTTGGATATCCAAGATTTTATTAATTTCAAAGAATTCGGAGACGATTTCAGGAAAGGGATAAGTAAGACCTAAGGTAAAAGGATATTCAGGAAAAGAAATCCACGAAGATGAAAGAAAGTCTGGCTAGATCCTCGAATCAAAAGCTCCAAAAATTGTGCCGACAAGGAAAGTTTCGGCTGATTTCAAGGTTTTGATATCTTCGCCATCAAAAGTGCAAGTTTCTTTGTAAGATAAGGCTTTTGTCTATGAAATCGTCGTCAAGAATACCAATAACACTTGTGCAGGAGCGAGTTGATTTTTTGACCATATTTAAAAACAAAGAAGGAGAAAAAGAGACAAAGGTAGTACCTTCGATGATATTTAGTGAATGTCCGGAAGAAGATCTAAAAGAGTAAGACGAAATTGAAAGACCGGATACCCTATTTATACAACAACAATGGAAAGGTAGATGGGTGATTTGACCTATTCTAATGGCTAGAAATATATATGTTCAAATTTAAATTACCCTATTCGTTAGAACTTTTCACTTCATTTTTTACTTTAAAAGTATACCTCTAAATATTCGAAAACTAACAATATTTCATGGGTGTAATTTGGGGGCAATTGTTAGGGGCAAGATCCCAAATTCATATTCAGGATCCTTAATATTCCTGAAGTCTCAGGATCCTTAAACATATCTCATGATCCTAATGATTACCACTAATATTTCCTAACACTTATAACGACTATATTCTTCTTTCTTTTTCTCACATGCGCAGAATTATTCAACACAAGACTCATTCTCAACGACAAACAAGCTTAAGACCCAGGAATACCAAGTCAAACAACATGCAAATACTTGTTCAAGGAAGATCTTGGAAATCTCGAACTTCTTGTTGTTTACCTTAGACTATAAATAACACATGTCCATCGCACACTACTATAACATCCCAAAAATTCATGACCAAAAATTTCATTTTTAGTTATTAATAAAACCATAGTTATCTGACCATTCCATCAAAACATGAGTCAAAGTATTTCAAAACATTATTATCAGAGTTTCCAAACAAAAGCATCAGAGTAAACATCCCAGTCTAAACATCATGGTGTGTGCAATGCAGTCATCCCGATCCCTTCTTTTTGCAACTGGAAGTACCTGAAACCAAAATTAAAAATCGTAAGCACGAAGCTTAGAGAGTCGCCCCAAACTACCACATACCATACACATAATCATATATACTGGGCACCCGCCCCTTCTCCCCCCCCCCCCCACGGGCATCAGCCAGTGTCCGGCATCAGGACCCGCCTGGCATCGAGTGCCTCTTGGTATATAGATATGTTTCTCCCATACCTCGCATGTCACTAGGCCCCGCGCGAAATACAAATACAAACAATATCATATAACCATGCTTGCATATAAAGAATCATACACGGTACTATATGTTCCAGTCCTAAGGCCTCGCCTATCATGGGCCCCGCCCTTACTCTGCTAATGATGAGATATGGAGCCCCATTGTCACACCCCAAAACCAAGAACAACGGAAACGTTCTGGGGCGGAGGACATCATGTACAGTATCACAACAATGTAAAGTAGTAAACAAGCAACAACATCATCCATTGCAGTAATAATAGAATTATTATACAAGTATGTTCTATCAAATTTTGATAAACACTAAAGCATAAATCAAAATGAAAGATGAGTCTTCAACGAGCTCCATCTTCCATATTCCTTGCATCGGTACCTGTCTATGATGACCTGAGGATACAAGTAATTTTGAAAGCGAGTATCAGCTTTGAAGCTGGTGAGATCATAAGTATTTTAGTGTCTTAATTTGTATGTAAGAACTTGTAAGTTTATGAACTGTAAGTATGGAAAATGTATATGAATTATAAGTATTGAAAATGTATATGAACTGTAAATGTAAAAATGCTTGTAAAACAACTGGAAACGTTTGAAAACCCCTAGAAATCCCTATGATTCCTACTATTATATAAAGCGTATCTTCTACCAAGACCCAACTGTTCTCAATGTTGTCTTCTACCAAGACTTAACTATTCTAAATGTTCGTTTCTTGTAAAAGTGTGTAATTTTCCCAAGTGTAACTATCATTTACAAAATATAGTTTTTACATTTAATGTTTAAGTGAAATAATCACTAAAATGTGAAAGGGGGAAATTAATGTAGTACTGTAGTGTTGTATTATAGGAACTACTGCTGTACTAACTACCTTAAACCGGATTTATATTAAGGCATCATGTGATTAATTGTACCATACTATCGACTAGTAACAACGACATAAGAATGGTCGTAAAAAGGTATGACGTTTGGCACCCGCATACCTGCAGGTCCCGCTGTAGCTAGCAGCAAGGTGTAGGATAGTCAATCCAGTATAGATCTATACGCAAACTCACGCTCTCCCTTCAAGAGACTCTGGCTACAACTCGGGCCATGACATTTAAGGCATGCTGCGATACATATCACAAAAATTAACGTATTCTTATATATGTAATGTAATGAACTATTCTAGCTATAATGTACATGCTCTCTACCTAGCAAGTATAGTAATGTACTCGTTCTAGTATCGTTGTATATGTTCTCTTTCTAGTATAGTTGTATATGTTCTCTTTCTAGTATAGTTGTATATGTTATCTCCTAGTATAGTTGTATATGTTCCTCTCTACTATAGTTGTATATGTTCTTCTCTAGTATAGTTTTATATGCTCTTATAGTAGTAAGTATTGACTCAAGAATGAACTAACTCATAGTATGATATTGTGTTCTAGTAATAGTTCTAGTATCTTCCTAAACTACCCATATGGTAGTTTACTAGTAATCTAACTGGTACGTATGGACATGGATGTATACCCTTGCTACCCAACGACATGGGATGAACTGGAAGGACCTTTTATGACTATATATGTACACATGATATATAACTAATACTTAAACGACCTTCGGACAAGTACCCGATATCCCACCAGACCACATCTCAAGCGCGAAAAGGAAATAGGGTGGATAGCCTTCCTAAGTCTTTTAAACATTTCTTATATAACTATACATACAGAGGCATGCAATTTATAATATAAAAGCATAAAATAAGATTTGTAAAACCTTTGAACATAAATATTTTCTAAGAAAAGATCGACTTGATGTCGATCTATAAAATGGTTTCGAAGGCATGGGTTTGATAAAACAGTTTAGTATAAAGAACATTTTTTTGAAACAAAATTATAAATAAGTTTGAAATGTAATATACATAATAAAATGTATAGTGTAATAAGGAGTTTTTAAACACATAAAGTGTTTATGAAAAACATTTGAAGGAAACTGTTTGGTAAAATGGCTAATGAGTAGCCAATCATTTGAATGTTGCTTATTAATCACATGTGATTGATATAATAATTAGCATAATTCTACTTGTATACCCCCCCCCCCCATAAAACATTAAAAACAGTTTAAAACATTGATTAAGGGGTATGAACTCACCTACAGTAAGTGACTGGAATTGAACGAACTGTTATCGTAAGGAAGGATCAGACAAGTGCTTGGTGTCAAGTGAAGACTTTAGACACACAAAATGATCCTAATTACATATTAAGACATATGTATATAAATAATTAGTGATTAAAACACTAATTATACAAGAATAAACATTTTAACGCGAGGAAAATACTTTTGGTCAAGTGCTAGGAGGCAAATGGGTTGCAATAAAGGAGTGCAAAACATCTAATGGGAGTTTATGGTCAGATGACCATATGCTTTGGAGTTTATGGCCTAGGGGAGTAAACTCCTGGCCGTAAACTCTCAATAAGGTCTCTAAATGAAGCTTAGAATTAATACAACTCTAGTGGTGAATTGTTTCAAGGCTAAATCAAGTGTTTGGGTGACATTTGCCCCCTTTATAGGGGTTTACGGCCCTGGGACCATATCCCATGGAGATTACGGCCGTAAACTCCTTTGGGGGAAGGTTTATGGTGTTTTCAAGTACCTAATTTAACAAGGAATGAATCAAGGCAATTGTCCAAGGCTTTAGGGGGATTTATGGCATCAATTGGCACCATTTAATGGAGTTCACGGCCCTGGAACATCTTGGGCTGTGAACACCTTTTTCTTGGTGTTCTAAGTGTGTTAGCTACTCCTAAACTCATTTAGGTAAGTGCCCAAATTAGTATCTTGGCTTAAGGAGGGGTTTTAAGGAATTTTGGCACTAAACATGGAGTTCACGGCCCAAGAACCTCCTTGTCCGTGAACTCACTTTCATCATTGATTTTAATTGATTTTGGTGTCCTAAACATGCAATGGTGGGTTCTAGTTCGAGTTTTAAATCTTTGAGGGTCATTGGGACACTTTTGGCCCTTAAAATGGAGTTTACTCCCCAAGTGTTCTTGGGCGGTAAACTCCCAAATCTTGGTGTCTTGTTCCGATTTTGATGTTTTCTAGTCCTATACACACTAGCATACAAGTCTAAGGTAGTTACAAATCACGGGGAAAGGACTAGGTAGCATTTAAGCCACATATTGGAGTTTACTCTCCAAGAACGTTCTTGGGCGGTAAACTCCCGAATCTAGTTGTTTTGTTATGAAATTGATGTTTCTAAACACAATCTAAGCTATATAACATAACTAGATCGAAGTACTCACAATTTGGGATAAACCCGAAGATCCTTGAGAGAGAATTTTGGCTTTTCTCTAATTGGAAATGTAACTAATGAACTATTTGGTTCAGTTTTCTATATGTAGTCCTGGGATTTTTGACAAAAAATATTTTTATTCCCAGAATGAACTCTAATATCCTAAAGTTTTGGAATAACAGTGTTGCACAAAACCCTAGTGCATCCACTCTCCTAATATCTCCTTAAGTGTAAAATCCTGAAAACTGCCAAACTTATACTTGAAGTCTGAATTTTCACTGTAACTGTTCTACTTCTATTGGCTTCAAATGTTTTGTACAGAATGGAAACTTCGGGTTGTCACATCATCCCCCTGTTAAAGGGAATTTCGTCCCGAAATTAGAACTTAGATAAGGAAGTAGGTACGAATGATCGAGTCGTGAGGAGGAAACATCCTAATCGATTGGTTCTAGCGCACCTCAGTGAAATCGGTTTCTCGGTTGGCAAACCAACGAACCTTCACTAACTGGCGACGGCGTTGCTTCGTCCGCTTGACCTCTTGGTCGAGGGTCACTACAGTTCTAATACGAAGGCAAGGATCTCGACGAGTGGACTTACAAGAGTCCTAACGGAAAGGTAAGGTTTCATGATCGAGACGCTAAGAGTAGAATGTACGTTACTGAGTCAGCGGAGTAGGTCTAGTGTGTGTGAGACACAGGACCGATTCTGATAAGAATCTCGGAGGTCCTAACTATATTGGATTTAGCTTTCTACGCTTTACGAAGCGTATTAAGCCGTTCCCGAGTGAGACTTCCTAAAGAATTTGGTCACTCACTTGGAATTCCAATGGTTTCTTTTTCTTGTTTAACTTCTCAGACAAAGGCCACCCCTTGCTGGGTCAAAGTCGTATGGTTTCCTGTGATTTGCGAGGGTTTCTGGATGAACTATGACAGTAGGTCTGTAAGACCTAGAATTTGGCGAAAGATTGTCGGCGTCTCTGGTGTCGACAAATGCTCAACGGTTTTGACAAATTGAAAGAGTACTCAAAATTTCCCACATTACTAACAGTGTGTCATAGAAATTTGACTCTTCAATTTCAAAACTCGTGCTTAGAGAACTTCGCTAAAAGTTCCTCTGTAGGAAATGTTTCCATGGGTTTTCTTCTTACCACGAGGGTAGATAAGTAAGTCATTACATGGAGAAATGACGAACTGATCCAAGTAAGAAAGACGTACCCTACTCATTTAGTTCATGAAAACTATGAGCATATTGGTCCTATCCGAAGGGTATCCCTACGGACTCGAAGTGTCCACATCGAGTTCGGAAGATAGTCTTCCGGACATCCTTCCCTAACACTCGAACTGGTGATATTCGGATCTCAGAACCATTTCTGAAAGTAATTATTTCCTTGCGTTTGCTCAACCATTTCATCTATGCGAGGCAGAGATAACGATTTCTAAAGAAAATCTTGACGGGGTCCTTGATATCCGAGGCACATACGATGCAATCTGTCGATCTCTGGGAGAATAACGTTGGGGTTCTCTAGGGTGAGAAGCCTAGTCTTCTAATTCTATTTCTGTGTGGTTCGCTAAGTTGTATGTACTGTTCTTGTGTCTCCGTAGGTGTTTAAGCAAATGGGAGATCCGTTTACGGGAGTCGTACTGGGTTCTAAGTTTGTTCACATGACAATGTGATTACTCGTAGACTTAGGCAGTTCTCCATCCTGAAGTTCATATTAGAATTCATACATGGTTTCAAAATCACAATTTTGTGTATACGAGTCGTATATAATTAAGATTAAAAAGGTAGTCGAATAACTGCTTCTTTTTTAAGCTCACATCCTATCGAGGGAAAGAAGTTAAAGTGGAATCATCAATTCTACACCTGTAGAACCTTGATTATATATCACTCTTATCCATACATTCCTCAGTGATAGATCAATCGTATAAATCCTTGGATTGAACTTGACGTACTGCACGAGTGGCACTTTGGGGATTTCTTCGGAAAGAAAATAACTAAGAGGTACTCCTGGCATGAGTACTTCGGTGTTCTGATATGATGGCTTCGCTGGAAAAGTGATCTAGAAGAAAGAGATGTACGTATGAAGTTGTTTTTGTGAGGATCAAATTGAATCGAATCGTATGATAATGTCGGAATCATACTGAAACTTAAAGACATTAGAGTTACAGTACTTTAGATTTACCACAAGACTAATGCCGCGAATAAGATATACTACAAAAGACAAGTATACGCAGCACGAGAATCCCTATACAGACAGGATCTCGCAAAAGGTAAGACTCTAGTTGCACTAGTTCTGGATAGTTTATAAGTCTGTTACAACAACATGCCTAAGTTACATTAACGAGGGTTCCGGCGTAGGCTCTCCTGCAACTGTGATCCTGAGAATCTTCCCATCAGCACCCGAATTCTTTGCTATCGGACAATCTTTCATGAAGTGTCCAATTTCACCGCATTGGTGACATATCTGGACAGCTCCAATATTGGTGGTGGAAGTGAGGTGTTTAACCAGTGTTATGTGGACACGAGTGCCTTCCTCATTACTCCACCTTGGAAATTGCTTCCTAAAGCATTCGGCTTTATAACTACTCTCGTGTGTAGGGTTAGTCCCGATGAAAGGGACTTGAGTGATGGGTCGTGCCGGTGCTCCACAGCCACGAGCATGGTGCCCTATTTTTAGGCAATTGCAACACTGCATCTCATGGCAAGCCCCATGATGATGGAAACTACACTTATCACACTTCGGGAGTTTTCCCTCGTATGGCCTGCTCAGTACTGGGATGGCAGGGGTTTCCACTTTTTGTTGTTGCATAGCCAGCCTTTGGGATTTCTTGCGTTCTTTCTGAGCTTGACGCTTTCGTTTCTTGTTCTCTGTCTTTTGGCTTTGCGAGCCTGTAACTGTTACTGTTTGGCGACTTCCTGGATTGATACTACAATTGGAATCTTCAATCCCAACATCAGCATTGCTTGTGTTGATAGCGCTACGGTGCGCAAGGACAGCTGTCACGACAGCCATCACGGCAGTTGTAACTGTCGTTTGAAAGGTAGCGGCGTCTATAGGAAAGGCGGAGGTTTCGTCGTTCGACTGATTGCTTCCGGATGATGACATGATTATCCCTATGATGCAGTCCTAGCACGGAATGGAAGTATGTTCGCGAAGGTTCACCTACATCCCTATGATGCAGTCCTAGTAATGGGTAGAAGTAAGTTCGTAGAATGGTCTCAAGACGTTTGTCGTTCAAGCCGAGGTAACGTGGGTTGGTGAATAACAGGATCCAACCACTGAAAGAGACTTGGAATTGTCTCCGGAGCTAAATTACTATAGTCCAATGACTTGACTAAAGCAGGTTTCAGATAGACTCCAATGAAAGTATGATAAGAGTACTTGAATAAAGAATGACAAAGGAGTTAGCCGGCTGTCAATATCTTTGATATTCACGACGTAAAGATTCGGGAAAATGACCTTGTAAAGGTCTTACATCATATCCAGAGAAGATAGTTCCCGACAGCATAAAGACTTAACAAAAGTACTTACAGTACAAGATAATTTCATAGAAAATTCCACATCGGGCATAGACAGAAAAACGATTCCCTTTTAACAAGGGGAATAAAGTAAAGCATCTACTACCGGCGACGGTCATCCCTCTGGTGAACTCTCAGTTCAGCCAGTTGACGTACCATGTCGAGCAGGTGTCTTTCGTACACTCTCTGGCGTACTCGGAGCTCTATGACTTCGGCTCGTGATTCAGCTAGTGCTTGCAGCAGGGTTTCATGGTTTCTCTCTGATCTCTCGCGAGTATCTTCTAGACGAATGGTGCGGAGGGTATGCATTCTCGCATTAGCAACAACTTCGGTAATCTGATGTAGGGCTGTCCTGCCTTGAATCTCATTTCGGGCCACTCCACGGACCAAGATTGGCAAGGTCCTGTCTGCTGAGCCCCCATTGCTCAGGTCGTAAAAGCTTCAGTCGCCATTAAATGGCATGGACTGATCTTGTCCTTGGCTCCATGTTTCCAAGCATTCCACCCACTCAGGCGTCGGGCCATGAAAAGTCGGACGAGGGTTAGGAATTGGAAAGGGAGCTGCTTGGAGTAGGTTCTCAACCTCCGGTTCGGAATTAGCATCGTCTGAAAGGTTTTCATCATGGTGATCATTCAAAGGGATCGGATGATCATTCTCTGGTTCTTCTCCAAACCAACCAGCAACGACCTCATTCGGGAGGTACTGGTTGTCGAGGGGATGGAGTCCAGCCATGTTATTTATGCGAGAATTGGGGTAAGAAAATAATTATTAGACGAACTATCTAGATAATTATTTAGAAAATCTTCATCAGTTACATCGCTATTTGTGAAGTGCATACCAGTTATATGTAATCGAAACAGGATAGGCCTTCGAATAAGTGATCTTAACTCCAAATTCACACAGAATCGGGGTAAAGTAAAATTTTCACAGATTCTAAGTCTATAACATCCTAATTACATATAGCCTTAGTGTATCCACTTAGCAACTATCAACTTAATAATGAAGATCCCGTTTTAATTCTCAAGTATAAAGTACTTATAGTAACACCAAATACTCCTATAGTATTTTAACTTTAATGTTATGTTCTACTGTTCTCATTGTGGTAAGGTTGGTAAGATTTTAGCATCATTGCAACCACACCATTAAACATAGGCACATGCTAGTCAACCTTCGGATAATATAGGTGATCAGGCTATATCTTCCCAGTTGTGACCATATGTCTCTAAGCCCACTTGTGTTGCCCAACAATCGTAATTCTTTTGTACTGTCCTAGTGACACTGATTTTAGTATGAATGCAGGCACATATACTTTACTAATTATTTTATTATTTAAAGTATAAAATCTTGGTCAGATTATTTTTAATCCCTTATGTATTTATAGTTAGTATATCTTTTATGGGTTTATATACTTAATTCACTATAAACAATGCTCTGATACCAATCTGTCACACCCCAAAACCAAGAACGACGGAAACGTTCTGGGCCGGAGGACGTCATGTACAGTACCACAACAATGTAAAGTAGTAAACAAGCAACAACATCATCCATTGCATTAATAATAGAATTATTATACAAGTGTGTTCTGTCAAATTTTGATAAACACTAAAGCATAAATCAAAATGAAAGATGAGTCTTCAACGAGCTCCATCTTCCCTATTCCTTGCATCGGTACTGTCTATGATGACCTGAGGATACAAGTAATTTAGAAAGCGAGTATCAGCTTTGAAGCTGGTGAGATCATAAGTATTTTAGTGTCTTAATTTGTATGTAAGCACTTGTAGGTTTATGAACTATAAGTATGGAAAATGTATATGAATTGTAAGTATTGAAAATGTATATGAACTGTAAATGTAAAAATGCTTGTAAAACAACTGTAAACGTTTGAAAAACCCTAGAAATCCCTATGATTCCTACTATTATCTAAAGCGTGTCTTCTACCAAGACCTAACTGTTCTCAATATAGTCTTCTACCAAGACTTAACTGTTCTAAATGTTCGTTTCTTGTAAAAGTGTGTAATTTTCCCAACTGTAACTATCATTTACAAAATATAGTTTTTACATTTAATGTTTAAGTGAAATAATCACTAAAATGTGAAAAGGGGAAATTAATGTAGTACTATAGTGTTGTATTATAGGAACTACTGCTGTACTAACTACCTTAAACCGGATTTATATTAAGGCAACATGTGATTAATTGTACCATACTATCGACTGGTACAACGACATAAGAATGGTCGTAAAAAGGTATGACGTTTGGGACCCGCAGACCTGTAGGTCCCGCTGTAGCTAGAAGCAAGGTGTAGGATAGTCAATCTAGTATAGATCTATACGCAAACTCACGCTCTCCCTTCAAGAGACTCTGGCTACAACTCGGGCCATGACATTTAAGGCATACTCCGATACATATCACAAAAATTAACGTATTCATATATATGTAATGTAATGAACTATTCTAGCTGTAATGTACGTGCTCTCTACCTAGCAAGTATAGTAATGTACTCGTTCTATTATTGCTGTATATGTTCTCTTTCTAGTATAGTTGTATATGTTCTCTTTCTAGTATAGTTGTATATGTTATCTCCTAGTATAGTTGTATATGTTCCTCTCTAGTATAGTTGTATATGTTCTCATAGTAGTAAGTATTGACTCATGAATGAACTGACTCATAGTATGATATTGTGTTCTAGTAATAGTTCTAGTATCTTCCTAAACTACCAATATGGTAGTTTACTAGTAATCTAACTGGTACGTATGGACATGGATGTATACCCTTGCTACCCAAGGGCATGGGATGAACTGGAAGGACCTTTTATGAATATATATATATATATATATATATATATATATATATATATATATATACGCATGATATATAACTAATATTTAAACGACCTTCGGACGAGTACCCGATATCCCACCAGACCACATCTCAAGCGCGAAAAGGAAATAGGGTGGATAGCATTCCTAAGTCTTTTAAACATTTCTTATATAACTATACATATAGAGGCATGCAATTTATAATATAAAAGCATAAAATAAGATTTGTAAAACCTTTGAACATAAATATTTTCTAAGAAAAGATCCACTTGATGTCGATCTATAAAATGGTTTCGAAGGCATGGGTTTAATAAAACAGTTTAGTATAAAGAACATTTGTTTGAAACACAATTATAAATAAGTTTGAAATTTAATATACAGAATAAAATGTACAGTGTAATAAGGAGTTTTTAAACACATAAAGTGTTTATGAAAAACATTTGAAGGAAACTGTTTGGTAAAACGGCTAATGGGTAGCCAATCATTTGAATGCTGCTTATTAATCACATGTGATTGATATAATAATTAGCATAATTCTACTTGTATACCCCCCCCCCCTATAAAACATTAAAAACAGTTTAAAACATTGATTAAGGGGTATGAACTCACCTGCAGTAAGTGACTGGAATTGAACGAACTATTATCGTAAGGAAGGATCGGACAAGTGCTTGGTGTCAAGTGAAGACCTTAGACTCACACAATGATCCTAATTACATATGAAGACATATGTATATAAATAATTAGTGATTAAAACACTAATTATACAAGAATAAACATTTTAACGCGAGGAAAATACTTTTGGTCAAGTGCTAGGAGGCAAATGGGTTGCAATAAAGGAGTGCAAAACATCTAATGGGAGTTTATGGTCAAATGACCATATGCTTTGGAGTTTACGGCCTAGGGGAGTAAACTCCTGGCCGTAAACTCTCAATAAGGTCTCTAAATGAAGCTTAAAATTAATACAACTCTAGTGGTGAATTGTTTCAAGGCTAAATCAATTGTTTGGGTGACATTTGCCCCCTTTATAGGGGTTTACGGCCCTGGGACCATATCCCATGGAGATTACGGCCGTAAACTCCTTTGGGGGAAGGTTTATGGTGTTTTCAAGTACCTAATTTAACAAGGAATGAATCAAGGCAATTGTCCAAGGCTTTAGGGGGATTTATGGCATCAATTGGCACCATTTAATGGAGTTCACGGCCCTGGAACATCTTGGGCCGTGAACACCTTTTTCTTGGTGTTCTAAGTGTGTTAGCTACTCCTAAACTCATTTAGGTAAGTGCCCAAATTAGTATCTTGGCTTAAGGAGGGTTTTTAAGGCATTTTGGCACTAAACATGGAGTTCACGGCCCAAGAACCTCCTTGGCCGTGAACTCACTTTCATCATTGATTTTAATTGATTTTGGTGTCCTAAACATGCAATGGTGGGTTCTAGTTCGAGTTCTAAAGCTTTGAGGGTCATTGGGACACTTTTGGCCCTTAAAATGGAGTTTACTCCCCAAGTGTTCTTGGGCAGTAAACTCCCAAATCTTGGTGTCTTGTTCCGATTTTGATGTTTTCTAGTCCTATACACACTAGCATACAAGTCTAAGGTAGTTACAAATCACGGGGAAAGGACTAGGTAGCATTTAAGCCACATATTGGAGTTTACTCTCCAAGAACGTTCTTGGGCGGTAAACTCCCGAATCTAGTTGTTTTGTTATGAAATTGATGTTTCTAAACACAATCTAAGCTATATAACATAACTAGATCGAAGTACTCACAATTTGGGATAAAAACCCGAAGATCCGTGAGAGAGAATTTTGGCTTTTCTCTAATTGGAAATGTAACTAATGAACTATTTGGTTCAGTTTTCTATATATAGTCCTGGGATTTTTGACATAAAATATTTTTATTCCCGGAATGAACTCTAATATCCTAAAGTTTTGACAAAACCCTAATGCATCCACTCTCCTAATATCTCCTTAAGTGTAAAATCCTGAAAACTGCCAAACTTTTACTCGAAGTCTGAATTTTCACTGTAACTATTCTACTTCTATTGGCTTCAAATGGTTTGTACAGAATGGAAATTTCGGTTTGTCACATCCGTCCACACTCAGCTAGTGATGAGATATGAGGCCCCACCCACACTCACCTCCCTACTAGGCACATAGTAGTATCACAAAGACAAGTATAACTAAACATGCACATAGTCATCAGGTACCACCCGACATCGAACCGTAGTTTGGAATCATACATATAAACATTTATCGGGCCCCGCCTGGCATCGGACCGTAATTCGGAAAGCTTACAGTCATTCCTCGGGCATCACCCAACATCAGACCGTAATCCGGAAAGCGTACAGACATTCCTCGAGCATCGCCCGACATCGGACCGTAATCTGGAAACATACAAATACAGATACATGCAAAAATCATGAAGACATCAAGCATACCAACATTCCTCGGGCACCGCCCGACATCTGATCGTAATCCAGAAACACATAACATAAATACAAGTCGGCATTGGTGCCTTTGACCCGTTCAAATAGGAGGAAACTCACCTCGGAATAGTTGAATGCAGAATCTCACGGTAAGGAATCTCTAATGGCTGCTCCGACGACTCCCGTAGCTATCATTACCAAAATAACACTTAGTAAAAAAAACCAATAATCCTTCTTAGGGTAAAATGACCATTTTACCCCTGATATAATTTGGTTCATGCCTAAGGTCCAAAACCATGACATGAAAGGCTCAATACTAAGTAGACTTCCCAAGCACATTAGTGGGCCACCAATGGCCCAATTTTCTAATTGGGCCCAACTCCTCAAATGGGCCTTAATTTAAGCCCAAACAAATTCTTAACCTAAAATAATTGATTTCTAATGGCTCACTATGGCCCAAAATAGCAAAGTCCAAGGAATGGCCCAAACCAAAGCCCGAAACACGAAATCCCACTCTGTTGAGTACGCGGGGCGTACTCGGCTTGTACGCTAAGCGTACTGGTTTAAGAGCTTATACGATGCATGTACATGATTCTATGACCAACGTACTCCTCTTGATGACCAAATCTCAATTCTAGCTCTTAATTCATTAAGTCAAGACGTCCAACACCTCACAATAGCAAAATATAAGTGACTTGATCCATAAAGTCGAATGCTTTAAGCCTTTGCATGGCTTAATGAAGCCCAAACACCAAAGATGAATTCCAAAAGGTCTAAATCACTCCCAAACTGTCTTAAAACTTCTTAATTCCTTAAGACCTCAGTCCGAACTTCCAGATCTGATTTCAAGGGACTTCTTAAGTCATAAAGTTTCTAACTTTATGACTTATCATAAATCCATGGGGCCCAAATCAAAACCCTAAGTCCCAAACTTCATCAAATGACTACCAAATTATGCATGGAGGGTTTATACCCATCAAGATCCAAACTTTATTACTCCATAACCTCAATAAGGACCAGATATCAAGCTCAAAGGTACTAGAGTAACTTCTACTCATAAGAACCACCTCAAAGGGACCAAAACCATAAAAATGTACCACTTAGCTAGATCTACATGAAAAATTTGTCAAGTTTAAGACTTTATACCTCCATAAGATAGATCTAGGTGCACAAAGCATGGATCAAAAAGCTTCAAGTCAAACAATGACTCTTCAAGGAGTTCCTTCTTCCTCCTCAAGCACCAAAACACATAAAAATTACTTTGATGCTCTACAATCACTAAATGGGGGATAAGGGTCGATTTCTAGGGTTTAGAGGGATGGAGATTAAAGATATTAGGGTTAGGTTATGAGATAAGGAGCTTAAGTAGGGCCCAAGACCCTAAAATAGGGTTTTGATCTGACTGGCGTACGCCCAATGTACATATGGTATGCCCATCGTACTTCGAAGAGCATGCACAAGAATCATAGTTAGTATGCCCAGTGTACTCGAAGGTACCGCCGACGTACTATCTTCTTCACAAGTACGCACCGCGTACATTTTGTGTACTCCCCACGTACTCGGCTAAGCCTGAAAACCACGAAACTTCCGAAGGCCATAACTTCTTCCTTATAAGTCCCTTTCCGACAAACTTTATATCCATAGAAAGGTGATGAGAAGCCCTATTCTTCTAACAACTCATCATTATCTAAAAACTTTCCGAACAAGAACCCAAAATACCTAGAAGACCGAGATGTCAAATTACGATTATACCCTTGGCTTCTTAAGACATAATCAAACATTTGGATCACATATAACCTAACACCCACATCCGAAATGAGCCAAATCCTACCTTTCCCAAGGCCCTAAACCTTGTGAAAACCGATGATTGGGCCGCAGCCCCTGATGGGTTTTAGCCATAAGAACTTTCCTATGTGCCCATGCAAAACCCTAATGCTTGGATCTAGGCTTTCTAATTAAACATGCTTTGAATCCAAGACTTCTAATGACTATTTAGGAATAAGAACAATGTTAAAGCAGATCTAGAATCATACCTTTGAATTCCTTGTTGATCTTGTTGTCTTGGAGCTTCTAGAGTCACAATTATCACTCCTCTAATGGCTTACAAACACCAAATAGCAAGCAGGATGATTTGAGAGAGAGGAGAGGGGAGGGAATTTGGCCAGGGTTTCTCTAATTTAGATCAAGTGTCGATTTCCCTTTGCCATAGGGTCTATTTATACTTGTAGACTCCTTAAGGGTTACAACCTAAACCCTAATTGGATAATCTTCTCTTAAAGCTATCCAAATCCATTCCTTAGATAACCCTTTGGACGATTTGAAGCAATCCATAGCTTCTAGAATCCGTCCAATACATATCTATATGGATTTACATTCTAAAGTTTAACTATCAAAAAATTGACAATTTATACCCTCTTATTTAATTAATCTCTTTAAGTCACCAAATTAATTCCAATTAATTCTATGACTTATATTAATCAAATAACAATATATTATTCTTTATATTATTCTCATAATATACTAATAATATTTACTCTCTCTTAACAAATCACCCTATCAAGTTGCTATGGTGAAGGCAACCCAAAAGGACCATGCACAACCGGATCAAATACTTGCCTAATATAGTTGCAGCCTTAGACACTATTCCAACAGTCTCCCACTTGGATAAGTCTAGTAACTATATGCTCAAGTACAATTCGGTTTGCAATCGTAGCTCTTAAAGACGCTGTCAAACTCTGATCTAATCAATCTTGTCCTTTAGATAAGGGATCGTACAGTACTCTGTTAGATATCATGCTGACAATCCTACGGAATGGTTAGTCAAGCATTTAGGTTTCTCGATCTCTGATTTATTCGACATAGAACTTAATCGAACACATCAATTTAGTTCTGACCGGGCCCGACACATAAGTCAAATCAAATCATCGAGCGGCCGAGATATCGCTTTTACCTTCTTAGATAAAAGTTACAGGTAAACTTCGACTTATATGCATTTACTTATTCATTAACCAACTATACACAACAATGCGTTTTATAACACCGAGTTACTAATGCGTTTTCGCATTATCAATGTACAATCAATTAACAAATAACAAACCATATATCTAGGTTTTAAGACTATATGATATTATCGTCTTGCGATTACCCTTTTATATCATATTCCATAAGGTGATTCCAGCAAGCACGGGTTTGTTCCAATGCTCAAAACTATTTCATAAGCACTCATGAACGTTACAGCAACCCTTTGCTATGTCTAACACCATTTAGACAATCTACACACCAATTCATGACAATCTTCATTCATATCTACTTCCAACATATGAACGATTGTGGACAATTTGAATAATTCCATTATTCCTAATAAACTCAACTATTCTGGAAGTCAAAACATGCAAAGTGAAACAATAGTTAAACAATTAACATAACATAGTAACATTACTCATAAATAAAACTCCTTTATTTAATAATCAAATGTTAATTACATTTATCTATTACATGTTTCTAATACTATCTAATCTATGCTAATATCATCCTTCAGCCCTATACTCCTAGCATGTTGCAAGTGCTTAACCCTACTCAGTCCCTTCGTAAGCGGATCTGCTGGGTTATCTTCCGATGATATCCTCTTCACTACGAGTTGTCCTTCTTCTACACGATGTCTAATAAAGTGATATTTTCTGTCGATATGTCGTGATCTACCATGATCCCTCGGTTCCTTAGCCAAGGCAACCGCTCCTTCGTTATCACAAAAAATCTCCATGGGCTCCTTTATGGCAGGTACAACTCCAAGATCACCGATGAAGTTCTTCAGCCATATTGCCTTCTTCGACACTTCGCTCGCTGCAGTGTACTCTGATTCACACGTTGAATTAGCTACGGTTTCCTGCTTGGAACTCTTCCATGTCACTGCTCCTCCATTCAGGGTAAATACCCAGCCCGACTGCGAACGGAAGTTGTCCCTGTCGGTCTGAAAACTGGCGTCACTATACCCTCGCATCTTCAAGTCATCACTCCCTCTGAGGACTAAGAACCATTCCTTCGTCCTCCGAAGGTACTTAAGGATATTCTTCACCGCAATCCAGTGGGCTCTGCCAGGGTTCCCTTGATATCTACTAACCATGCTCAAAGCGAAGGCTACATCAGGGCAAGTACAAGTCATAGCGTACATGATTGATCCAACTGCGGAAGCGTATGGTATTTGGCTCATTTATGTTATCTCAGCTTCGGTACTCGGACTTTGAGTCTTACTCAACTTGGCATTACTTTGTATCGGTAATTCTCCCTTCTTCGAGTTTTCCATACTAAAACGTTTTAGTACCTTCTCTATGTAAGTGTTCTGACTAAGTCCAATTAGTCTCTTACTTCTTTCTCTTACTATCCTTATTCCCAAAATGTAAGAAGCCTCTCCGAGGTCCTTCATAGCGAAGCACTCCCCGAGCCAGGACTTAACTTCCTGCAGAGTCGGGATGTCGTTTCCTATGAGTAATATGTCATCAACATATAGAACGAGGAAGCTTACTATACTCCCACTGGCTTTCACATATACACATGATTCATCTTCGCTTCGTACAAATCCAAACTCTTTGACTTTCTCATCGAAGGAAAGATTCCATCTGTGAGACGCTTGCTTAAGTCCATAAATGGACTTCTCAAGCTTAGACACTCTATTTGGATGCTTCGGATCCACAAACCCCTCTGGCTAAGCCATGTGAACATCCTCAGCCAACTTTCCGTTAAGGAAAGCGGTCTTGACATCCATTTGCCAAATCTCATAATCATGAAATGCGGCAATTGCTAGCATCACTCTAATAGATTTTATCTTCGCAACTGGTGAGAAGGTCTCATCATAGTCAACTCCGGGAGTTTGAGTAAATCCCTTCGTGACCAATCGTGCTTCATATGTGTGTACGTTTCCATCCACGTTGGTCTTCTTCTTGAAGATCCATTTGCACTCAACGGTCTTACGTCCGGGCACATTATCAACGAAATTCCAGACTTGGTTGTCATACATGGATTGGATCTCGCTATCCATTGCCTCTTTCCATTTTTCAGACTCCGGGCCTGCCATGGCTTCCTTATAGCTATTAGGTTCATCAAGATTTATTAGTGTACCATCACTAATATACGTGTCCCCTTCGGTAGTAATATGAAAACCATAAAACTGGGATAGAACTCTAACTCTATCGGAACGTCTAAGAGGTAAGGATTCGTCAATCGGTTCAACCGGAGTTTCCTCCTCGGGTTGAGTGCCAGCAGTAGAGGTTCCTTCATCTATCGACTCTTGAATCTCTTCAAGTTCGATTTGCCTCCCACTGTCTCCTTGGCTTATGAGTTCTTGCTCTCGGAAAACTCCTCTCCTCGCAACGAAGACAACATTGTCATTCGGTCTATAAAAGAGATATCCAAAGGATGTCTGCGGGTAACCGATGAAAATACATCGCTCACTTCGAGGTTCGAGCTTGTCGTGAGTATCTCGTCTTACGAAAGCCTCGCAACCCCAAACCTTGATACGTGCCAACGAGGGAGCTTTCCCTATCCACATCTCGTGAGGTGTTTTGGCAACCTTCTTAGTAGGGACTCGGTTAAGGATATGGGCGGCAGTCTCTAAGGCATACCCCCAAAAAGAGATAGGTAGTGAAGTACGACTCATCATAGAGCGAACCATATCCAATAGGGTTCGATTACTCCTTTCTGCCACACCATTCAACTGTGGTGTCCTAGGAGGCGTCAATTGTCAAACTATTCCACACTCCTTGAGATAATCGTGGAATTCAAGACTTAGGTACTCTCCTCCTCAATCGGATCGAAGCATCTTGATTTTCCTGCCCAACTGATTCTCCACTTCATTCATGAATTCTTTGAACTTTTCAAAGGTTTCTGACTTTTGCTTGATTAAATAGATATACCCATATCTACTATAATCATCGGTAAAGGTCACGTAGAAGCGGTTCCCATCCTTCGTGGTTGATCTAAACGGTCCACATACATCGGTATGTATTAGGTCCAATAAACCCTCACCCCTTTCACACGTACTTGTGAAGGGTGATTTAGTCATCTTTCCAAGTAAACAAGACTCACACGTTTCATCTTCCCTAAGGTCGAATGACTCCAACACTCCATCCTTTTGGAGTTGGGCTATGCGTTTCTTGTTGACATGTCCTAGACGACAATGCCACAAGGATGCTTTATCCATACTAGTGGAAGAATATATGTTCAAAATATCACTTCCTAAGTTATCAACAATCATAACAGTTTCATAAATTTCATTACATGGTATAGCTTCAAAGTAAAAGACACCATTTAGATAAGCCAAATTAGAACCATTCTCATTATTAAAAGAAAATCTAAAACCTTGTCTAAACAAACCATGAAATGAAATGATGTTTCTAGCCATTTCTGGCGAATAGCAACAATTGTTCAAATCTAAACATAAATTATTCCTAAGAACTAAAGAATACACTCCAATCTTGGTCACAGGCGACGATCTTCTGTTCCCCATGATTAGATTGATCCTTCCTTGCTCTCCATCCCTACTTCTTCTTAATCCCTGCACATTAGAACAAATGTGGTAACCACAACCGGTATCAAGAACCCAAGAAATAGCATGATTAGAATCGTTAGATTTAATTGTATATATACCTGCGAAAGATGGCTTGATGTTTCCTTCCTTGATGGCTTGCAGGTACTCTGGACAGCTTCTCTTCCAATGTCCTATCTTGTGGCAGTGGTGGCACTCTGCCTCCTTAGAGTTAGGGCAGGGCTTAGCGGGATCAACTTTGGTCCCACTAGAAGAGGCACCATCTCGGGCTTTAAACTTGCGATAGTTCTTAGACGAAGTCTTCCTCTTCTTTCCCTTCCCTTGACCAATAGCCAAGACAGGAGCAGCGGGTGGATTGGGAGTTGGTGCAACAGACTTGTCTTTGAAGTGGCTCTCAGCCACCCTCAAGAGACCTTGGAGTTTGCTTAGGGTGACCTCCTCTTTGTTCATATGGTAGGTCATCCTAAATTGATTGTACATCGGAGGCACCATGTCGATCGCCAAGTCTTCCCCAAAGTCAACATTTAACTTGCGAAGGCGGTCGACATACCTTTGCATATTTTGCAGGTGCACGGTAAGAGATTCTCCATGACCCATCTTAGCGGAAATCATGTTGGTGAAAATCTCATAACGCTCTTGTCTCGCGTTCTGGTGGTATCTCTCCAATAAGTCTTGATGTATCTCGTACGGGTACATGTCCTCGTAGGACTATTGGAATTCGGAGTTCATGGTGGCTATCATGATGCAATGTACCTTCGTTGCATCTCGCTCATGAGTTTCAAAAGCAGTAATTTCAGCCGGAGTAGCGATTTCAGGGTTGATTTTCTCGAGCTTCTCATCGAGGACATACTCTTTATCCTCATAGCGAGCAATGGTGCGAATGTATCTTATCCATTCGCTAAAGTTCGCTCCATCGAAGGTGACCTTTTGGCAAAGGCTCATCAACGTGAAAGAACTAGCAGCAGCGTTGTTTGCGTTCGACATCTACAATTAGAAAAAGGACAAAGATAGATTAGAATATGAATCCCTAATTATCACCCAATAAGAAAAATTAGGGCTAGGATCCAACAACAACATTTACATATTAGAAAATGGATGCCGTAATCTAACAGGCAAATAAATTGAAGGTAAGTGAATGACGATTCACTAATTCTCCACCATAAAACCTAACTATTAGTCCTAAATGTATTGAGAATTCCTAGGTACGGATGAGATTCATTGAAACTATTCAATGGCATGTTTAAATCTCGATATGCCCCTCTAGTTTGTGACTGGGATACCGAGGATCACAAAGCGGGTGTGAATTACCATGCAAATTCACATGGTGCCTTCATTGTAACGATCACCTATTCGACGTGCCGGTAAACCACACACGCTCCATCGAACTATGATAAACAATGAATCACCCTTTGCCACCTTTGCTTAGAACCAATTAGTGTGCCGGTAAACCACACACGCTCCACTAACTTCTTAGCAAGGGTGCAAAGTGTAATTTCATGGGATTGCATCAATTCACTTTTCCTAAAGTAACTAAGATTGGGAAATTTTAAAATATGTGTAGTTACTTTGTATTTCCTATTATACTTTTAATGAGAGGATGAGGTTGCCCTATCCTACCCGTTCGGCTAACGACCCTCCACCGATCAAGCAAGCGGTGGATGTGAGTGTACACCCATTAAGCGTCATTTTATAGGCCGCAACCTTATACCCACCTTATAGATCGGCTTCGTGAATGAGGCCTACTAACGGTAAGACTAACATTTTAGTTATACATATGTATATATATATATATATATATATATATATATGTATGTATATATATATATATGTATATATATATATATATATATATATATTATTCTAGTAATATTATATTAGTATAGGGTTGTATTTTAAACCTTTAAAATTCTAGGGTTTGAAATTTAAATTGTCTAAATTAAAACTTTTAATCACAAAATATAAATTTCAAAACTTGAGGACAAGTTTTAAACATTTAAAACATGGAGGATCAAATAACAAATAATTTCAATTAACAATTAATTTTCTAATTATCTATATTTGATTTATTCAAGATTTCTTTCAAGATAATTACCAAAATAATCAAAATAATTAATCAATATCATATAAGGAAATTAAATATTTTATTAGTTGATAAATATCTTTAATTAGATCAAGATAATAATCATATATATCAAAAAATCGGATTAGGGTTGATCTAATATGATTAAGGTAAGTTTCCATTCTGGCCATTCCTGACGCTTGGACTCGTCGAGTTCTCAACTGGACTCGTCGAGTTAGGCCAACTCGTCGAGTCCACCATGGGACTCGTCGAGTTTAAGACTCAGAAACCCAAAAATCGAATTTTGTAGTTTAGTTTCAAACAAATAAGCATCAATTTAATGAAAACCAAGCTAGGCTCTGATACCACTGATGGGTTTTAGCCATAAGAACCTTCCTATGTGCGCATGCAAAACCCTAATGCTTGGATCTAGGCTTTCTAATTAAACATGCTTTGAATCCAAGACTTCTAATGACTATTTATGAATAAGAACAATGTTAAAGCAGATCTAGAATCATACCTTTGAATTCCTTGTTGATCTTGTTGTCTTGGAGCTTCTAGAGTCACAATTGTCACTCCTCTAATGGCTTACAAACACCAAATAGCAAGGAGGATGATTTGAGCGAGAGGAGAGGGGAGGGAATTTGGCCAGGGTTTCTCTACTTTAGATTAAGTTCCGATATCCCTTTGCCATAGGGTCTATTTATACTTGTAGACTCCTTAAGGGTTACAACCTAAACCCTAATTGGATAATCTTCTCTTAAAGCTATCCAAATCCATTCCTTAGATAACCCTTTGGACGATTTGAAGCAATCCATAGCTTCTAGAATCCGTCCAATACATATCTATATGGATTTACATTCTAAAGTTTAACTATCAAACAATTGACAATTTATACCCTCTTATTTAATTAATCTCTTTAAGTCACCAAATTAATTCCAATTAATTCTATGACTTATATTAATCAAATAACAATATATTATTCTTTATATTATTCTCATAATATACTAATAATATTTACTCTCTCTTAATAAATCACCCTATCAAGTTGTTATGGTGAAGGCAACCCAAAAGGACCATGCACAACCGGATCAAATAGTTGCCTAATATAGTTGCAGCCTTAGACACTATTGTTGGGTTTTGAGCAATCTAACACTTCCTAAGTGTGCATGCAACCCTAATAAACCTTGGATCTATGTTTTCTTCTAAAATACATGCAAATAATAACTTCCAAGGTTTCTTCCTAACTAGCATAGCATAAGGATTATGAATCATAAAAGTACTAATAGAAATACATACCTTTTGATGATGGTTGATTGTTTGGAGTTTGAGAGCCAAGCACCAATAGTGTGAATGCCTCAAATGGAATCAAAAATCACCACAAACACTTGGAAAACTTTGAGAGAGTAGTATACTTTCTTGTGGAATCGGCCACCACTAAGTCTCACACTCCTAGTGTCTCATTTCTTGCATCATATGCTTCTTTATATAGTGTGCATGGTTAGGGTAAAACCCTAATAATCCATGTCTTTTCCTTTCCAAGGATCCATGGGTTAAAAGCTCCATGGACTTCCATATTAGCTTAGCCCATTAACAAATGAGTATTAGCCCACACTATATAAAATATAATAGCCCATAATTTTAATCAGTCTTCTTTTTAATCTCTAAATTAATTCATAATTAATTTAAGACTAAAACTAATTAAATAACATGACTTCATATTAATATATTATAACTTATAATATATTAATAAATCGTAAGTATACAATTCTCATAAAATTATCCATAAATCGTTTGGGTGAAGTGCAACCCAAATGGATCATGCCGGGTCGGGTCAAGTATGTACCAAATAAGTTATGGACTTAGACACCTTATCCAACAGACTCCCACTTGGATAAGTCTAATAACTATATTTGCGTATGTTACTTCAGGAACCAACCAGCAATCGTAGCTCTCGAAAACTCTGTTGAACTATGAAGCGCCATTTTAGATAAGTGATCATATAATCCTCTGTTCTCATGATATCAGCCGGACAAATACATGGAAAAACGTTGTACTTATTGTCCAGCAGTTTGTTTCCTGGTTTTCGATTTGTTTGACAAAGAACTTAATCGAACACATCAATTTAGTTCTGACCGGCCGGTACATAGGTCACAACAAAATCATCGAGGGGCCCAGATATCGCTTCTATCTCCAAGATGTGAGCACACATAGACTATGCTTTCCAATAGGGATTGAGTGACTTTAAACTTTTCAAGAACTTGTGGGTGAGGGAGAATAATTGGAGGAGGTGGAGGAAGTGAAGCATGATGTTGAGGGACACCATCTTCAAGAGATTTGGGAAGATCATAGTTGTCTGAACCAGACATCTATAATGGGAGAAAATCAAGTTACTTGATTCAAAATCCTTAATATAACACCCAATATGAAATATTAAGGCTAGGACCCAACACAATATTTTATAATTTGGAAGAGGGATGCCGTAATCCAAGCTATAAAATATTTGAAGGTAGGCGAATGACGATTCACCAATTTCCACCATGAAAAACGAAATAATTTATTAGGTTTTAATTGGATTTTAAATTCCTAGATCTTTTGAGATTCATTGAACTTTTCAATGGCATGTTTCAATCTCGAGTGTGCCCTCTCAAATTTTGTGACTGGGATGCCGAGGATCACAAAACAAGGTGTGAATAACCATACCAATTCACTTGGTACCCTTAATATTATCACCCAATCAATGTGCCGGTTAACCACACACGCTCCATTGATCTATGACAAACATTAAGTCACCCTTCGTGATCCTTACTAGTCCAATTTAGTGTGTCGGTTAACCACACACGCTCCACCAACGACTTGGTAAGGTACAAAGTGTGAATTCCATGGGCTAGCACCAGATTCATATTTTTCCTAAAGTAACTAAGATTGGGAATTAAATAAAACATTTAGTTACTTTATAATAATCATTATACTTTTAATGAGAATTTAAATTCATTGTCCTACCCGTTCGGCTAACGACCCTCCACCAGTCAAGCAAGCGGTGGGTGAGAGTGGACACCCATTAATTTGCCATTTTATAGGCAACAACCTTATACCCACCTTATAGACCGGCTTCGTGAATGAGGCCTACTAACGGTAAAACGACTTGTTCTTATACTTATATATAATAATTAACCATTAATCTTATAATAGTATAAGGGTAGAATTTTAACTTTTAAAACTTCTAGGGTATGGAATTAAACTTTGTGTGAGACTTTACAAATTCCAAAACTTGAGGGCAAGTTTTGAACAATTCATAAACTTTTGGATATTCATAACTTATGAGTTTTAATTAAGTGTTTAATACTTTTAATGAAGAGTCTCTTGGAAATCCATAACTTGAGGACAAGTTATGAAGTCCATAAAAGCATTTATTAGAAAAACTCTTCTAAAGTGTAACTTATGACTTCTTAAAAAACATTTAAAAGAAAAAACTTTTGGAATTCCATAACTTGAGGACAAATTATGAATTCCATTAAAACACATTAAGATCAAGAATTAACTAACAAACAATTTGCAAATAATTCCTATGATCTAACAAAACTCATATGAACATGAACATCCACATCAACAATTTAAAGAATCATATGAACACATATAAACTTGAAATTTTGATTATAACTTTGAAATTGGCCCACCATCATCATTACCACATCAAAAACAGGTTTTATGAGTCCAAAACAGTTTAAGGTAATGATTCTAGACCAATTCCAGCACCAAAACTCGAAGATATGTTGTCTGGGGTTCCAACTCGTCGAGTGCATGAACCAACTCGCCGAGTTGGATGAATTTTGTTTTGGACTCGTCGAGTCCCTTCATGGACTCAGCGAGTCTGCTGTGCAAACAGCACATAAACTTCGATTTTCAGCAATCTGCATCAAGTATTCAAGAAAACAAGCCTAGGCTCTGATACCACTGTTGGGTTTTGAGCAATCTAACACTTCCTAAGTGTGCATGCAACCCTAATAAACCTTGGATCTATATTTCTTCTAAAACACATGCAAATAATAACTTTCAAGGTTTCTTCCTAACTAGCATAGCATAAGGATTATGAATCATAAAAGTACTAGTAGAAATACATACCTTTTGATGATGGTTGATTGTTTGGAGTTTGAGAGCCAAGCACCAATAGTGTGAATGCCTCAAATGGAATCATAAATCACCACAAACACTTGGAAATTTTTGAGAGAGTAGTATACTTTCTTGTGGAATCAGCCAGCACTAAGTCTCACACTCCTAGTGTCTCATTTCTTGCATCATATGCTTCTTTATATAGTGTGCATGGTTAGGGTGAAACCCTAATAATCCATGTCTTTTCCTTTCCAAGGATCCATGGGTTAAAAGCTCCATGGACTTCCATATTAGCTTAGCCCATTAACAAATGAGTATTAGCCCACACTATATAAAATATAATAGCCCATAATTTTAATCAGTCTTCTTTTTAATCTCTAAATTAATTCATAATTAATTTAAGACTAAAACTAATTAAATAACATGACTTCATATTAGTATATTATAACTTATAATATATTAATAAATCGTAAGTATACAATTCTCATAAAATTATCCATAAATCGTTTGGGTGAAGTGCAACCCAAATGGATCATGCCGGGTCGGGTCAAGTATGTACCAAATAAGTTATGGACTTAGACACCTTATCCAACAGACTCCCACTTGGATAAGTCTAATAACTATATTTGCGTATGTTACTTCAGGAACCAACCAGCAATCGTAGCTCTCGAAAACTCTGTTGAACTATGAAGCGCCATTTTAGATAAGTGATCATATAATCCTCTGTTCTCATGATATCAGCCGGACAAATACATGGAAAAACGTTGTACTTATTGTCCAGCAGTTTGTTTCCTGGTTTTCGATTTGTTTGACAAAGAACTTAATCGAACACATCAATTTAGTTCTGACCGGCCGGTACATAGGTCACAACAAAATCATCGAGGGGCCCAGATATCGCTTCTATCTCCAAGATGTGAGCACACATAGACTATGCTTTCCAATAGGGATTGAGTGACTTTAAACTTTTCAAGAACTTGTGGGTGAGGGAGAATAATTGGAGGAGGTGGAGGAAGTGAAGCATGATGTTGAGGGACACCATCTTCAAGAGATTTGGGAAGATCATAGTTGTCTGAACCAGACATCTATAATGGGAGAAAATCAAGTTACTTGATTCAAAATCCTTAATATAACACCCAATATGAAATATTAAGGCTAGGACCCAACACAATATTTTATAATTTGGAAGAGGGATGCCGTAATCCAAGCTATAAAATATTTGAAGGTAGGCGAATGACGATTCACCAATTTCCACCATGAAAAACGAAATAATTTATTAGGTTTTAATTGGATTTGAAATTCCTAGATCTTTTGAGATTCATTGAACTTTTCAATGGCATGTTTCAATCTCGAGTGTGCCCTCTCAAATTTTGTGACTGGGATGCCGAGGATCACAAAACAAGGTGTGAATAACCATACCAATTCACTTGGTACCCTTAATATTATCACCCAATCAATGTGCCGGTTAACCACACACGCTCCATTGATCTATGACAAACATTAAGTCACCCTTCGTGATCCTTACTAGTCCAATTTAGTGTGTCGGTTAACCACACACGCTCCACCAACGACTTGGTAAGGTACAAAGTGTGAATTCCATGGGCTAGCACCAGATTCATATTTTTCCTAAAGTAACTAAGATTGGGAATTAAATAAAACATTTAGTTACTTTATAATAATCATTATACTTTTAATGAGAATTTAAATTCATTGTCCTACCCGTTCGGCTAACGACCCTCCACCAGTCAAGCAAGCGGTGGGTGAGAGTGGACACCCGTTAATTTGCCATTTTATAGGCAACAACCTTATACCCACCTTATAGACCGGCTTCGTGAATGAGGCCTACTAACGGTAAAACGACTTGTTCTTATACTTATATATAATAATTAACCATTAATCTTATAATAGTATAAGGGTAGAATTTTAACTTTTAAAACTTCTAGGGTATGGAATTAAACTTTGTGTGAGACTTTACAAATTCCAAAACTTGAGGGCAAGTTTTGAACAATTCATAAACTTTTGGATATTCATAACTTATGAGTTTTAATTAAGTGTTTAATACTTTTAATGAAGAGTCTCTTGGAAATCCATAACTTGAGGACAAGTTATGAAGTCCATAAAAGCATTTATTAGAAAAACTCTTCTAAAGTGTAACTTATGACTTCTTAAAAAACATTTAAAAGAAAAAACTTTTGGAATTCCATAACTTGAGGACAAATTATGAATTCCATTAAAACACATTAAGATCAAGAATTAACTAACAAACAATTTGCAAATAATTCCTATGATCTAACAAAACTCATATGAACATGAACATCCACATCAACAATTTAAAGAATCATATGAACACATATAAACATGAAATTTTGATTATAACTTTGAAATTGGTCCACCATCATCATTACCACATCAAAAACAGGTTTTATGAGTCCAAAACAGTTTAAGGTAATGATTCTAGACCAATTCCAGCACCAAAACTCGAAGATATGTTGTCTGGGGTTCCAACTCGTCGAGTGCATGAACCAACTCGCCGAGTTGGATGAATTTTGTTTTGGACTCGTCGAGTCCCTTCATGGACTCAGCGAGTCTGCTGTGCAGACAGCACATAAACTTCGATTTTCAGCAATCTGCATCAAGTATTCAAGAAAACAAGCCTAGGCTCTGATACCACTGTTGGGTTTTGAGCAATCTAACACTTCCTAAGTGTGCATGCAACCCTAATAAACCTTGGATCTATATTTCTTCTAAAATACATGCAAATAATAACTTTCAAGGTTTCTTCCTAACTAGCATAGCATAAGGATTATGAATCATAAAAGTACTAGTAGAAATACATACCTTTTGATGATGGTTGATTGTTTGGAGTTTGAGAGCCAAGCACCAATAGTGTGAATGCCTCAAATGGAATCATAAATCACCACAACCACTTGGAAATTTTTGAGAGAGTAGTATACTTTCTTGTGGAATCGGCCAGCACTAAGTCTCACACTCCTAGTGTCTCATTTCTTGCATCATATGCTTCTTTATATAGTGTGCATGGTTAGGGTGAAACCCTAATAATCCATGTCTTTTCCTTTCCAAGGATCCATGGGTTAAAAGCTCCATGGACTTCCATATTAGCTTAGCCCATTAACAAATGAGTATTAGCCCACACTATATAAAATATAATAGCCCATAATTTTAATCAGTCTTCTTTTTAATCTCTAAATTAATTCATAATTAATTTAAGACTAAAACTAATTAAATAACATGACTTCATATTAGTATATTATAACTTATAATATATTAATAAATCGTAAGTATACAATTCTCATAAAATTATCCATAAATCGTTTGGGTGAAGTGCAACCCAAATGGATCATGCCGGGTCGGGTCAAGTATGTACCAAATAAGTTATGGACTTAGACACCTTATCCAACAGACTCCCACTTGGATAAGTCTAATAACTATATTTGCGTATGTTACTTCAGGAACCAACCAGCAATCGTAGCTCTCGAAAACTCTGTTGAACTATGAAGCGCCATTTTAGATAAGTGATCATATAATCCTCTGTTCTCATGATATCAGCCGGACAAATACATGGAAAAACGTTGTACTTATTGTCCAGCAGTTTGTTTCCTGGTTTTCGATTTGTTTGACAAAGAACTTAATCGAACACATCAATTTAGTTCTGACCGGCCGGTACATAGGTCACAACAAAATCATCGAGGGGCCCAGATATCGCTTCTATCTCCAAGATGTGAGCACACATAGACTATGCTTTCCAATAGGGATTGAGTGACTTTAAACTTTTCAAGAACTTGTGGGTGAGGGAGAATAATTGGAGGAGGTGGAGGAAGTGAAGCATGATGTTGAGGGACACCATCTTCAAGAGATTTGGGAAGATCATAGTTGTCTGAACCAGACATCTATAATGGGAGAAAATCAAGTTACTTGATTCAAAATCCTTAATATAACACCCAATATGAAATATTAAGGCTAGGACCCAACACAATATTTTATAATTTGGAAGAGGGATGCCGTAATCTAAGCTATAAAATATTTGAAGGTAGGCGAATGACGATTCACCAATTTCCACCATGAAAAACGAAATAATTTATTAGGTTTTAATTGGATTTGAAATTCCTAGATCTTTTGAGATTCATTGAACTTTTCAATGGCATGTTTCAATCTCGAGTGTGCCCTCTCAAATTTTGTGACTGGGATGCCGAGGATCACAAAACAAGGTGTGAATAACCATACCAATTCACTTGGTACCCTTAATATTATCACCCAATCAATGTGCCGGTTAACCACACGCGCTCCATTGATCTATGACAAACATTAAGTCACCCTTCGTGATCCTTACTAGTCCAATTTAGTGTGTCGGTTAACCACACACGCTCCACCAACGACTTGGTAAGGTACAAAGTGTGAATTCCATGGGCTAGCACCAGATTCATATTTTTCCTAAAGTAACTAAGATTGGGAATTAAATAAAACATTTAGTTACTTTATAATAATCATTATACTTTTAATGAGAATTTAAATTCATTGTCCTACCCGTTCGGCTAACGACCCTCCACCAGTCAAGCAAGCGGTGGGTGAGAGTGGACACCCGTTAATTTGCCATTTTATAGGCAACAACCTTATACCCACCTTATAGACCGGCTTCGTGAATGAGGCCTACTAACGGTAAAACGACTTGTTCTTATACTTATATATAATAATTAACCATTAATCTTATAATAGTATAAGGGTAGAATTTTAACTTTTAAAACTTCTAGGGTATGGAATTAAACTTTGTGTGAGACTTTACAAATTCCAAAACTTGAGGGCAAGTTTTGAACAATTCATAAACTTTTGGATATTCATAACTTATGAGTTTTAATTAAGTGTTTAATACTTTTAATGAAGAGTCTCTTGGAAATCCATAACTTGAGGACAAGTTATGAAGTCCATAAAAGCATTTATTAGAAAAACTCTTCTAAAGTGTAACTTATGACTTCTTAAAAAACATTTAAAAGAAAAAACTTTTGGAATTCCATAACTTGAGGACAAATTATGAATTCCATTAAAACACATTAAGATCAAGAATTAACTAACAAACAATTTGCAAATAATTCCTATGATCTAACAAAACTCATATGAACATGAACATCCACATCAACAATTTAAAGAATCATATGAACACATATAAACTTGAAATTTTGATTATAACTTTGAAATTGGCCCACCATCATCATTACCACATCAAAAACAGGTTTTATGAGTCCAAAACAGTTTAAGGTAATGATTCTAGACCAATTCCAGCACCAAAACTCGAAGATATGTTGTCTGGGGTTCCAACTCGTCGAGTGCATGAACCAACTCGCCGAGTTGGATGAATTTTGTTTTGGACTCGTCGAGTCCCTTCATGGACTCAGCGAGTCTGCTGTGCAGACAGCACATAAACTTCGATTTTCAGCAATCTGCATCAAGTATTCAAGAAAACAAGCCTAGGCTCTGATACCACTGTTGGGTTTTGAGCAATCTAACACTTCCTAAGTGTGCATGCAACCCTAATAAACCTTGGATCTATATTTCTTCTAAAATACATGCAAATAATAACTTTCAAGGTTTCTTCCTAACTAGCATAGCATAAGGATTATGAATCATAAAAGTACTAGTAGAAATACATACCTTTTGATGATGGTTGATTGTTTGGAGTTTGAGAGCCAAGCACCAATAGTGTGAATGCCTCAAATGGAATCATAAATCACCACAAACACTTGGAAATTTTTGAGAGAGTAGTATACTTTCTTGTGGAATCGGCCAGCACTAAGTCTCACACTCCTAGTGTCTCATTTCTTGCATCATATGCTTCTTTATATAGTGTGCATGGTTAGGGTGAAACCCTAATAATCCATGTCTTTTCCTTTCCAAGGATCCATGGGTTAAAAGCTCCATGGACTTCCATATTAGCTTAGCCCATTAACAAATGAGTATTAGCCCACACTATATAAAATATAATAGCCCATAATTTTAATCAGTCTTGTTTTTAATCTCTAAATTAATTCATAATTAATTTAAGACTAAAACTAATTAAATAACATGACTTCATATTAATATATTATAACTTATAATATATTAATAAATCGTAAGTATACAATTCTCATAAAATTATCCATAAATCGTTTGGGTGAAGTGCAACCCAAATGGATCATGCCGGGTCGGGTCAAGTATGTACCAAATAAGTTATGGACTTAGACACCTTATCCAACAGACTCCCACTTGGATAAGTCTAATAACTATATTTGCGTATGTTACTTCAGGAACCAACCAGCAATCGTAGCTCTCGAAAACTCTGTTGAACTATGAAGCGCCATTTTAGATAAGTGATCATATAATCCTCTGTTCTCATGATATCAGCCGGACAAGTACATGGAAAAACGTTGTACTTATTGTCCAGCAGTTTGTTTCCTGGTTTTCGATTTGTTTGACAAAGAACTTAATCGAACACATCAATTTAGTTCTGACCGGCCGGTACATAGGTCACAACAAAATCATCGAGGGGCCCAGATATCGCTTCTATCTCCAAGATGTGAGCACACATAGACTATGCTTTCCAATAGGGATTGAGTGACTTTAAACTTTTCAAGAACTTGTGGGTGAGGGAGAATAATTGGAGGAGGTGGAGGAAGTGAAGCATGATGTTGAGGGACACCATCTTCAAGAGATTTGGGAAGATCATAGTTGTCTGAACCAGACATCTATAATGGGAGAAAATCAAGTTACTTGATTCAAAATCCTTAATATAACACCCAATATGAAATATTAAGGCTAGGACCCAACACAATATTTTATAATTTGGAAGAGGGATGCCGTAATCCAAGCTATAAAATATTTGAAGGTAGGCGAATGACGATTCACCAATTTCCACCATGAAAAACGAAATAATTTATTAGGTTTTAATTGGATTTTAAATTCCTAGATCTTTTGAGATTCATTGAACTTTTCAATGGCATGTTTCAATCTCGAGTGTGCCCTCTCAAATTTTGTGACTGGGATGCCGAGGATCACAAAACAAGGTGTGAATAACCATACCAATTCACTTGGTACCCTTAATATTATCACCCAATCAATGTGCCGGTTAACCACACACGCTCCATTGATCTATGACAAACATTAAGTCACCCTTCGTGATCCTTACTAGTCCAATTTAGTGTGTCGGTTAACCACACACGCTCCACCAACGACTTGGTAAGGTACAAAGTGTGAATTCCATGGGCTAGCACCAGATTCATATTTTTCCTAAAGTAACTAAGATTGGGAATTAAATAAAACATTTAGTTACTTTATAATAATCATTATACTTTTAATGAGAATTTAAATTCATTGTCCTACCCGTTCGGCTAACGACCCTCCACCAGTCAAGCAAGCGGTGGGTGAGAGTGGACACCCATTAATTTGCCATTTTATAGGCAACAACCTTATACCCACCTTATAGACCGGCTTCGTGAATGAGGCCTACTAACGGTAAAACGACTTGTTCTTATACTTATATATAATAATTAACCATTAATCTTATAATAGTATAAGGGTAGAATTTTAACTTTTAAAACTTCTAGGGTATGGAATTAAACTTTGTGTGAGACTTTACAAATTCCAAAACTTGAGGGCAAGTTTTGAACAATTCATAAACTTTTGGATATTCATAACTTATGAGTTTTAATTAAGTGTTTAATACTTTTAATGAAGAGTCTCTTGGAAATCCATAACTTGAGGACAAGTTATGAAGTCCATAAAAGCATTTATTAGAAAAACTCTTCTAAAGTGTAACTTATGACTTCTTAAAAAACATTTAAAAGAAAAAACTTTTGGAATTCCATAACTTGAGGACAAATTATGAATTCCATTAAAACACATTAAGATCAAGAATTAACTAACAAACAATTTGCAAATAATTCCTATGATCTAACAAAACTCATATGAACATGAACATCCACATCAACAATTTAAAGAATCATATGAACACATATAAACTTGAAATTTTGATTATAACTTTGAAATTGGCCCACCATCATCATTACCACATCAAAAACAGGTTTTATGAGTCCAAAACAGTTTAAGGTAATGATTCTAGACCAATTCCAGCACCAAAACTCGAAGATATGTTGTCTGGGGTTCCAACTCGTCGAGTGCATGAACCAACTCGCCGAGTTGGATGAATTTTGTTTTGGACTCGTCGAGTCCCTTCATGGACTCAGCGAGTCTGCTGTGCAGACAGCACATAAACTTCGATTTTCAGCAATCTGCATCAAGTATTCAAGAAAACAAGCCTAGGCTCTGATACCACTGTTGGGTTTTGAGCAATCTAACACTTCCTAAGTGTGCATGCAACCCTAATAAACCTTGGATCTATATTTCTTCTAAAATACATGCAAATAATAACTTTCAAGGTTTCTTCCTAACTAGCATAGCATAAGGATTATGAATCATAAAAGTACTAGTAGAAATACATACCTTTTGATGATGGTTGATTGTTTGGAGTTTGAGAGCCAAGCACCAATAGTGTGAATGCCTCAAATGGAATCATAAATCACCACAAACACTTGGAAATTTTTGAGAGAGTAGTATACTTTCTTGTGGAATCGGCCAGCACTAAGTCTCACACTCCTAGTGTCTCATTTCTTGCATCATATGCTTCTTTATATAGTGTGCATGGTTAGGGTGAAACCCTAATAATCCATGTCTTTTCCTTTCCAAGGATCCATGGGTTAAAAGCTCCATGGACTTCCATATTAGCTTAGCCCATTAACAAATGAGTATTAGCCCACACTATATAAAATATAATAGCCCATAATTTTAATCAGTCTTCTTTTTAATCTCTAAATTAATTCATAATTAATTTAAGACTAAAACTAATTAAATAACATGACTTCATATTAATATATTATAACTTATAATATATTAATAAATCGTAAGTATACAATTCTCATAAAATTATCCATAAATCGTTTGGGTGAAGTGCAACCCAAATGGATCATGCCGGGTCGGGTCAAGTATGTACCAAATAAGTTATGGACTTAGACACCTTATCCAACAGACTCCCACTTGGATAAGTCTAATAACTATATTTGCGTATGTTACTTCAGGAACCAACCAGCAATCGTAGCTCTCGAAAACTCTGTTGAACTATGAAGCGCCATTTTAGATAAGTGATCATATAATCCTCTGTTCTCATGATATCAGCCGGACAAATACATGGAAAAACGTTGTACTTATTGTCCAGCAGTTTGTTTCCTGGTTTTCGATTTGTTTGACAAAGAACTTAATCGAACACATCAATTTAGTTCTGACCGGCCGGTACATAGGTCACAACAAAATCATCGAGGGGCCCAGATATCGCTTCTATCTCCAAGATGTGAGCACACATAGACTATGCTTTCCAATAGGGATTGAGTGACTTTAAACTTTTCAAGAACTTGTGGGTGAGGGAGAATAATTGGAGGAGGTGGAGGAAGTGAAGCATGATGTTGAGGGACACCATCTTCAAGAGATTTGGGAAGATCATAGTTGTCTGAACCAGACATCTATAATGGGAGAAAATCAAGTTACTTGATTCAAAATCCTTAATATAACACCCAATATGAAATATTAAGGCTAGGACCCAACACAATATTTTATAATTTGGAAGAGGGATGCCGTAATCTAAGCTATAAAATATTTGAAGGTAGGCGAATGACGATTCACCAATTTCCACCATGAAAAACGAAATAATTTATTAGGTTTTAATTGGATTTGAAATTCCTAGATCTTTTGAGATTCATTGAACTTTTCAATGGCATGTTTCAATCTCGAGTGTGCCCTCTCAAATTTTGTGACTGGGATGCCGAGGATCACAAAACAAGGTGTGAATAACCATACCAATTCACTTGGTACCCTTAATATTATCACCCAATCAATGTGCCGGTTAACCACACGCGCTCCATTGATCTATGACAAACATTAAGTCACCCTTCGTGATCCTTACTAGTCCAATTTAGTGTGTCGGTTAACCACACACGCTCCACCAACGACTTGGTAAGGTACAAAGTGTGAATTCCATGGGCTAGCACCAGATTCATATTTTTCCTAAAGTAACTAAGATTGGGAATTAAATAAAACATTTAGTTACTTTATAATAATCATTATACTTTTAATGAGAATTTAAATTCATTGTCCTACCCGTTCGGCTAACGACCCTCCACCAGTCAAGCAAGCGGTGGGTGAGAGTGGACACCCGTTAATTTGCCATTTTATAGGCAACAACCTTATACCCACCTTATAGACCGGCTTCGTGAATGAGGCCTACTAACGGTAAAACGACTTGTTCTTATACTTATATATAATAATTAACCATTAATCTTATAATAGTATAAGGGTAGAATTTTAACTTTTAAAACTTCTAGGGTATGGAATTAAACTTTGTGTGAGACTTTACAAATTCCAAAACTTGAGGGCAAGTTTTGAACAATTCATAAACTTTTGGATATTCATAACTTATGAGTTTTAATTAAGTGTTTAATACTTTTAATGAAGAGTCTCTTGGAAATCCATAACTTGAGGACAAGTTATGAAGTCCATAAAAGCATTTATTAGAAAAACTCTTCTAAAGTGTAACTTATGACTTCTTAAAAAACATTTAAAAGAAAAAACTTTTGGAATTCCATAACTTGAGGACAAATTATGAATTCCATTAAAACACATTAAGATCAAGAATTAACTAACAAACAATTTGCAAATAATTCCTATGATCTAACAAAACTCATATGAACATGAACATCCACATCAACAATTTAAAGAATCATATGAACACATATAAACATGAAATTTTGATTATAACTTTGAAATTGGTCCACCATCATCATTACCACATCAAAAACAGGTTTTATGAGTCCAAAACAGTTTAAGGTAATGATTCTAGACCAATTCCAGCACCAAAACTCGAAGATATGTTGTCTGGGGTTCCAACTCGTCGAGTGCATGAACCAACTCGCCGAGTTGGATGAATTTTGTTTTGGACTCGTCGAGTCCCTTCATGGACTCAGCGAGTCTGCTGTGCAGACAGCACATAAACTTCGATTTTCAGCAATCTGCATCAAGTATTCAAGAAAACAAGCCTAGGCTCTGATACCACTGTTGGGTTTTGAGCAATCTAACACTTCCTAAGTGTGCATGCAACCCTAATAAACCTTGGATCTATATTTCTTCTAAAATACATGCAAATAATAACTTTCAAGGTTTCTTCCTAACTAGCATAGCATAAGGATTATGAATCATAAAAGTACTAGTAGAAATACATACCTTTTGATGATGGTTGATTGTTTGGAGTTTGAGAGCCAAGCACCAATAGTGTGAATGCCTCAAATGGAATCATAAATCACCACAACCACTTGGAAATTTTTGAGAGAGTAGTATACTTTCTTGTGGAATCGGCCAGCACTAAGTCTCACACTCCTAGTGTCTCATTTCTTGCATCATATGCTTCTTTATATAGTGTGCATGGTTAGGGTGAAACCCTAATAATCCATGTCTTTTCCTTTCCAAGGATCCATGGGTTAAAAGCTCCATGGACTTCCATATTAGCTTAGCCCATTAACAAATGAGTATTAGCCCACACTATATAAAATATAATAGCCCATAATTTTAATCAGTCTTCTTTTTAATCTCTAAATTAATTCATAATTAATTTAAGACTAAAACTAATTAAATAACATGACTTCATATTAGTATATTATAACTTATAATATATTAATAAATCGTAAGTATACAATTCTCATAAAATTATCCATAAATCGTTTGGGTGAAGTGCAACCCAAATGGATCATGCCGGGTCGGGTCAAGTATGTACCAAATAAGTTATGGACTTAGACACCTTATCCAACAGACTCCCACTTGGATAAGTCTAATAACTATATTTGCGTATGTTACTTCAGGAACCAACCAGCAATCGTAGCTCTCGAAAACTCTGTTGAACTATGAAGCGCCATTTTAGATAAGTGATCATATAATCCTCTGTTCTCATGATATCAGCCGGACAAATACATGGAAAAACGTTGTACTTATTGTCCAGCAGTTTGTTTCCTGGTTTTCGATTTGTTTGACAAAGAACTTAATCGAACACATCAATTTAGTTCTGACCGGCCGGTACATAGGTCACAACAAAATTATCGAGGGGCCCAGATATCGCTTCTATCTCCAAGATGTGAGCACACATAGACTATGCTTTCCAATAGGGATTGAGTGACTTTAAACTTTTCAAGAACTTGTGGGTGAGGGAGAATAATTGGAGGAGGTGGAGGAAGTGAAGCATGATGTTGAGGGACACCATCTTCAAGAGATTTGGGAAGATCATAGTTGTCTGAACCAGACATCTATAATGGGAGAAAATCAAGTTACTTGATTCAAAATCCTTAATATAACACCCAATATGAAATATTAAGGCTAGGACCCAACACAATATTTTATAATTTGGAAGAGGGATGCCGTAATCTAAGCTATAAAATATTTGAAGGTAGGCGAATGACGATTCACCAATTTCCACCATGAAAAACGAAATAATTTATTAGGTTTTAATTGGATTTGAAATTCCTAGATCTTTTGAGATTCATTGAACTTTTCAATGGCATGTTTCAATCTCGAGTGTGCCCTCTCAAATTTTGTGACTGGGATGCCGAGGATCACAAAACAAGGTGTGAATAACCATACCAATTCACTTGGTACCCTTAATATTATCACCCAATCAATGTGCCGGTTAACCACACGCGCTCCATTGATCTATGACAAACATTAAGTCACCCTTCGTGATCCTTACTAGTCCAATTTAGTGTGTCGGTTAACCACACACGCTCCACCAACGACTTGGTAAGGTACAAAGTGTGAATTCCATGGGCTAGCACCAGATTCATATTTTTCCTAAAGTAACTAAGATTGGGAATTAAATAAAACATTTAGTTACTTTATAATAATCATTATACTTTTAATGAGAATTTAAATTCATTGTCCTACCCGTTCGGCTAACGACCCTCCACCAGTCAAGCAAGCGGTGGGTGAGAGTGGACACCCGTTAATTTGCCATTTTATAGGCAACAACCTTATACCCACCTTATAGACCGGCTTCGTGAATGAGGCCTACTAACGGTAAAACGACTTGTTCTTATACTTATATATAATAATTAACCATTAATCTTATAATAGTATAAGGGTAGAATTTTAACTTTTAAAACTTCTAGGGTATGGAATTAAACTTTGTGTGAGACTTTACAAATTCCAAAACTTGAGGGCAAGTTTTGAACAATTCATAAACTTTTGGATATTCATAACTTATGAGTTTTAATTAAGTGTTTAATACTTTTAATGAAGAGTCTCTTGGAAATCCATAACTTGAGGACAAGTTATGAAGTCCATAAAAGCATTTATTAGAAAAACTCTTCTAAAGTGTAACTTATGACTTCTTAAAAAACATTTAAAAGAAAAAACTTTTGGAATTCCATAACTTGAGGACAAATTATGAATTCCATTAAAACACATTAAGATCAAGAATTAACTAACAAACAATTTGCAAATAATTCCTATGATCTAACAAAACTCATATGAACATGAACATCCACATCAACAATTTAAAGAATCATATGAACACATATAAACTTGAAATTTTGATTATAACTTTGAAATTGGCCCACCATCATCATTACCACATCAAAAACAGGTTTTATGAGTCCAAAACAGTTTAAGGTAATGATTCTAGACCAATTCCAGCACCAAAACTCGAAGATATGTTGTCTGGGGTTCCAACTCGTCGAGTGCATGAACCAACTCGCCGAGTTGGATGAATTTTGTTTTGGACTCGTCGAGTCCCTTCATGGACTCAGCGAGTCTGCTGTGCAGACAGCACATAAACTTCGATTTTCAGCAATCTGCATCAAGTATTCAAGAAAACAAGCCTAGGCTCTGATACCACTGTTGGGTTTTGAGCAATCTAACACTTCCTAAGTGTGCATGCAACCCTAATAAACCTTGGATCTATATTTCTTCTAAAATACATGCAAATAATAACTTTCAAGGTTTCTTCCTAACTAGCATAGCATAAGGATTATGAATCATAAAAGTACTAGTAGAAATACATACCTTTTGATGATGGTTGATTGTTTGGAGTTTGAGAGCCAAGCACCAATAGTGTGAATGCCTCAAATGGAATCATAAATCACCACAAACACTTGGAAATTTTTGAGAGAGTAGTATACTTTCTTGTGGAATCGGCCAGCACTAAGTCTCACACTCCTAGTGTCTCATTTCTTGCATCATATGCTTCTTTATATAGTGTGCATGGTTAGGGTGAAACCCTAATAATCCATGTCTTTTCCTTTCCAAGGATCCATGGGTTAAAAGCTCCATGGACTTCCATATTAGCTTAGCCCATTAACAAATGAGTATTAGCCCACACTATATAAAATATAATAGCCCATAATTTTAATCAGTCTTGTTTTTAATCTCTAAATTAATTCATAATTAATTTAAGACTAAAACTAATTAAATAACATGACTTCATATTAATATATTATAACTTATAATATATTAATAAATCGTAAGTATACAATTCTCATAAAATTATCCATAAATCGTTTGGGTGAAGTGCAACCCAAATGGATCATGCCGGGTCGGGTCAAGTATGTACCAAATAAGTTATGGACTTAGACACCTTATCCAACAGACTCCCACTTGGATAAGTCTAATAACTATATTTGCGTATGTTACTTCAGGAACCAACCAGCAATCGTAGCTCTCGAAAACTCTGTTGAACTATGAAGCGCCATTTTAGATAAGTGATCATATAATCCTCTGTTCTCATGATATCAGCCGGACAAATACATGGAAAAACGTTGTACTTATTGTCCAGCAGTTTGTTTCCTGGTTTTCGATTTGTTTGACAAAGAACTTAATCGAACACATCAATTTAGTTCTGACCGGCCGGTACATAGGTCACAACAAAATCATCGAGGGGCCCAGATATCGCTTCTATCTCCAAGATGTGAGCACACATAGACTATGCTTTCCAATAGGGATTGAGTGACTTTAAACTTTTCAAGAACTTGTGGGTGAGGGAGAATAATTGGAGGAGGTGGAGGAAGTGAAGCATGATGTTGAGGGACACCATCTTCAAGAGATTTGGGAAGATCATAGTTGTCTGAACCAGACATCTATAATGGGAGAAAATCAAGTTACTTGATTCAAAATCCTTAATATAACACCCAATATGAAATATTAAGGCTAGGACCCAACACAATATTTTATAATTTGGAAGAGGGATGCCGTAATCCAAGCTATAAAATATTTGAAGGTAGGCGAATGACGATTCACCAATTTCCACCATGAAAAACGAAATAATTTATTAGGTTTTAATTGGATTTGAAATTCCTAGATCTTTTGAGATTCATTGAACTTTTCAATGGCATGTTTCAATCTCGAGTGTGCCCTCTCAAATTTTGTGACTGGGATGCCGAGGATCACAAAACAAGGTGTGAATAACCATACCAATTCACTTGGTACCCTTAATATTATCACCCAATCAATGTGCCGGTTAACCACACACGCTCCATTGATCTATGACAAACATTAAGTCACCCTTCGTGATCCTTACTAGTCCAATTTAGTGTGTCGGTTAACCACACACGCTCCACCAACGACTTGGTAAGGTACAAAGTGTGAATTCCATGGGCTAGCACCAGATTCATATTTTTCCTAAAGTAACTAAGATTGGGAATTAAATAAAACATTTAGTTACTTTATAATAATCATTATACTTTTAATGAGAATTTAAATTCATTGTCCTACCCGTTCGGCTAACGACCCTCCACCAGTCAAGCAAGCGGTGGGTGAGAGTGGACACCCGTTAATTTGCCATTTTATAGGCAACAACCTTATACCCACCTTATAGACCGGCTTCGTGAATGAGGCCTACTAACGGTAAAACGACTTGTTCTTATACTTATATATAATAATTAACCATTAATCTTATAATAGTATAAGGGTAGAATTTTAACTTTTAAAACTTCTAGGGTATGGAATTAAACTTTGTGTGAGACTTTACAAATTCCAAAACTTGAGGGCAAGTTTTGAACAATTCATAAACTTTTGGATATTCATAACTTATGAGTTTTAATTAAGTGTTTAATACTTTTAATGAAGAGTCTCTTGGAAATCCATAACTTGAGGACAAGTTATGAAGTCCATAAAAGCATTTATTAGAAAAACTCTTCTAAAGTGTAACTTATGACTTCTTAAAAAACATTTAAAAGAAAAAACTTTTGGAATTCCATAACTTGAGGACAAATTATGAATTCCATTAAAACACATTAAGATCAAGAATTAACTAACAAACAATTTGCAAATAATTCCTATGATCTAACAAAACTCATATGAACATGAACATCCACATCAACAATTTAAAGAATCATATGAACACATATAAACTTGAAATTTTGATTATAACTTTGAAATTGGCCCACCATCATCATTACCACATCAAAAACAGGTTTTATGAGTCCAAAACAGTTTAAGGTAATGATTCTAGACCAATTCCAGCACCAAAACTCGAAGATATGTTGTCTGGGGTTCCAACTCGTCGAGTGCATGAACCAACTCGCCGAGTTGGATGAATTTTGTTTTGGACTCGTCGAGTCCCTTCATGGACTCAGCGAGTCTGCTGTGCAGACAGCACATAAACTTCGATTTTCAGCAATCTGCATCAAGTATTCAAGAAAACAAGCCTAGGCTCTGATACCACTGTTGGGTTTTGAGCAATCTAACACTTCCTAAGTGTGCATGCAACCCTAATAAACCTTGGATCTATATTTCTTCTAAAATACATGCAAATAATAACTTTCAAGGTTTCTTCCTAACTAGCATAGCATAAGGATTATGAATCATAAAAGTACTAGTAGAAATACATACCTTTTGATGATGGTTGATTGTTTGGAGTTTGAGAGCCAAGCACCAATAGTGTGAATGCCTCAAATGGAATCATAAATCACCACAAACACTTGGAAATTTTTGAGAGAGTAGTATACTTTCTTGTGGAATCGGCCAGCACTAAGTCTCACACTCCTAGTGTCTCATTTCTTGCATCATATGCTTCTTTATATAGTGTGCATGGTTAGGGTGAAACCCTAATAATCCATGTCTTTTCCTTTCCAAGGATCCATGGGTTAAAAGCTCCATGGACTTCCATATTAGCTTAGCCCATTAACAAATGAGTATTAGCCCACACTATATAAAATATAATAGCCCATAATTTTAATCAGTCTTCTTTTTAATCTCTAAATTAATTCATAATTAATTTAAGACTAAAACTAATTAAATAACATGACTTCATATTAATATATTATAACTTATAATATATTAATAAATCGTAAGTATACAATTCTCATAAAATTATCCATAAATCGTTTGGGTGAAGTGCAACCCAAATGGATCATGCCGGGTCGGGTCAAGTATGTACCAAATAAGTTATGGACTTAGACACCTTATCCAACAGACTCCCACTTGGATAAGTCTAATAACTATATTTGCGTATGTTACTTCAGGAACCAACCAGCAATCGTAGCTCTCGAAAACTCTGTTGAACTATGAAGCGCCATTTTAGATAAGTGATCATATAATCCTCTGTTCTCATGATATCAGCCGGACAAATACATGGAAAAACGTTGTACTTATTGTCCAGCAGTTTGTTTCCTGGTTTTCGATTTGTTTGACAAAGAACTTAATCGAACACATCAATTTAGTTCTGACCGGCCGGTACATAGGTCACAACAAAATCATCGAGGGGCCCAGATATCGCTTCTATCTCCAAGATGTGAGCACACATAGACTATGCTTTCCAATAGGGATTGAGTGACTTTAAACTTTTCAAGAACTTGTGGGTGAGGGAGAATAATTGGAGGAGGTGGAGGAAGTGAAGCATGATGTTGAGGGACACCATCTTCAAGAGATTTGGGAAGATCATAGTTGTCTGAACCAGACATCTATAATGGGAGAAAATCAAGTTACTTGATTCAAAATCCTTAATATAACACCCAATATGAAATATTAAGGCTAGGACCCAACACAATATTTTATAATTTGGAAGAGGGATGCCGTAATCCAAGCTATAAAATATTTGAAGGTAGGCGAATGACGATTCACCAATTTCCACCATGAAAAACGAAATAATTTATTAGGTTTTAATTGGATTTTAAATTCCTAGATCTTTTGAGATTCATTGAACTTTTCAATGGCATGTTTCAATCTCGAGTGTGCCCTCTCAAATTTTGTGACTGGGATGCCGAGGATCACAAAACAAGGTGTGAATAACCATACCAATTCACTTGGTACCCTTAATATTATCACCCAATCAATGTGCCGGTTAACCACACACGCTCCATTGATCTATGACAAACATTAAGTCACCCTTCGTGATCCTTACTAGTCCAATTTAGTGTGTCGGTTAACCACACACGCTCCACCAACGACTTGGTAAGGTACAAAGTGTGAATTCCATGGGCTAGCACCAGATTCATATTTTTCCTAAAGTAACTAAGATTGGGAATTAAATAAAACATTTAGTTACTTTATAATAATCATTATACTTTTAATGAGAATTTAAATTCATTGTCCTACCCGTTCGGCTAACGACCCTCCACCAGTCAAGCAAGCGGTGGGTGAGAGTGGACACCCATTAATTTGCCATTTTATAGGCAACAACCTTATACCCACCTTATAGACCGGCTTCGTGAATGAGGCCTACTAACGGTAAAACGACTTGTTCTTATACTTATATATAATAATTAACCATTAATCTTATAATAGTATAAGGGTAGAATTTTAACTTTTAAAACTTCTAGGGTATGGAATTAAACTTTGTGTGAGACTTTACAAATTCCAAAACTTGAGGGCAAGTTTTGAACAATTCATAAACTTTTGGATATTCATAACTTATGAGTTTTAATTAAGTGTTTAATACTTTTAATGAAGAGTCTCTTGGAAATCCATAACTTGAGGACAAGTTATGAAGTCCATAAAAGCATTTATTAGAAAAACTCTTCTAAAGTGTAACTTATGACTTCTTAAAAAACATTTAAAAGAAAAAACTTTTGGAATTCCATAACTTGAGGACAAATTATGAATTCCATTAAAACACATTAAGATCAAGAATTAACTAACAAACAATTTGCAAATAATTCCTATGATCTAACAAAACTCATATGAACATGAACATCCACATCAACAATTTAAAGAATCATATGAACACATATAAACTTGAAATTTTGATTATAACTTTGAAATTGGTCCACCATCATCATTACCACATCAAAAACAGGTTTTATGAGTCCAAAACAGTTTAAGGTAATGATTCTAGACCAATTCCAGCACCAAAACTCGAAGATATGTTGTCTGGGGTTCCAACTCGTCGAGTGCATGAACCAACTCGCCGAGTTGGATGAATTTTGTTTTGGACTCGTCGAGTCCCTTCATGGACTCAGCAAGTCTTCTGTGCAGACAGCACATAAACTTCGATTTTCAGCAATCTGCATCAAGTATTCAAGAAAACAAGCCTAGGCTCTGATACCACTGTTGGGTTTTGAGCAATCTAACACTTCCTAAGTGTGCATGCAACCCTAATAAACCTTGGATCTATATTTCTTCTAAAATACATGCAAATAATAACTTTCAAGGTTTCTTCCTAACTAGCATAGCATAAGGATTATGAATCATAAAAGTACTAGTAGAAATACATACCTTTTGATGATGGTTGATTGTTTGGAGTTTGAGAGCCAAGCACCAATAGTGTGAATGCCTCAAATGGAATCATAAATCACCACAAACACTTGGAAATTTTTGAGAGAGTAGTATACTTTCTTGTGGAATCGGCCACCACTAAGTCTCACACTCCTAGTGTCTCATTTCTTGCATCATATGCTTCTTTATATAGTGTGCATGGTTAGGGTGAAACCCTAATAACCCATGTCTTTTCCTTTCCAAGGATCCATGGGTTAAAACCAGGTATTACAACTCTTGATGGGTTTTGAGCGTCCTAACACTCCTATGGTGTACATGCAACCCAAGAAACCATGGATCTGTGTTTTCTCTATTATACATGCAAATATGATTTTTCCAAGGTTCTCATCCTAACTAACATACAATAGGGCACTTTTAATATAAAACTTAGTGGGATGAAATAACTTTTTCTTGTGGTTGATTCCTTGTAGCTTCAAGAGCCTAGCACCAACAATGTGGATGCCTCAAGTGGAAACACAAATCACCAAAACACCTTGGAAAGCTTGTGAGAATAGTAATCACACTAGAAATCACCCCACTCTTGTTTACTCACACACTAGTGCCATTTCATGTGCCAAAGACCTCTTTATATAGTATCAAGGATTAGGTTTACATTCATGTAAACCCTAATACCCATGACCTTTCATTTCCATAGGATCCATGGGTTAAAAAATTCACAGACTATCCATGCAAGCTTATCCCAACCTAAATAAACTTGGCCCATCCTATATATAAGAGTCCATATTTAATTAGTTCCTTTTGATCACTAAATTAATTGTAAATGAATTCTTGATCAATTCTAATTAAATAATATGATTTCATATTAATATATAACAACTTATAATATATTAATAAACCATAGACATACTAGTCTCAAAAGACTATCCATACAAATTGTTCCGGTGAAGTACAACTCAAATGCACCATGCTACTCTCGGGTCGAGTACATACCAATAATATCTATGGGCTTAGACATCTAACCAAACATTATCCCACTTGGATAAGTCTAAAACTATTGTTGTGTATGACTCCAAGATCTCGACTAGCAATCGTAGCTGTTAAAGCCACTGTCAAACTCTGACCTTTCCAAATGACGTGTCCATTAGATAAAGGATCATATATTCCTCCATTCTAGATATCATATGGACTGAGACATGGACTTTAATCATTCTCTCTATCCATCTGTTGTTTCCCGATTTCCGATTTATGACGACTGACTAATTGAACAAATCAAATCAGTCCAGGCTTGGCCAAGCACTTACGGGTGTCATCACTAAATCATCGAGGGGCCCACGGATATCGCTTTTATCCCTCCAAGGGTAAAAGGAATTGATAAACTTCGACTCATATGCTTGTACTAACCAATTTTTGAATCATACACAAAGGCACGTTTTATAACATCAAGTTACTGATGTGTTTTCGTACAATCAATGTATAACCAACTCATAGTCAAAAAAATCATATCTCTAGGTTTGAAGAATATAAGATATTATCGTCTCCTGATCACTCATGATAAGATCCATGAAGTTATTCAAATAAGCGTGGGTTTAATCCAATACTCGAATCTCATTCCAAGAGCACTCGTGAATGTTGTAGCAACTCTTGCTATCTCCAACACCTTAGACATCTACAAGCCAACTTCATGACAGTCTTGATTCATGTCTACTTCCAACATATGACTGACTGTGGAGAATTTGAATAACTTAGTTATTCGGGAATTCAAAACATGCAAAGTGAAACACAAGAATAATACTAATCCTATATGGCCCCAAGCACCTTTGAGAGTAAATAAAACACCTTTTATTTAAACACCATATTGAGTACTCATTATTCATTGTATAATGTTTCGAATAATCAACTTTATACTTGAATTTGAAACAATAGCCATGCCATGCTCCAAGCATGCACACTATGTCCAAACAATAGTTATTCCATACACAAAGTATGCACACTATGTTTGTCTATGATCCTTACTTTGTGGAATAGGTCAATTGAACATAATTCCAATGATTCTCATTTCACAATCCCAAACCCTTATCATAAATGTAAGAATTCTAAATTCCTACCATTTACCAAAAATTGTTAGATTCTAAACATATATGCATTGATCCTCTTGTAATGACTATCCACAAAGTCACAAAGACTTGTCAACAAACATTACAGAGTATTCCAATGGAGATCAATTCCATGGAAACGAAGTCTCAAATTCAAAGTACAATCCTTTGAACATCCTTCTTGCATTAAGTTTTCTAATCTTAGACATATTTAATGAATAACTTCCACCTACGAAACATTTCCATATTCCCATTCTAACTATCACTTCTGAATAAAAGTTGCCTCATTTCAGAATATGTCAATATGGTCCTTTCTAAAAATCTACACCATACTTCCAACTGTCCATGAGCAACCAATCTTTAGTAAACCTTAGATTGTCCTCAACAATTGCTTAATCATTTTAGTCATATCCAATTCTATTCCTTTTCCCCTCTTAATGCCCTAGGCATTTGGAGAATTTAGAAAGGATAAATATTATAGCACATCTGATCAATCCTATACCCGAAGCATATGGGACACGATTCATGATGTCTCACATAAAGACATGATCCTAGACCAGTCTTTTGCTACAATATTTTTATTTACCATGTTTTCCTAATTTGACTATGAAGAGGCATGCCATTATCATAATCGAATTTGAGAACACAATATATATATATATATATATATATATATATATATATATATATATATATATATATATATAGAATTTCATGTTAAACCGTTCCAACATAAAATTCATATATATATATATATATATATATATATATATATATATATATATGTGTGTGTGTGTGTGTGTATATATATATATATATATATATATCTCCCTGACTAGAGATGATTAAAATCTCAATCCAAGCTTTTAGAATTGAAATGAAGTATAATTTCCTCTCCCTTAATTATAGCAAAACAACTTTTCCCAGTTGAAACTTTTGTTTTCTATAATTAACATTGCTAACTTGCAATACTAAACATAATAATCATGCTCCCACTAACATGATAATTATTAGGATAACACTTATGCTCCCACTAGCTTTGACATGTATCTAGAAATCAGTTGGACTTCTAGAAATCAATAGTCTATTGACTTTCTTACCAAAGTTCAGATTTCTGATACGAGATGCTTTGATAAGACTTTATCAAAATCATACACCTTTTCTTAGATAGCTCACATCTGTGTCTAAATTTTTTTTAGAACTATGAAAAGGGATGTTGTAATCATAGTCTCAATTGTTTAGACCTTTGCCATTTCTCACAAGTCTATGTTAGTGTGTCGGTTACCCACACACACTCCATTAATGACTTTGAGAATGCAAATATCACAATTACTATCAACTTAAAATCTACTTAGTGAAAGAGTTTCCTCACCATCATTTTCATGAATCAGAGAGAAACCTTATGACACTTAGATTTTAAGGTGTATGTGTTCCTATCCATGTGAATTTGTCAAAAACATAATCACAAGACAAGGTTAGTGATAAATCCAAACTCATATGGACCGAACTTGTGTAATCTTAACTTCTTGCCACTTGGCAGCACAAGGCCTACCATTGCTTCCAGGTTGTTATGCAAACAATTGAGAACTTGTAGAACTCAGATGCATAGTCAACTTTAACTGGAATGGGCACAGAAATAAGAATATGTCAAAACGATATGTTACAAATCTCAAGTCGTGCGCTAGTGATAAACTATAGGTTTTATTCTTGATTAGTTCTTGAAACTATTTCAGGATCTATTAGACTCCCACTGTCCTCAACATATAAGACTCTCTTGCCAAGAACCATTCCTTGACAAACAAATATTCAAGAGATAGTGTTGATTCTTATCAAGACAAACACTTCACACAATTTGCCTTAGTTGGTCTTTGTTTTATTCAAAACATCACAACTTACAAATTTCAAATGTACAAAAGTAGAAAACATTTTACTCTTACATTTGACAAGTGTTATAAACCTTCTTTAAGACGTGTCACTCAAGTTACAATCTTGGAGTATGACTCTAAGAATTGTTTTGGAATGAAGTATGACTCATCTTCTTGATTTAACCACTTCAACAATTCATGACTCCTCTTCTTAGCCATAAGAATGTACTAAGATGTCCTTAGAGGATGAATTGTGATATGGTTTCATAACAATTAATATGAACATAAAACATGATACTAAAGTACTCTCCCATCTTTTCAGATTCAAGAAACTTTTATCTTTCTGTCTAATTTGATCCCACTCATTCGTTCTACCATACATTAAAACTTTTCCAATGTTTAAGAATTATACTTAAACTTGTAAGTATAACCATATTTACTAAACTTTAGTAAATCATGACTAATAATCTTATCGATCTTTGTGGTGGACCTAACCAGCGCACAACCAAATGTACCCAATCCCTTTGTCCTTCACTTGACTCACATATACATGTGAACAAGGAATTAGTCTTAATTTTCCAATGATGAAAATTCTCATTCATCATACAATACAACTTTCATGATTCCAAGTTTTGGTCCAATTGAAACTTGGGTGATGAGAATATTTCTTTATTTGGTAAATTTAGACACTACCACAAATGAAAGAATCAAATTCATATTTCCACTATTGCTAGAAACATACCGACATCAATTTTCCATAAATGTCATTGCAAGGAGATATAGAATAAAACAAAACAAAATTTTTTTTATTTATGAAATGCGGAAAAAACTTTTTCCTTACAATGCAACTTTAAATGAAAACTATGTTATTACATATTTCCTAGCAATCTATCATAACTCCTAAGCAGTAGCTCCAAAATCCGATCTTCGAACCATGTGATTGAAATCCATCTTCTCGATCAGATTCAGCATACTCTTCTTTTAAGCTTCCTTCCCTTTCCTCGATTCTGCAAAATATCAAAATTTAACCTAGTCACATCATGTATTAGGAATCAACAATTAGGAACTTAACAGAGTTAGATAGTGGACTTACCTGAAGCAGAGTCAAACTTTTTGATTCTTCCTTCTCTCAGATCTTTCAGGTAGTTAGGGCAGCTTCGCAACCAATGCCCCTTTTCTTGACAATAAAAACATATAGACTCTTTGGGAATGGTACACAAGACTATCACAGACTTAGCATTTCCCTTTACCTTTTGGTCAACCGAGTTGACCAAGGCCGATCCCTTTCCATTGGGAAGAGAAAGCTTTTACGGGCTTCCAATGTTACCATTGTCAATGTCCATGGAAGTTTGAGAAATAGACCTTCCACCCAAATTTATTTTTTTCCAGTGCGCCAAAACATTTCTGATCAGTTGCAACAAGCAAATAGGTAAGATCAATACGGGTCATGTCGTGATCTGTCACATAGTAGTCCTTAATGAACTCACTTTACGACTCAGGAAGTGACTGAAGAACCCAATCAATAGCCAACTTCCTTGGGACAACGACACCCAAAATTCTCAACTTGTCAATGTGGGACTTCATCTCTAAGACATGAGTACACACAGGTCTTCCATCTTTATGTATCATTGCAAGTAGGGATTGAGTGATCTTGAAATTTTCAAGTCTTCGAGCTTATGGGTCAGGGAGAATAATTGTAGGATGTCGAGGAAGAGAAGTATGATTTCCATGATCTAATCGCGGGGCGTCATCTTCATTAGGAAAGCTTGTTCCAAGAGATTTGGGAAGATCATAGTTGTCTGAACTAGACATCTACAATGGGAGAAATTCAAGTTGGTTAATTTAAGTCCTTAATAGAACACCCAATATGAAATATTAAGGCTAGGACCTAACACAATATTTTATAACTTGGGAGAGGGATGTCGTAATCCAAGCTATAAAATATTTGAAGGTAGGCGAATGACGATTCACCAATTTCCACCATGAAAAACGAAACAGGGATTAGGTTTTAATTGGTTTGAAACTCCTAGATCTTTTAAGATTCATTGAACTTTTCAATGGCATGTTTAAATCTCAATTGTGCCCTCTCAAGTTTGTGACTGGGATGCCGAGGATCACAAACAAGGTGTGAATAACCATGCAAATTAACTTGGTACCCTTAATCTTTATCACCTAATCGATGTTTCGGTTACCCATACGCGCTCCACCGATCTATGAGAAACATTAAGTCACCCTTTTTCATTCTTACTAGTCCATGTTAGTGTGTCGGTTACCCACACACGCTCCATCAACGACTTGGTAAGGTACAAAGTGTAATTTTATGGGTTAGCACCAAATTCACATTTTCCTAAAGTAAATAAGATTGGGAATTTATAAAAGGTTTAGTTACTTTATATTTATCATTATACTTATAATGAGAATTATAGTCCTTCCCTACCCGTTCGGCTAATGACCCTCCACTAGTCAAGGAAACGGTGGGTGAGAGTAGACACCATGAAGCTGCCATTTTATTGGCAGCAACCTTATACCCCCCCCCCCCCTTTTAGACCGGCTTCGTGAATGAGGACTACAAACGGTAAGAATGACCTGCTCTTCTACATATATATATATATATATATATATATATATATATATATATATATATATATATATATTATTAACTTATAATACTATAAAGTAGAAGGGTTCGAATTTTACCTTTTAAAACTCTAGGGTTTGGAATTAAAGTCTGTGTGAGACTTTACAAATTCCAAAACTTAAGGGCAAGTTTTCAACAATTCAAAAACACTTGGTTTCCATAACCTATGAGTTTAATATGGCTTTTAATGGCAAGACTCTTGGAAATCCATAACTTGAGGACAACTTATGGAGGTCATAAAACAATTTATGGGAAAAGACTCTTCAATTTCATAACCTAAGACCCTTTAATAATTCTTTTAAAGAAAAATTTTTGGTTTTCCATAACTAGAGGACAAGGTATGGAATCCATTAAAGGACATTTAGATCATCTAATAAACAAACAAACATGTCAAAGAAAACTATGATCTAGATTATACTCATATGATCAAGACAATTCAAATCAAACAATTTTCATCTAATTAGCCTAACAATTAAACTAATACAAAACATGAATCTATTGACAATTATCTTTTGAATTGGATTAGAATGATCATTACCACATGAAAAATTGGTTTATAGGTACAAAAACTGCTTAGTGTAATGATTCTAGTCCAATTCCAGCCCTAAAACACGAAAATCTGCAAATTGGAAGACCAACTCATCGAGTTCTATAAGGAACTCGTCGAGTTCATGCTTTAACACATGAACTTGTAGAGTTTTGGGCCAGAACTCGTCGAGTTTTCAGTCTGGGAAGATTCTTGGTTTTGAAAAATAAGTTGCATCAAGTATAATTGAAAAAAAAAAACCTAGGCTCTAATACCACAGATGGGTTTTGAGCATCCTAACACTCCTATGGTGTACATGCAACCCTAGAACCCTTGGATCTATGTTTTCTCAATTATACATGTAAATATGATTTTTCCAAGTTTCTCATCCTAACTAACATATAATGGGGTACATGTAATATAAAACTTAGTGGGATGACATACCTTTTTCTTGTGGTTGATTCTGTGGAGCTTCAGGAGCCTAGCACCAATAATGTGGATGCCTCAATGGAATCACAAACCACCAAAACACCTTGGAAAGCTTGAGAGAATAGTAATCACACTAGAAATCGGCCCACTCTTGTTTACTCACACACTAGTGCCATTTCATGTCCCAAAGACCTCTTTATATAGTATGGAGGATTAAGGTTACATTCATGTAAACCCTAATACCCATGACCTTTCATTTCTATAGGATCCATGGGTTAAAAACTCCAGGGACTATCCATGCAAGCTTAGCCCAACCAAAATGAACTTGACCCATCCTATATATAAGAGTCCATATTTAATTAATTCCTTTTGATCACTAAATTAACTCTAAATTAATTCTTGATCAATACTAATTAAATAAAACGATTTCATATTAATATATTACAACTTATAATGTATTAATAAACCATAGACATACTATTCTCAAAAGACTATCCATACAAATTTTTCTGGTGAAGTGCAACCCAAATGGACCATGCTACTCTTAGGTCGAGTACGTACCAATAATAGTTATGGACTTCGACATCTAATCCAACAACTCTCCCCCCCTTAAATTAGATTTCGTCATCGAAATCTCTCCTTACAAACACCCATATCCCAACAATGATCTGAATAATGCAACTGATGATTCTACGTGTAAAACAATCTTCTAAAGACAACCAAAAACCAAACCGAACTTCCATCCTGAACAAAGCGAACTTCGAGCTTCTGCAAACCACTTCTGCCTCACCAGGGTCTGAATACCATACTGTTTTGTCTCCCTGACAAACTGCCCATGCATAACCATCTACATGACATTTATACTTGACAAAAGGCTCAGATAATCCTTCGAGTAGAAGATTCATCCCTGCAACTGTTCGACTCAGACAATAGTTGCGCATTAGGGTCAAATCAATTAATCTGAGATTATTTAATCCAACTGTAAGTGACTTAACACCTTCGATCAGTAAGCTACTCCACACACAAGAATCCTCTCATCACTACTTTTGCCCTAACATCCTGTTGCCTCTTATCCGCTGTCCGAATGAGCCGAGATCTCCCAGGTCCCAACTTATCTGACAACTATCTGGAATACCGGATTCCCACCTGGTTGTTGAGCCAGTGAAAAACCTCTTAGTCGCTCCCCGCGACTTCTGAAGAAAACTTAGGCTATCGAAACTGCCCTTTCCATATTGCCACTCTTGGCTCTATAACTCCTGAGATCCCCGATCACATACCTTGACCCAACGGTCTCTGCCAGGTCCCACCTGCATTGCTATAAGCACACGGGCCTCGCCCACGGGTCCCACCCAAACCATATCATGGAGCGGCCTTGCCCACATGACCCATCTATCTAGGGCTACACATGCCCAACTCCACCTTGAATCGCATTGACCTATCCTTTCTTCATTTTGATCCTGATGTGGCCACTCCACGATCCTATGAACTGAACCACCCTGCCCTAACTTATCTGACTGAATTTGTGAATGCTATGGCTCATTCTGCAATCTAACAACACTTTCCCACACTATCTGACCGCATGAAGAATGCTACGGGTGCCTCGCAGTCGTACAATACATTCTTCCGTTATCTCAACCACGTCCATGGCTCTGCTGCTACTTATCAATTCTAACACACCCAAAGTCGAGCAGGCACATGGCCTAACATCCTGACTGACCTCGCGTCTTGAAGGGAATTCCCCAACCTGGTTTCCCAATTCCAGCTATCAAACACCAAGAAGACGCGATCCCATCATTTGGAAAGTTTCCCAAACTCCCAACTCACAAACTCCTTGACCCAAATAGCTACTTGGGCCGTCTTCCTCCCCAACAGGAATGCGAAATCATCCTAGTTTCGCATCTACTTCTGTTCCTGGATACTTGAACGATTCTCTCCTACTTTGATTCAACTAACATCTTACAGCATACAAGATTTGAAGGTTTCCCAATCCTTCTTACCATCCAATGATCAATCTGTTGGAAATCAACGCTTACCACTTTTAGTGTTCCGAAACTAACCCACACTAAAGTAGTACAACTCTTGAAGACTAATGGAACACCTCCCAAGCTCCAATCACACTTGCTACAGCTACCACATCTTGGGAACCCAATATATAAGGAGACGATCTCAAACCACTACTCTATGTTTCATGGTATGCAGATGGCATATAACCTGAACATAAGCAGAAAATATAACTCCAAGATACACTTACTCATACCGATGCAAGACAATAGCAGTAAAATCTTAAATAAAAATTGACAGGAAAGAAAAAGATACACGCCTGCAACATCAGAAGTCGCTCTCTCCTCCTCTGTAGTCAGCTGGAAAGTGCTGCTCCTTGCCATACACGCCTCTGCTTGGCCCTGACGGGTGTAGGTGATCCTCAATGTCGTAGGGGTAGGTGTCATCACCTATCCCACTGCAGCCAAAATCGGACATTGGCACTTCTTGTGGCTACACTGACTGCAATGAAAGCATATCAGGTCCGATCCCTGGGAGGTGGTAGCAGTACAATCCCTATCGTAATGACCGATCTGATGGCACTTGAAGCAGCCAGAATCTACCTGTTTCCTGTCGCACATTCCGGAGCGGCTACAATCCTGATGACTCCTCACTCTAGAGTCTGATACCTTGGGCGTCTTTCCCGACCCCGGAGATGTCTTAACCTCTTCTGGATTTCTCTTCCTCTCCGCTTCTAATTCGATATCCCTCTCCCTGGATCGAGCAATTATATCCTCCAGCGTCTTGCAGCTGGACTGGCTCACAAATTGCCTGATGTCGCTCCTCAGCATCTCGTGATATTGGGCCTTCTTCATCTCCTTGTCCGCTACATACTGTGGAACAAGAAGGGCCCTATCCCTGAACTTTGCGGTGATCTCTGTCGCTGTCTCCGTAGTCTGACGGAGGTCCTGGAATTCTCGTGCTAGCTGTTTCACCTCAATCACTGGTGCAAACTCAGCCCTGAACCTAGCCGAGAAGCCACTCCATGTCATTGCATAAATAGCGGCTTCGTCTCCAATATCATGTCCAACCTCCTCCCATCAACTACGTGCTCTGTCCTTTAGAAAATAGGAGGCGAGTCAAACTTTCTGCCCCTCGGGACACCGGCTAGTACGAAAAGCATTAGCGATGTCTGCCAACCACCAACTACTAGCAATGGGGTCCCTATCCCCATGATAGTCAGGAGCTCCACAAGCTCGGAACTCCCTGAACGTCAACGTGCGCGCCCCTATCATAGCCGCCAAGAACGCACTCAACCTCTCTATCAAGAATCTCCAATATACCCTCATTGACCGTAGCGGAAGATCACATGATTCTGGTCAATGACACTACACGTAATCTCAGCTGAAATGAACTCTCTCATCTGATCATCAAGCTGCCCGACTCCAGAGCCCGAGCCTGATCCCTCACCGACACCAAAACTGCCAACTGGTCTAGTACATAACGTCACCACGCTGCAACATATCATAACAACCATCAGAATACTCATCGTTAGCGAGGGATCATACACGCATTACAAGTTACCTGGTTTTATCTCATCCCTCCGTGACTCGAGTACGAATCCTCTACTTTCAGTAGTACGGGCCCATACTACCTTCCACATCTATTTGTACTTTCCTCAAGAATTTCCTTGACTCCACCAATTCCCTTTCACTACTACTGCTCCCAGCACTAATCTCATCTTAGGCTTGCCCTAGGGTAATCTCCGACCCACTCTCCGCTATCAGCTACATAAGAAGTCCATGTTATCTCCCCCTAACTAGCTCGCGAATACAACTACATATTACTAAGACCAGGTAATTCTTCGAATAAGAGGTCTCTCCCTATAACGGTTAGACTCAAACGAGAGATGCGGAATACGGCTAAACCTGACCTTCTGAAATTATTCAGTCCTCGTAATATGTAACTTAACATATTTGTTTACTAGTTAGTTAAAGATAACTAGAACTCCTAAAAGCACAAAGCAAGCAGCATTCAAGCATTGAGTAAACCAAACCAAGCATATCTTAATCAGGACATCATCTCACTAAATAATCAGTACTAGCATGCACTTCAATAAGCACATACAATAGGCATACAAGGCATCCTTCCTAGATCCTTAGCCCTAATCTAGCATGCAGTTCTCATACACATACAACAAGCTTACAAGGCATCCTTCGTAGATCCTTTGCCCTAATCTAACATGTAGTTCACCTAATCATATCATATCATAACAAACATGTATGGGTAATTTGGAAAAACTTGATCTCGGCTGATTGCATGCATCACACCCTTTTTATAAAAATGATTTTCTTTTCAAAAAATTTAATACCAAGTCCTCAGTTTGAGTTCAGACACACCCGAGAGTGTGCCCAAATCCCTCAAACCAACGCTCTGATACCAACTTGTAACATCCCTAAAATTCATGACCAAAAATTTCATTGTTAATTATTAATAAAACCATAGTTATCAAACCATTCCATCAAAACATGAGTCAAAGTATTTCAAAACATTATTATCAGGGTTTCCAAATCAAAACATCAAAGTAAACATCCCAGGCTAAACATCATGGTGTGTGCAAGGCAGTCATCCCAAGGCCTTCTCTTTGCAACTGGGAGTACCTGAAACCAAAATTGAAAACCATAAGCACGAAGCTTAGTGAGTCTCCCCAAACTACCACATACCATACACATAATCACATATACTGGGCCTCCTCCTGGCATCAGAAAGTGTCCTGTATCAGGACCCGCCTGGCATCGAGCCTAGCTCGGTATATAGATCTGCTTCTTTAAGGCCCCACCTGTCATTGGGCCCTGCCCGCTATACACATACAAACGATATCATATAATCATGCTAGCACATAAAGAATCATACATAGTACCATATGTTGCAGTCCTAAGGCCTCGCCTATTATGGGCCCAGCCCGTACTCTGCTAATGATGAGATATGGAGCCCCGTCCATACTCAGCTAGTGGTGAGATACGGGACCTCGCCCATACTCACCTCCCTACCAGGAATATACAAGTATCACAAAGACAACAAGTACAACTAAACATGCACATAGTCATCGGGTACCACCGAGCATCGAACCATATTCTGGAATCATACATATAAACATTTCTTGGGCCCACCCGGAATTAGACCGTAATTCGGAAAGCATATAGATATTCCTCGGGCATCGCCCGATATCATACCGTAATCTGGAAAGCATACCAACATTCCTCAGGATCTACTCGGCATCAGATTGTAATCCGGAAACACATAACATAAATACATGCCAACATTAGTGCCTTCGACCCGATCAAAAAGGAGGAAACCTCACCTTGTAATAGCTGAATGCAAAATCTCACAGTAAGAAATCTCTAACGGTTGCTCCGGCGACTCACCGAGATATCATTACCAAAATAAAAGTTAGTTAAAAAAACCAATAATCCTTCTTAGGGTAAAATGACCATTTTACCCCTGATCTAATTTGGTTAATGCCTAAGGTCCAAAACCATAACATGAAAGACCCAATACTAGGTAGACTTCCCAAGCCCATTAGTGGCCCACCAATGGTAAAATTTTCTAATTGGGCCCTACTCCTCAAATGGGCCTTCCTATAAGCCAAAACATATTCTTAGCCCAAAATAACTGATTTCTGATGGCCCACTATGGCCCAAAACAGAAAAGTCCAAGGAATGGCCCAAACCGAAGCCCAAAACCCAAAATCCCACTCTGCTGAGTACGCGAGGCGTACTCAGCTTGTATGCTAAGCGTATTGGCTAAAGAGCTTATACAATGCGCGTACAGGCTTGTACGCCCATCGTACTCCTCCTGATGACCAACTCTCAATTCTAGCTCTTAATCCATTAAGTCAAGACGTCCAACACCTCAGAATAGCCAAATATGAGTGACTTTATCCGTAAAGTCAAATGCTTTAAGCCTTTGCATGGCTTAATGAAGCCCAAACACCAAAGATGAATTCCAAAAGGTCAAAATCACTCCCAAAATGTCTTAGAACTTCTTAATACCTTAAAACCTCAGTCCAAACTTCCAGATCTGATTTCAAGGGACTTCTTAGGTTATAATGTTTCCAATTTTATGACTTAGCATAACTCAATGGGTACCAAATCAAAACCCTAAGTCCCAAACTTCATAAAATGACTACCAAATCATGCATGGAAGGTTTATACCCATCAAGATCCAAACTTTATGACTCCATAACCTCAATAAGGACCAAGTATGAAGCTCAAAGGTTTTGGAGTAACTTCTTCTCACAAGAACCACCTCAAAGGAACCAAAACCATAACAATATACCACTTAGCTAGATCTGCCTGAAAACGTTGTCAAGGTTAAGACTTTATACCTCCAGAAGATAGATCTAAGTGCACAAAGCTTGGATCCAAAAGCTCCAAGTCAAACAATGACTCTTTAAGAAGATCCTTCTTCCTCTTCAAGCACCAAAACACACAAAAAATCACTTTAAAGCTCTACAATCACTCAAACGGGGGCTAAGGGTCGATTTCTAGGGCTTAGAGGGATGGAGGCTGAAGATATTAGGGTTAGGTTATGAGATAAGGAGCTTAAATAGTGTCCAAGATCCTAAAATAGGGTTAGGATCTGACTGGCGTACGCCCAGCGTACTCCGAAGAGCATTTGCGACCATCCTGGTCAGTACGCCCAACGTACTCCAAGGTACGCCCCATGCACTGCCTTCTTCACTAGTATGCCCTGCGTACTCGGCTAAGTCCATTTTCGGCGAACTTTATATTCATAGAAAGGTGATGAGAAGCCCTATGCTTCTAACAACTCATCATTGCCTAAAAACCTTTCGAACAAGAACCCAAAATCCCTAGAAGACTGAGATGTCAAATTACGATTATACCCATGGCCTCCGAAGACACAATCAAACATTTGGATCACGTATATCCTAACACCCACATCCGAAATAGGCCAAATCCTTCCTTTCCCAGGGTCCTATACCTTATGACAACTAATGATTGTCTGCAGCCCCAAGCAACGAAGCACTTTCAAAACCAGGTGTTACAACCATACACACGATTGGCTCTACGAGTTCATTTGTACTCGTATTATCTTCATTATCTCTATAAACCTACTTTGAAATTAATAAACACAACATGTCAGGTGATCATTATCACTTCCTATATTTTTATTTCGGATATCCTAGCAATGATCAAGGATTTTCCTTGTAACTCACTTGTCTCACTTTGATCATTATTCTACACTTGCATTATCCTAGCACCACAGCCACTTGTACAATATGGTTGAATTACACTTGATTAATTTTCGACCAAAACAATAATGACTAGGAATTACTAATAAATCTTATTTCTAGGTTCATAAAAATGTATGAACATAAATATAAGTTACATTGAAAGCGATATGAGTGTAGCTTAACTTAAAAAAAATTCTAACAAACGTTTGGAAATTGCATTGGTATGGAGAACAAATGAAGTAGTCAATCTATTTATAAGGACAAAATGAGGCTTGCACGTCGCGCCCAGACCAGGTGTGCGGCATGCATCTAGCCTAGTCGCCCTCCCTGCCGCTGACACGTGTCTGGTGATTTGTGATTTTGTGTGGTAGCTTCTAGAAGGTACGCATCATGCCTTATTTACCCATGGCGCACTTGGGAAACTTCAAAAAATTGTAAATTCTTCATCTGAACTTCAGTCTTGACGTTCTTTACTTCTTTATATCCACGTGTAGTTATCAACGAGATCGACAACTTTCATTTAGATTTTGTTGGCTAATCCTTAATTATTTTTTATTTATTATTTTAGAAGGCTTAGATTGCTAATCTCCAATTAAAATTCATATCTTTTTAATAATACGTCCATTCTCAACTGTCCTTATATCGACGGACTCCTATTAACGAGATCTTAGAGTCTCATTTTGACTATTTTGGCTAACAATAAACCAATCTAAAATTCAATTCCTATGCTAATACAGTTGTGCTAAAACTTCAAAAAACCATAACTTTCTCATATGAAGTCAAATTTGGGCGTTCTCTATAAGCACGTGCTCGTTTTTACGATCATTATGACTTTCGTTTAGATTAGTAAAGCTAATAAGTAACCTATATTTGATTCAATATTCACGATACACTCTGACGTGTCGGTTTAATCATGAAACTTCGAAGCAGCATAACTTCTTCATACGAAGTCGGATTTCAAAGTTCTTTATATGTACGAAATTTTTGTCACATATACTATACCTTTGGTTAATATTATTTATCCTAAATAACATTTTATCCAAAAAAAAATTATTCCTTATTATATCTAAATCCTCTAGTCCGAATCTATGGGCATTACAAGTTAATGCAGAAACCTGCTACCTAATTTCAAAGCTGATATTCAACATTCTGATCATTCAAAAACAGTGCACCAATATGAAAAGCTTAGGGTGTCACACCCCAAAACCAAGAACGGCGGAAACGTTCTAAGGCGTTGGACGTCATGTACAGTATCACAACAGTGTAAAGTAGTAAACAAGCAACAACATCATCCATTGCATTAATAGTAAAATTTTAATAAAAGTGTGTTCTTTCATAAAATAAGGCATGAAAATAAATAATCAAAATAAAAGACGAGTCTTGACCGCTCCATCTTCTCAAAACCTAGTCGTCGTACCTGTCTACTGAAGACCTGAGAATACAAGTTATTTTGAAAGCGTAGATCAGCATTTAAGCTGGTGAATTCATAAGTATTTTAGTGTCATTGCTTTGTAAAACTGTAAAGAAAAGACTAGTAAATGTTTAGTGAAAAAGTTTGTATAAGTATGAAACCCTAGAAAATCCTATATTTCCTATTAGTCTAAAAAGTAGTCTTCCACCAAGATCCGACTGTTTTGAAAGTTTTCCGCTCTATAAGAACGAAGGTTTTTGCCCAAGTATGACTATCATTGCCTAAATATAGCCTTATATTACCCTTTATGTGAGAAGATCACAATTTGAAAATAATAGGAAAATGTATATATGTACCACGGTATTATTTGTATTAATCACTTAAGTAATAACTACCTTAAAACCAATGGTTTAAGGCAAAATGTGATATGATTGTTACCATGCTAATCTGACTAAAACATGACGATGAAAGACGTCGGAAGAAATGACATTTGGCACCCGAAGACTTGCAAGTCTCACTGTAGCGAACAACAAAGGTGTAGGATATTCAATCCAGTATATATCTATACGCAAACCCGCGCTCTCCCTCCAGGAGATTCTGGTTACAAAACGTGACATAACGAAATGGTCGATGTGTCATGAAGTAGTATCTCACATTATGTTATCTCTGAACCTTGTTATAGTATACTTGTTATAGTAATAGTATTCTATGTATAGTATTCTCTGAATAGTATCCTTGTCTAGTGGAGATTTGAACACACACAATGGTCCTACTTAACATATAATGAGACATATAGGTATCCAATTAGCCATTTAACAACTAAATAACCTAGTTAAGACATCCTAGGACATGGAAACACTTTTATTCAGGTGTTATAGGTATCGAAGGGTTGCATCTAAAGGTTGCATGGCATGGCATTGGAGTTTATGGCCCAAGGACCACTCCTTATGGAGTTTACGGACTAAGTTCATTTCCCCCATGAGTTTATGGCCGTAAACTCATGTTACTAGGTTCCATTGGGTGTTTTGAGGTCTTATAAGTCAAGATTGAGTATCCAATGATCAAGTCCAAGCCTTAGGAAGCATTAGGGGCACAATATCACCCCTTTATAGAGTTTACGGCCTAAGGACCATTTCCTTATGAGTTCACGGCCATAAACTCTATGTGGACATGGTTTCTTTGATGTTTAAGTTCCTAAACACTTCAAGGATGAGCTCTAGAATAGTGTCCAAGGCCAAAGAAGGACTAGGGTTCATTTAACCCCACTTATAAGGGTTTACGGCCCAAGAACATCCCTTGGTCGTAAACACCTTTGATCTTATGATTTCTTGGTGTTTTCTAAGGGTAAACAAGATCATTCAATCACACAACAAGCTAGGGCAAGTGTACTTACAAGATAGAAGCTTGATTGGATGTTTAAGGTCCAAGAACACTAGTGTGTGTTCTTGGTGTTCTTGGTGAAACTAAGAACACGTGATGATCTTCACAAATGGAATGATTTCATGGATGAAATCATGTAAGATCACTAGATTAAGTAACATATCAACTAATTAGGGCAAGAAGATCATACAAAGTTAAAGATCAAGAAGGAAAATCGAATGATACTTGAGAGGATTTGATGTTCTAGCTTTGAAATTGTGAAGAAAATGAGTAAAATGACTAAGTGTCATATTTATACTCTTTAGAGTTTATGGCTGTAAACTCCATGTTTAGGCCGTAAACTCCAAACTCTTTGAGTTTTGAGACTTTAGTTATGCACAATAAACCCTAGGGCATCCTCTCTCCAGTTATCTGTTACAGTACTAGGCTTTGGAACACTCAAACTGATTCTACACAGCTCAAAAGTTAGCAGAAACTGTTCTGACTTCTATTGAAGTGAATGGTTGTACATAATAGAAATTTTGGGTTGTCACATCCTCCCCCCGTTAGAAGGAATTTTGTCCCAAAATTAGAGTTTAAAATAGGAAGTAGTTACGAATAACCAAGTAAAGGGATGAGGTTAACTCAGTTTTGATTGATCCTCGCACTCCCAAGTGAATTCACGTTCTCGCTTGGCGTTCCAGCGAACCTTCACTAATGGGATGTGGCTCTGCTTCGTCCGCTTGGCCACCATGATCACTACGATTCTTACACGAAGGTGAGGCTCTCGTTGAACTCAATCTCGTCGAGTGGGATTACAAGAGTCCCGTCGAACAGATATTTTTACAAGTTCGAGACGTGGAAGGTAGAATGTATGTTACCGAGTTCGCGGGGTAGGCTGAGTCGTGGGTGCTTCTATGCTCTTTAATACTACGTGAGAAGCTAAGTAGGTCATTTATAAGGAAGATGACGAACTGATCCAACTAAGGACGACATACTCTATTTATTAAGTTCATGAATACTGTGACGCATTTGTCTTATCCGAGGGGTATCACTACGGACTCGTAGTGTCAGCATCAAGTTCAGAAGATCGTCCGCGGGACATCCCTCTCTAATACTCGTAATTGGTGATATTTGGAACTCATGTCCATCTCTGAAAGATAATTCGTTCCCTGCAGTTGGTTAACCAATTCATCTATGTGAGGCAGAGGGTAATGATTTCTAACGGGAATCTTGTCGAGGTTTCTGTTAGCCGATGCACCTACGAAACAATCCGTCTATCTTCTTGAAGAACAAGACCGGAACCCTCCAGGGTGAGGAGTTTGGTCTTTCAATTCCATTGTTGAGTAGTTTGTTAAGTTGCCCGGACGGTTCTTGCATCTTCGTAGGTGTTAGACTATAGAGCGATTTGGTTACTGGAGTATCCTTTGATTGGATTCTAAGTTTATCCACATGACGGCACGATCACTCGTAGTCTTGAGCAGTCTATGTCCTGAAGTTCATATTAGAAGTCCTACATGGTTCATCAATCACAGTCTCGTGTATACGAGCCGTATATAATTAAGATTGAAAAGGTAGTCGAATAAATGATTCTCCTTTAAGCTCACATCCAAATAAGGAAAAGAATTCAAAGCGGAATCATCAATTCTAAACCTGTAGAACCTTGATTATATACCTCACTTGTGTATACATTCTTCAGAGATAGATCAAGCGTATGGGTCTTCGGATTGAACTTGATGTACTGTACAAGTGGTATTCCGGGAAGGTGTAACGCCTATGTTTCTGGGCTTGTCATTAATGTTGATGTAATAGTCTAGGTTAACCTTTGTAACCCGTTTTCAGATAATAGAAGTGTATTATGTGTTTTGTGCTTAATTGTGTGCCTTAATGTAATTAAGAATAAAAATAAACGTCAAAATAAAATGTTAGATAAATCTGATATCTATACATAATGTTGTAGTAGTTGAAACGAGGTTTCTGAATATATAAAGTATGCCAAAATCCGAGTTATAACGAAGAAGTTATGACCTGTCGAAGTTTCGCGACAGAACCGGCAACATTGAATGACGTAAAAAGTAAAATTTACGTTAGAGCGATATTTAGCCCTAGTGATCTAAACGAATTTCATAGAGTTCGTTAAACCGACAGCGTGCATAAAAAGAACGCCCAAATCTGACTTCGTATGAGGAAGTTATGATTTTCTGAAGTTTCGACTCAGCAGTATGCAACCCGAATACTGGATTCGAGATCGAGTAATTGTTGGTTGAAACAATCTAAATGAGAATCGAAGATCTCGTTGATAGTAACGCTTTGGTGAAAAGACAGACGAAAACGGACGTCGGATGAAGAAGTTATGAATTTATATCGGAGTTTTCTTGTCCCAATCTGCTAAAAATAAATAATAAAAAATAAATCAAAATTAGCCGACGGAGTCTAAACGAAAGTTGTAGAGCATAGTCTCATCTACGCGTGGATATAAAGAACGTCGAAAACGGAGTTCGTATGAAGAAGATATGAATTCTCGAAGTTTATTAAATAATTAAAATTAATTATTAAATTCCGATATTATCCGAAGGAAGGGGGAGTCATCGATCCGATCCGAACTACGCCCAGCGTAGTTGAGTACGCCCAGCGTACCCCGATGCATGCACCATGTCGGACTCGAGTGCTCCGATGACGCATGCAATGACGAACCAAGGCGTATGCCCCGCGTAAAGATGTACGCCCAGCGTACTGCGAGGCCTCAGCCTCCTATAAAAGGGTTGCGAGGGCAGCCGACTCCATTTGCCAAATTCTCTTCTCTTTCTCCCGTTTTGCATCGTTTTGCATGCTAGAAGTATCCCGAAGCCCCGGTATCAATCCCGAACCCTGAAGCAAGTTCCGAAGCCTCGAAGATCCCGAGAAGTGCAATTCCCGAGCCGAAGCTCTGCTCGCGAGAATCCCGGTTTGTGTGAAGATCTTCCAGATCTACTGAAGAATACTACTTCTGCAAGTCATAGTGTTGTCCGATCATCTTCTGATCAAGTGAGTGTGTAGTTACTTTCTTCTAACGCATAATTATGAAGTATTTTATACGAAATACGTGTTATGTGTATAATTTTGTTGTTAAGTGTGTGAATGCATATTCACTTTCTTCTATCTCATAGATCTAATTTTATTCTCTATGAAATACGTGTTATGTGGGTGTGTCTCATCTGTTATGTGGAATATGTATTGAATGAGAATGCTATACAGGTTTTAAACTATATATAAAAATATATATTTTTATCTACTAATATGTTGGGTAGAACATGGGTAGATAGTTGATGTGTGATAAACAAATGAGAGGCCTCGATGTTGTTGTTGTTGATCTAGTTATTCAGCGGAGTATGGATAACGACCACAGACTCCTTCTAGACAGTCCTGTGGAACGCTAGCAGGTTCATAACCTGTAGGTGTTGTGAACGATGTGTTCACCGGTGTACTCTATCCCCCTCATGGTTGCCTTTAGGATATCTATTGTTGAGGAAACCCCTTAGCAGTAATGTCCATCCCGATGAAAATCCTAGATTAGGTCCCTTGAGATAGATGTTGTTTTAGGGACGTAAAGTGAGGATAACAGGAATGGGTAATCGGGTTATTGTTGGTTGGGGTAATTAAATATAATTATTTATTGTGGGTTGAAAACCCTATATGCTCACCAGGCTCCCAAGCCTGACCCTCTCAGTTTTATTTGTATTACAGGAAGTGGCGCAAGGGTATAAGATGGATGAATCATCAAGTTGTTTTGTTTACAAGTCTGTATATGTATATATTTGTTGAATGACTTGTAATGTTATCGTTTATGCTTTACGGTCTGTACCGGAACATGACATCCCGAGTTTTGATTATATAATGAAAATGCATCTCTTAATGAAATGCTTTGATAAATATTATTTTATCATATTTTGTTTTGGGAACAAATTCCGCAACTCTTTTTAATCAAAAGGATTTACTCTGAAATTATTTTAAAAAGCATAAATGAAATCGGTCTTTTCTGGCTGAGATTTTGGGGATGTCACAGAAGGTTTGTTGAGGTTTATTCGGGAAGGACACAAATCATAAGGTACTCTATGCATGAGTACCTCAGAGTTCTAGAATGACGGCTTCGTTGGGAAGGCGATTACAGAGAAAGAGATGTACGCACGAAACTGGTATTGTGAGGATCGAATTAACTCAAGTTGTACGATAATTTCGGACTATTCGGAATAAGAGGCATTAGACTTAGATCATAAACGATGTTACAAACAACAAAACAGTGCAACTTCTAACAGAGTTTCAGTACTTTAGATTAACTACAAGACTACTGCTACGAACAAGGTATACTACAAAAAGCAAGAATATGCATCACGAGAGCCCCTTGACTGGCGGGATCTCACAAAAGACAAGTCTCTAGTTGCACTAGTGTTTAAAAATTTATAAGTCTATTAAAATGAAACGTCCTAGTATTTCAACGTGGGATCGGAGTAGTCTCTCCTGCGGCAGTGATCCTTAGTATCTTCCTGTCTGCGCCAGAGTTCTCTGATATTGGACAATCCTTCAGAAGGTGTCCTATCTCACCGCATTGGTGACATATCTGGCTTGCACCAGCATCGGTGGTGGAAGTGATGTGTCGGGTCGGAGTTATGTGGACACGGTTTCTTTCGTTGTTCCTCCTTTTCGAACAATTCCTTTTAAAGTGTCCGATTTCACCGTAAACATAGCAAGTCGGTTGAATCCGATGTCAGGGACTTGAGTGATGGGTCGTGCCGGTGCTCCACAGCTACATGCATGGTGCCCTATCTTGTGGCAATTGCAGCATTGCATTTCATGGTAAGCCCTATTATCATGAAAGCTACACTTGATACACTTCGTGAGTTTTCCCTCGTATGGTATGATCGGTGCTGAAATGGCAGGGGTTGTCACTTGTTGCTGTTGCATGGAAAGTCTTTGGGATCACTTGCACTCCTTTTGGGCTTGACGCTTTCGTTTCCTCTTCTCGGTTTTACGGCTTTGCAAGCCTGTGATTGTTATCATTTTTTGATTTCCCGGGTCGATACAGCGATTGGAATTGTCAACCCCCTTGCCAGCCTTGTTTGCGTTGCCAAAGCTGAGGTTTGCAAGGACAGCAGCCATGGCAGCTGTTACTGCGGCTTGGAATGTAGCGGCGTTAATAAGAAGGATAGGGGATTCGTTGCTCGGTTGACTATTTCTGGATGACAACATGATTCTGTTATACGAAAGAAAAGGAGTTTGTGAGTGATTATGGTTGAACCTAGATGTATTCCGATCGTTCATGTAAAGAGTAGAAGTATGTTCATGAGGGTTTGACCTACATCCCTATGATGCAGTCCTAGTAAAGAGTAGAAGAAAGCTCATAGAATGGTCACAAGACGTTTTTCGTCCAAACCGGGGTACCATTGGTTGGTGGATAACATGATCCAACCTTTGAAAGAGAATTGGAAATGATCCCAGAGCTAAATTACCATAGTCCAATAATTTGACTAGAGTGAGGTGCAGATACTCCAACGATAGTATGATGAAAGTATTTGAACAAAGACTGACACGGGACTTAGCCAACTATCAATATCATTGATATTTATGATGTAGTAAGTTTGGGAAAATTGACCTTGTAAAGGGTCTTACATCATATCCGGAGTAGGAAAGTTTTGACAGCATAAAGGCCTAACTAAAAGTACTTACGGTACTGGGGTAGATACATAGAAAAGTGCTACATAGGGCATAGACAGAAAAACAATTCCTTATAACAAGGAAAGAAAGTATAGCATCTCCTACTGGTGACGGTCATCCCTCTGGTGAACCCTTAGTTCAGCTAGTTGACGTTCCATATCTAGCATGTGTCTTTCGTACACCCTCTGGCGCACTCGGAGCTCTATGACGTTGGCTCGAGTTTCAGCTGGTGCTTGCAGCAGGGCCTCATGATCTCTCCCAGACCTCTCACGAGCATTTTCAAGATGGGTGGTACGGATGGTATGCATTCTTGCATTGGCATCAACCTATGTGATGCGATGGAGAGCTGTCATGCCCTGTATTTCGTTTCGGGCAACCCTGCGGACCAGGATAGGCAGAACCTTGTCTGCTGAGCTTCCCTCGCTCAGGTTATATAATCTTCGGTCTCCGTTGAATGGCATGGGTTGATCTTGATCTTCGCTCCATGTTTCCAAACATTCTACCCAAGGAGGCGTCAGGCCATGAAAAGCCGGACGAGGGATAGGAATTGGAATGGGAGCTACCGGGGGTAGGTTCTCAACCTCGGGTTCAAAGTTTGCACCATCCAAAAATCCTTCAGCATGGTAATCATCCACAGGGATTGCATGATCATATTCTGGCTCTTCTTCAAACCATCCATTATTGCCTTCGTTCGGGAAGTACGGGTCGTCGTGGGGATGGAGTCCAGCCATGTTATCTACGTGAGAATTGGGGTAAAGAAATAATTATTAGATGTACTAACTATATAGTTATAAGATAATCTTCATTAGTTACTTCACTATTTGTAAAGTACATACCAGTTATATGTAATCAAAATAGGATAGGCCTTCGAATAAGTGACCTTAACTCCAAATTCACAAGGAACATGGGTAAAGCAAAATTTCACAGATTCTAAGTCTATGACATCCTAGTTACATATAACCTTAGCGTATCCACTTAGCAACTATCGACCTAGTAATGAAGATCTTTTTAGTTCTCAAATAAGTAATTATAGTAACACAAAATACTCCTATAGTATTTTAGACTTATGTTCTGTTCTAGTGTTCTCATTGTAGTAGTGTTGGTAAGTTTTTAGGCTTGTTGCCATATGACAACCATTCTTGGGCATATGCTAATCACTACCCGAACCAGCATAGTTGATCAGGCTATGCCACTCCTAGGACTGACCATACATCCCCGACCTTACTTGTGATATTCAACAATCGTAATACTTTTATTCTTGTCATTGTGACACTGATTTTAGTATGAATGCAGGTATGTATACTTAGTTAAATATTTTATTTTTTAAAAGTATATACTCTTGGTCAGAGTATTTTGTAATCCCATTGTATTTATATTCTGTATATCTTTTATGGGTTGATATACTCAATTCACTATAAACAATGCTCTAAAACCAATCTATCACACCCCAAAACCAAGAACGGCGAAAACGTTCTAGGGCGGAGGACGTCATGTACAGTATCACAACAGTGTAAAGTAGTAAACAATCAACAACATCATCCATTGCATTAATAGTAAAATTTTAATACAAGTGTGTTCTTTCATAGAATAAGACATGAAAATAAGTAATCAAAATAAAAGACGAGTCTTGACCGCTCTGTCTTCTCAAAACCTGGTCGTCGTACATGTCTACTGGTGACCTGAGAATACAAGTTATTTTGAAAGCGTAGATCAGCATTTAAGCTGGTGAATTCATAAGTATTTTAGTGTCATTGCTTTGTAAAATTGTAAAGAAAAGACTAGTAAATGTTTAGTGAAAAAGTTTGTATAAGTACGAAACCCTAGAAAATCCTATATTTCCTATTAGTATAAAAAGTAGTCTTCCACCAAGATCCGACTGTTTTGAAAGTTTGCCTCTCCGTAAGAATGAAGGTTTTTCCTCAAGTATGACTATCATTGCCTAAATATAGCCTTATATTACCCTTTATGTGAGAAGATCACCATTTGAAAATAATGGGAATATATATATATATATATATATATATATATATATATATATATATATATATATATGTACTACAATACTATTTGTATTAATCACTGAAGTAATAAATACCTTAAAACCAAAGGTTTAAGGCAAAATGTGATATCATTGTTACCATGCTAATCTAACTAAAACACAACGATGAAAGACGTCGGAAGAAATGACATTTGGCACCCGAAGACTTGCAAGTCTCACTGTAGCGAACAGCAAAGGTATAGGATAGTCAATCCAGCATAGATCTATACACAAACTCACGCTCTCCCTCCAGGAGATTCTGGTTACAAAACCTGACATAGTATCTCACATTATGTTATCTCTGAACCTTGTTATAGTATACATGTTATAGTAATAGTAGTCTATGTATAGTATTCTCTGAATAGTATCCTTCTCTACTATTCTTTGTTATAGTATTCTCTGTTATAGTATTCTCCGTTATAGTATTCTCTTTTATAGTATTGTCTATTATAGTATTCTCTTTCTAGTATTCTCTGTTATAGTATTCTCTGTCTAGTATTCTATGTTATAGTATCCTCTATCTATTATTCTCTGTTATAGTATTCTCTGTCTAGTATTCTCTATTATAGTATTCTCTGTCTAGTATGTAATAGTATATTTGCATAGACTCATGAATGAACTGACTCTTGTGTGATTCCTTGTACTAGGAATAGTAAGTAGTATCCCTAACTATACCTATTATAGTTACTAGTAATGTATGTATATGACTGAATGAAGGTATGCCTTTGCTACCCAAAGGTACTGAACTGACTAATATGTAACTAATATTTAGACGACCTTCTGACAAATAACCGATACCCTAAGTCCACATCCAAACAAGGAAAAGGAATTAAAGCGGGTTAGAAGTCCTAAGTCCTTTAAATATTACTTACATAACTATACATATATAGGCATGCATTTGACAATATAAAAGTATAAAAGAAGTTTTGTAAAACCTTTGAAAAGTTTAATAAATAAGAATTGATGACTTGATGTCAGTTTATAAAATGATTTGAAAACAGTTTGTTTGATAAGAACAGTTTAAAGTATAAGAAATCCTTTGTTTGAAATACAAATTGTAACAGAGTTCGAAAGGAAAGATACAGTATGTAAGAAAGTTTGACAAAGAGTTTAACATGTAAAAAATGTTTTGAGTAATCATTTCGAAGTAGTATATTAGGTAAAACAGCTAAAAGTGTAGTAAATCCATTTGCTTGCTAGTTATTAATCACATGTGATTGATGTAATAACTAGCATGATTCAACTTGTATTCCCCCCCCCCTATAAAAGCGTTTATAAACATTTAAAAGGTTAATTAAGGGGTATGAACTCACATGTTGTGAGTGGATCGTATGGAAGTGTCGGACAATGTGCTAGGTGTCAAGTGGAGATTTGAACACACACAATGGTCCTAGTTAACATATAATGAGACATATAGGTATCCAATTAGCCATTTAACAACTAATTAACCTGGTTAAGACATCCTAGGACATGGAAACACTTTGATTCAGGTGTTATAGGTATCGAAGGGTTGCATCTAAAGGTTGCATGGCATGGCATTTGATTTTATGGCCCAAGGACCACTCCTTCTGGAGTTTACGGCCTAAGTTCATTTCCCCCATGAGTTTACGGCCGTAAAGTCATGGTACTAGGTGCCATTGGGTGTTTTGAGGTCTTATAAGTCAAGATTGAGCATCCAATGATCAAGTCCAAGCCTTAGGAAGCATTAGGGGAACAATATCACCCCTTTATAGAGTTTACGGCCTAAGGACCATTTCCTTATGAGTTTACGGTCGTAACCTCTATGTAGACATGGTTTCGTTGATGTTTAAGGCCCTAAACACTTCAAGGATGAGCTCTAGAATAGTGTCCAAGGCCAAAGAAGGACTAGGGTTCATTTATCCCCACTTATAAGGGTTTACGGCCCAAGAACATCCCTTGGTCGTAAACACCTTTGATCTTATGATTTCTTGGTGTTTTCTAAGGGTAAACAAGATCATTCAATCACACAACAAGCTAGGGAAAGTGTACTTACAAGATAGAAGCTTGATTGGGTGTTTAAGATCCAAGAACACTACTGTATGTTCTTGGTGTTCTTGGTGAAACTAAGAACAATTGAAGATCTACACAAATGGAATGATTTCACAGATGAAAGCATGTAAGATCACTAGATTAAGTAAGATATCAACTACTTAGGGAAAGAAGCACTTACAAAGTAGAAGATCAAGAAGGAAAATTGGATGATACTTGAGAGGATTTGATGTTCTAGCTTTGAAATTGTGAAGAAAATGAGTAAAATGACTTAGTGTCATATTTATACTCTTTGGAGTTTACGGCCGTAAACTCCATGTTTAGGCCGTAAACTCAAAACTCATGGAGTTTTGAGACTTTAGTTATGCACAATAAACCCTAGGGCATCCTCTCTCCAGTTATATGTTACAGTACAAGGCTTTGGAACACTCAAACTGATTCTACACAGCTCAAAAGTTTGCAGAAACTGTTCTGACTTCTATTGAAGTAAATGGTTGTACCGAATAGAAATTTCGGGTTGTCACATAGGGTAGCCTCAAGTCCATGCTCATAACCTTGATCAGTAAAAATAAATTGATAGTAATCAATAAAAAACAGAACGAGAACCAAAAAAAAGTTAAAAAGAAATAAAGAAAGAAAGATGAAGGAGATGGTCCCAACCTATCAGGTATAAACATTTCTTTTAGTGGATTAGTTTCATTGAGGCAGTCCATCAAACACTTGGTATGCTTACAAGCCACTTCAGCTTATAAATCATGATAGAAATTTAAAAAAATAGATTATATGGTATGTAATCAAATTTAACAAGGCTAATTTGTTACCTCATCACAAGAACAAAATGAAACAATCTTGAAAAGATTAAATAGAATAAATAGTACATAGCAGAAATAATGTGAACTGGAAGTGGAAGAACCAGATTTATATCTGAATATGAACATAAATTTGGATTGAGTGAAACATTAAGAGTGAGTGAACTGCACATCAATAGTTTTGCAGAAGATTTGATGTCAAAGTTTGAACCCACTTTGACCAGTGATATAAGTCGCCTTCATAACTTCATCAACAATCATAGATAGAAAAACTAAGCATGATTTTTCTTCAATATTTCAAAGCTGAATCATTTACCAAGCTTATCATTTAATGTTAGAGAATCTCCATAGTCTCTTCCAAAGAATTAGTTAATTCTGAAAGAAAACCCCTATAAAACCAAATAAATCGGTAAATCTATAATACACATAGAAAATTCTTAATGATTACTTACCACAACATCGGTGAAAATGATATTGTCGAAACTTGTGACTGTCAAGGTGAAAAGGATTGGTCTCATCGTTGGTGTAAAGATAGGTATTTGTCCTTCTTCTTCATAGGATGTTGATGGAGGGATGTGTAACATCTGGATCCTGAGGTAATTCTATACTTTAAGAATTTAAGGTCACCACAACGTAGGGGAGGTGTCACGACATGGAACTTCAAGAAAAGTCACAGGCTCATTTAATGTCGCCACGGTGTGGCAGCCGGAAAATGACAAAACCCTATTTTTGGGTTTTGTTCCCTATTTAAAGGAATGATGAGGCTAGGTTTTACCCAACATCAGCCTCCATCAGTCTTTTTGAGTTTTTAAAACCCCTAATCCTCTCTTCCTTTGTTTGAATCTTGATTTGGTGCTTTTTGAAGCCATTAAAGAAATGAAGAAGAAGAAGAAGAAGAAGAAGAAGAAGAAGAAGAAGAAGAAGAAGAAGAAGAAGAAGAAGAAGAAGCGAGCTTAGAATCTGCAAGCAAGCCATCATCCTTTATTGTAGCAACCTTCTAGACCCTTATACATGTCTAAGAACCAAATTTTATCATGATAGGTGGTTAGATCTTGAATTTTGTTCCTAAATCTTCATTTCCTTGATTATTAGGTGGTGATATTGTTGGATTAATGTCTAAGTCCATAACTATAATTGCTAAGACTTGACCCGATCCGGCATGGTCCATTTGGGTTGCATGGCATCATGCATTTGGATAGACTATAATGAGAGAAATAACACTTAAGGTTTGTTAATATATTATAAGTTCTAATATATTAATAAGATTATTTAATTAGTATTGATCAAGAATTAATCTAGGATTAATTATGTGATCAAAAGAAGACTAATTAAATATATGGGTTGATTGTGTAAATCATCCATACTTGTATAGTGGGCTAAGACTCCATGGATTATCAAGTTGTGCTAAAACCCATAAGATGCTCCATGGTATATTTCAACCCATGGATCCAAGGAAATGGAAATCCATGACAATTAGGGTTCACCCTAATTGTCACTAACTACATAAGCATCTTATTGTTGACAAAATCGGTCACTAGAGGATGGATGAAAGGGCTAGCCGATTTTCATGAAATGTGTATATTCTCTCAAGTTATTCCAAGTGTATTTGGTGTTATATGAACCATTTGAGGTCTCACACTTGGGGCACTAGGCACTCAAGCTTCATGAAGACATTCTACATCAAAGAGGTACGTAATTCTAACTTGATATATTCATATGAATCAATGTTATTATGCTAGTTAGGATGAATACCTTGGAAAGTTCATATTTGCATGTATAATAGAGAAAACATAGATCCAAGGTATTTAGGGTTGCATGTACACTTAGGAGTGTTAGAATGCTCAAAACCCAACAGAGATCTCATAAATTTTGCAACTTTATGAATCTCCATGCCATTTTGGGCATTTGATTCTTTGGATTTGGAGTAATATTGAGTTTTAGCATCATGCATGGGAGATTTTGGCAAAAACCCTCATTTTGACCTAATAGAGTCTAAGACATGCATTAGGAATGCATGTCTAGAAAGTAAGGATTTTTATGTTGTTATCTGATGCTAAAAACGTTCTGGAAATGGGGATCTAGTAGTCTTCAAGAGAAAGTGTTTAATGGGTTAAGCCAACTTATGTTTTTGCTTTATTTAGATCTAGAAATGAGATCCTTATCTCTTAAAGGGCATAAAGGGATAAAGTTGGAAACTTTATCCACTTGGACCTTATAATGGACTAGTTTTGGGCTTTGGAGCCATTAGGATCAAAGAAATCGACTTAATCTATTAAGTTGTTAGGAGCCCAGTGCCCACGGCGTGGCGACTGGGCTAAAATCGTCTATTTTGGCGATTTGTAGCCATGATGTGGCCAAGGAAGGCCATGTTATGGCGACCAGCTGGAGTCGATTTTGATGTTGACCACTAACTATTGACTTTGAAAAAGTTGGACTTTTGGTAATTTTGGGTATTTTGAGCCCTAGTTTGAGATTAGGTCACTGTTTGTTGTATAAGGACCTATAGAGTTGGCATTTGGAGTGGCATTCATTTCTGCTATCTTTCAGACTGTGAGGTGAGTTTCTCCTCACTATACTCGTGATTCGAAGGAACCAATGTCGGCCCACTAGGTTATGTATCTTTGTATATAGGATGATGTTATGCCAATTATACGTTAGATTGGTAGATCTGTATGATTACATGTATCGGTTAGTTATATGTTTATCTTTTACATAGTGTGGGTGTGTTGAGGTTGTACTGCTTTGTGCTATCTGCCAACAAAGTCGGGCAATCCATTTGGGATATTGGTGGTCAGTGGCAATGCAATCGGGATATTGTTGGCAAGAATGGTAATTCAATCAAGATGTGGGCCAGAGTGGCAATCCAACCGGTAGGTTGTGGGCTAGGGTAATGCAGTCGAGAGACTGAGGAACCAGCATGCATTTTGTATATTTGTTTGGTAATTGGGGGAACCCACTAAGCTATGGCTTACAGTTTAAGTTTTATGTTTGAGGCACTTTAGATGATCGGGGTAGGGCGAAGGCTTGATCGTGCACATCCTTCAGTTTTTATGAGATTTGATTTTGGGATACTCTGATTTGTGATTTTGGCTTTTGGAAACCAAGTTTTGTAAACATTTATGGTTTGCGGTTTGGTTTTGAAAAATGAAAATTTTACCTTGATTTTTGGAATGTTACATGATGTTGGACGACAAAGGGACCAAGAGAGACGAAACTGAGTTGAAATGGCCTCAAGAAACAACATTGTCGCTTGTTTGAGATAGTCTTCTTCAAAGAAATTAGCGATAAGGAGAATGTGTGTTTTAGAGATAAATATGAATAAAGAGGGATACGATAGAATCTGATGAAATGGAAGAGTGTATAATGGGACTAGGGCTCTAAACGAACCGAACGAATACGAACAGGGGTTTGTTTAAGTTTGTTTGTTTAAGTTACCCGAACAAATGAATGAACATGAATGGGTAAACGAACGAGTTTTCTTGTTCATGTCCTCTTGTTTAACAAATTACATAGTTCATGTTCGTTCGTTTATGTTCCTGAAAATGCTAAACGAAAATAAACAAACGAACATAAATGAAAATGACAAAAAAAACATAATTGAACATAAATGAACATATAATATATTAATATAATCAAACATAATTAAACATATACGAGCATAAAATGAACTTATATGAACGAAAATAAACAAACGTTAGCAAACAACATAGAGAAAAGTTCACGAACATAATTGAACGAACGAGACCATTGTTCATGTGTGTTCTTTTAACTAAACGAATGAGAATTTGTATTCATGTTTGTTCATTTATTAAACAAATGAACATAAATGAACATCCCGCCGAACGGTTCACGGACAGTTTTCTGAACGTTTAGTTCATTTACATCCCTAATGGCGACAATAAAAAAGAGTAAACGAAGCGTTGGTGCTGAAGAACAAGTTTCCTTTTATCACATGTGTCGTGAGTGAGGAATATGTCAACATTGAGAAGGCAGGTGTCTAATGTTTTGGAATTAAAAGACACTTATAATTGACAAAACTACAAAAATATTCCGTATGGTATGCATGTTTTCCGGGTTTTAGTCTAAGCCCCGACTTTTTTAGCTTTGTGGTCCTTTTAGCATAGTCTCTATGTAGAAATGGTCCCCTCGACTTAACTCTCATTGAGTTCTTGTTGCTAACCATGTGCCTCCCACGTGAGGGGATATTTGTCTTTTTGCCTTTTAGGGACCATTTTCGCAACTGATAAAATATATAGCCCCTTTATATACCAAAGGAACCACCACTCTTTTCTTCCCCAACGTCTCTTTTCTTAACATTCTTTTTCATGACCTGTCACAATAGAAATGGTGGTTTATTTTTGTGGAAATATTATTATGGTGAAAACATCATGGACCTCACTAAATCCCGAGAGGAGATTTTATGCATGCCCTATGACGGTTTTGTCTGTGGGTTTATCGAGTGGCTTGACCCGCTTATGTGTGCTGGGAGCAAAGCTATCATACCTGGTCTACTAAGAAATTTGAATTCATTGCAAGATCGGTACAATCAATTTGTTAGAAGTATCAACATGCTAGATGAACACTGCAATGGACTGCTAAGCAGGAACATCTTGGTGGCAAATTGCAATGCATTAAAGGACGACTCTTTGAAGATGAAAATTTCTCTATTTTCAAGATGGTTTATGTTTGTGATTGTTATGTTTGGTATTAGGTCTGTGTAGGGGTTAGGTTTAGACAAATGGGGGGGTCATCAGGGGATGAAGGGTATTGTATTAGTAGAAAAATGGGGTCCTTTTATTGTAAGTTGATTTGACCATGTTTGTAATGAATTATGTTGTTAATGATATATATGGTATGAAAGTATGAAAATGTGTATCAGAATTTGACCAAACATTACCAAATTGTGTATCAGAAGTTGATTCCAAACATTAACACATTAGTAAATATGGTATCAAAGTATGACCAAAATGTATCAAAATAAGCACATCAGTAGAACCAAAATACATTACCAAATTAAGCATAAATGTGTCATTGCACCATACGTAAGAACATCATGAAATCATACCTAAAAGTCTAAACATAACAACCAAAATACAATCAAAGTGTCATTGCGCCATACATCAAAGTCTAAACATAACAAAAAAGTTTTCAACAACATACAACCAAAATCACAGAAAAGCACCTGCATGAAACAATACTAACTTCACCAAAACTTACTTATTGGACTGATTCCCACCTTTCCCTTTACATGTCCTAGAGTTGTGTTCCTTATTCTTGCATTTTCCACAAGTAACACTAATATGCTTCTGTAACATTCAAAAAATTCTTGAAAATTTTAAACTTTTGAAATAACCACAGACCATCATTTATTACAAATTGCTTTCAAAATAAGTTTCACATTAGAGCTTTCCCAGAAATCATAACACAAAACACGAGGAGGTGCACGATCAAGCCTTCGCCTTCCTGCGATCATCTGAGGTACCTGAAACATAATCAAAAACTGTAAGCCCAGAGCTTATTGAGTCTTACCCAAAATACCACAACAATACATAATCATAACTATCACACAACAGCACGTATACAAAATCTTCAGCATGTCTAGATCACCACATCGGGCCTACAACCTGTCTGGACCGTTCTCTGGGCCTTCGGCCAGACTGGTCCACCTCGCATGCCCTCAGTCTATCTGTGCCACCCTAAGTCTGTTGACCTTTAGCACAAAGTAGGACCGCCTCAACCCAACCACACACATGTCGAAATATACATAACTCATAAACACATAATCAATCAACAGAGCATCACATATCATACAGATCAATAAGCATAGCATCATCCTATCTACCAAGATTCAGATCTAGCCAATCACTACAGTACTCAATCATACAATAACCAGGATAACAATCCAAAGGGTCGGCCTTGGTGCCTTCGAATCATAAGTACAGTGAGGAAAACTCACCTTACAAGTAGTGCTGAACTGACAAGATCAAAATCTGAATCTCGGCTCCTGACTCAAATGCCTACAACCACCATGTGACCAATTCCATCAAAACACCTAAATACCCAAAATGCCCTCAAAAGTCAAAATTGGTCAACCAAGATCAAATTCAAAGTCAACAGTCCATGTTGACCCCAACTCGTCGAGTGCACCTACCAACTCGCCGCGTTTCTGCATTATACCAAAAGTTGGGAAAACTTTAGCCAACTCGCCGAGTTGGCTGAAAAAGTCACCGAGTTTTCCTAGCTTAACACATTCAATCCTTTTATCGATTCTAATTCTTTAATATGCAGATCTAGTACCCAAAAGCCAGAAACCCATGTAATGTTGCCAAAACTTACGTTCATGCACGCCACAAAGAGGCTCTAGCACTCAAAAAAAGGCTTAATAAAGAACTTAATGCATGAATGAGGCCTAGAACCTAAAATAGCTTGGAACTTTAAGCCAAATAAGGCCACATAATGGCCAAATCTAAAGTGACAATCAAAGAAATGCTCAACCCCATGAACAACCCAAAAATGAGTCAAACACCACAATAAAACTTTCAATGAATAGATCTAAGAAATAAGGTAGCAAGGTGTCGACTTTATACCTCAAAAATACTACACCACATGAAGACGTTTTGGATCTATAACCTTCCCTTCAACCTAGACACCTCAAACTTCAAGCTCCTTTAAGAGAACACCAAAAATCAACGCTTCAAGCTCACACACTCAACTTTGGAAGATGATGCACGAAAATTAGGGTTTCTGGACAGAGGAGGATAGTAAGGAGGCCAGTCAAGGGGCTTAAGGCCTTTAAATAGGGTGCAACACCCTAAAAATTAGGTTTCTTAATCAGCTGCCAACTCGTCAAGTTGAGGCATCTCAACGCGCCAAGTTGGTCCATTAATATACGCGACCAATATTACCACAACACGACGAGTTGAGGCCTTCTATCTCATCGAGTTTCCAAGTAAAAACATGATTAAAGATTTAAATTTTCATACCTGAGGATTGGGTTATTACAGCTTCCTTGATAGCTTCTGTACTCCATCATTTGTTGCTCTATGGGAACCTTCTTCTTATGTAGTACCTTGAATTCATCTCTTCTTTTTGCGTAACCATTAATCCTCACTCTATATTCTCTTTTTCTTAAGCCTTCCCACATGAATCTGATGTGGGGAAGGAATTAGCTTTGTTAGACAATCACTTAGGGGCCACATGGCTCCCCCTTTGATTGGCTCCACCTTAAATGAATACGCTTTTTGCCATGTCTCTAGCCAATAAACCTTTTGACCCACTTGTAAATGTCAAGCTCATCCTCCGAGTCTTTGATCATTTCATTAAGATTTGCAATTTCATGTCTGCGAGGAATTCCAATTTTCTGCAATTGCAACTGTGCTTCCTAAAATCCACCACATGCTGATCTTGCAAAGCTCCAGTTACCTTATACTTGTATCCCCCACTCCATCTAGAATTATATTATGAAACAAGGTTTTTCAGACATCTAGGATGTTTGTTACTGCTGGTGTAATTGGATCTTTAGTCTTTTTCATTTCCTTCATGACATTGCATATCATCTTCATTAGGTATTCCCTAATGTACTATAAACATTCAATGATTGTCACACCTTCCCTGGATGACGGTGAAAATGTCGAGTGGTGATGGTATATAGATTACCCAAATAAAAGATCGCAAACCATAACTATCTATTAAATGAAAATCATCTATCTTCGAGCAGATAATTCTTCCTTGCCTTCATCTTTATTCCATCCTAGGAACAAATGCAATTTTTGAAAAATTCAACTTGATGTTGGTGAGTTCATAGGTTTTGAGATAAAAATATGATAAATTTTATTTGAAAACTTTCTAGAATATTTTACAATGATTAAGAACCATATTTCTTAAATTTCTAGTTTCCTATGATTTGTTATATTATCTCTTATCTGATTATCTTTATAGGATATTCTGCTAATCCTATCTTATTATCTCTATAGGATGCTTTACAAATCCTAAATTACTATCATTGTAGGATATCTACCAATCTTATCTTATTATCATTTATGATATTTTGTTAATCCTAATTTACTATATTTTAGGATATTTTACCAATCCTAATTTACTATCTTTTGTAGGATATTTACAGATCTCATCTTATAATCTTTTAGGATATTCTATTAATCCTAACGTATTTTATCTACCACTCTAAGGCGTTCCTCTTTGGCAGTCGGATCTCTAAGGTGGTTGTAATATATTACCATGATCCCCATAATCGACGTTGTTTGACTAGTGATTCCACGCTACGACGCTTCATCTGACATCGAATAGTGATTAATAAGAAAATTATCCAGACGGAATTGTAGCTAGCAATTGCAGGTGGGGGTGTCAATCCCAATATAGATCTATATGTATCTTTCTAACTATCCCAAGATTAATGATTATAAGTTCGGGTAGCCGAATTTAATCAAGCTAAGGATGAATAATATCAGCTCTCTAATGAATGCATTAACCTTAGGTATTTTATATTTTATCTTTATTCTTAGTGATTACCTATAACTATCACAATATAAACCCCTATAATTTTATATTTAATAGTTATATCTTTTTAGATCTCATAATTATCTAGTGTGTATATATATATATATATATATATATATATATATATTATTTGCCATATATATACCCTAATTATGGTTAATTTAATAACTAGATATTTGGGCAGAGTAACGAATAGGTACAGTGCATATCTATATATTTGACTAGCATTACTTCTAGGTACAACATTATCATATGAAATTGGCCATTATAACATCTTGGTAATATCACTTCCTAGACTATTGGGCCTCATAACCCTTAAGCATAATATCATAGCTTACAACTAGGTATAGTATATATAGCTACTTTATCCTAAGGTTTCATGCTTTTTAAAGCGATTGATATTTATTGATACAAATATATTTTGATAAAGCAGTTCGATAAGCATGTATCCCCCCCTGTAAAAGTTTTAAAACAGTAAAAATAGGGTCGTGAACTCACTCTAGTAGCGTGAATATGAAGCATCCTTGCTACTACACCTGAAGATTCATGCCATTGGGAGGACTTCCGAAATAGCTTGAGTGATACAGAGAAGTATTTTGGTTGTGAAGTAAACAGAAAATGAGCACCTCTATTTATAGTTCTTATGTGTGCGGCACACTTCACACACGACGTGCACTCAGCTCGTGGCTCTATGCCGATTTTGTCACATGTCACATTTCTGATGGTCCACGTCTCTCTAATCTCGACGAATCTAGGTGTCAGATGTGCACGTCAAGTATGGTGCACGCTTGGCGTGTACCTCTAAGTCTTTCATAAAAATTCATATATTACTTATATGAATCTGGTTTCTTACCCTCTTTATATATTTGTGTAACTCTCTAGTAGTCCTACAACTTTCCTTAAGGTTGCATCATCAAATTGTAACTTTTATTTTTAACCCATATTTTACGCTATTCTAAAAATCGTATATTCTTCATAGAACTATGTTTTTGACCTTTTTCCTTTTAAATTTCTTATTGTTCGGAGTACAATGATTTTCCTTTTAGTGACGTTAGCCAAAACTCAGGGACTTTCTTTATATCATTTTGACATTAATAGCGTTATGAACATGATTGATTTTTACTTTTTATAAAATCATAACTCCACCAATCGGAGTTAGATTTTTACAACACTTATATCATTGCGATCACTTTGTTGTGTACTTTCTAAATACACTGACCATTATTAAAAGTGGTGTAACTTTTTTATCACTCATTTTTTACCCTATTATTATTATCTAACTTATCATATTTTTCCTGAAATATGAAAAGCTTTATTATCATTATTTTCGAGGCTAATGTCTAACGACATTCGATGACAGGAACTTCCCGATTCTCACATTCTCCCCCTGTTTTAGGAATTTCGTCCCAAAATTCGGACCTTACGGTAATCTTATTAGGGGATATCGGCTTCTTAATCAGGGATCGACCCTTTTCCTTTTTATTGGGAAGGATTTCTATTATTATTTGTCTATTACTACCTGTGCTCAAAAGTAGCTCTTCTTATTTATATAAATAATTAGTACAACTTCAAGGGTTTCCAATTCCCTTGTTCAAACATTACATAATCATTTCTACAAGACACTCCCTAACCTCATTATTCTAACATCTAGTGTTCCCTTTTACTGGCCTAGTTGATTCTTGCAAACATTTGCGATGTGCCCTGATCTTCCGCAATTGTTACACCAAAACTCCTCACATTTACCTAGATGATGAAGTCCACAATTACTATACAAGGGGAGTCTTCCCAAGAATCCCCTTGGTGGATTGGGTGATATCTCACGAGGCTTCCTTTCCTCTCTTTCCTTCCATAAGGGTCGACTAGATTTTCCATTGGTGGTTCCTCCCCACTCGTTCTTAAGTTATTTGGACTTCTTCTTACTCCTACTTGAGTTTTGGGCCACTGGTTCCTAGAGACTGAAGGCTTAATATTTAGCTTCCTCACAGGTATTGGGCTGGTGTGATTGCACCTTGATCCTGATATGTGGAGCTAACCCTTGGAGATATGCACTGATTTTTTGGATCTCTGAGTTGACCAACTCAAGTCATATGGTGACTAGGTACCCAAAGTGTACCGTATACAAAGCCAGACCTGATTCCTTGGTGCTAAGATGACTGAATTCCTACTCCGCTCCTGCCATGTCTTTTCCAAAACGGAATTCCTTTATCACCTGCTTCTTTAACTCTTCCCAGAGGGTTGCATACGCTGCATCTACGCCTAAATATTTGACCTGGATACTCCACCATAGGAGATCTCTTCCTATAAATGTGCATGTTGCAAACTTAACTCTATATTCATCGGCACATTTTCTCTCTATCTCTTTTTTCCACTGGATCAAACTATCTTCTCCTCTGTCTCCATAAAAATATCTCGGATTATTTTTAATAAAATCATGATAGGTTTTTGACATTTGACTACCTTCCTTATTACTTCCCTCGTCTTTAATAGCTCTGAGATTCCCTAATGCATCCGAGACTTGACATTGAATCATAGTCTGAATGATGGTCGGGTCAATCAAGGTTAGCATTGGAGGGTTGTTATTTTGAAATGATAGAAAGAAGTTTACTCGTTGTTCCTAATGGGTTTGTTATTCTATCCATGATTTATTGACACAATACTACTTTTTCCATTTGTAGGGTACTATAGTTGCTTTCCTAGCAACTTGTCTTCTTATCGTTTGTTAACCTGATGACTTTACTTTTATCCTATGTACTTTTTGTTTTCTTCCTTATTACGACATGCTTTGTTGCTTCCCTAGCGACTCTCATGGAGCTTCCTTATTATGGTATGCTATTGTAGCTTCCCTAGCAACTCATCTTAAGGATGAAATTTTCTTATAATTCCAAGCAAATATCTCTCTTCCTTGCCCTTAGTCTTCTAAATAGGTTAAACTTCTAAAGGTTTCTAATATCTAGGGAACCTAAAATTGTGTAAAAAGTGACAACTTTCAAAAAATTTGATCATGCGTGTCAGGCACACGATGTACGTCGCACGCACCTGCAGCAGATCAACATTAAAGTCAAATTTTGGCCACATTCTACACTTTTCCAACATTCCTTTGGTCCCCTCCTTATTTTGTCTCGACTTGGTCCCATACACACGACACACACATTGTGCACCTGCCCCCGAGCTTCGATTTCTTCATCTCTTTCGACTCCTCTACTTCTAGTTACAATCTATGCTTAATCCTAGCTTCAATTTTGGGCTTAATTTCGAGTTTTAGGGCTTTTTGGGATTTTTATCAGTCAAAGGATTTTGGTTAATTCTTGTGAAATGGATGAGCAATTTAGCTATCTATACTACCGGTTTTACTTCCTAGATACTGAATTTCGAGTGTATTTCAACCATTGATCATCATTTTGAATTTTTAAAAATCGAAAAAGTTTCTAAACTTTTAACTAAATCCTTAAATTCGTGATGTTTTAGACGAAATGGGCTACTTATTTGTGTTCTAGAAGCCTGTTCAAACGTTCATATATGGTTAGTGTTGAAAATTGGACGAAATAGCGGTTTCCAAACCTCTTGTTCTTCGTGTTCTTGGAGCACGTCGAGCAAAGGCATGTGCATCGCGTGCACTCGCACGCAGCGCGCACCTTTGCGCATTTGGTCCATTTCAACACCCTTTGTAGTATTTAACTAATCTAGATCATTACTAACAATCTTATATGTCAAGATGAGGTCGACAAGCTGTAGTTTAGTTACCTTCTAACTGTCCATCGCATCTATTCCTAAAGTTCCCCGATGATATACTTGATCGGAGTTCCTTTGTCTCTCGCCTGATTGCTCTTCTATCCAAGAAGATCAGCATTCCAAAAGCTCTTTCCTGGAGAGTGGTTGACGATTATGGGTTGACGGCTCATCTGGAGTCGTTCCTTACCCATGTCTTGCGGGATTCAGGAGGTGGTCTACAAAGAGTTATGTTGGGAGTTTTTTTGACAATCTGCTTCGACAAGGATTCGAAGAGTTAGGCAGATATATCAGTCTTTAATTTTCGCTTGGGAGGCGTATCTCGCTCCTACATTCTGATAGAGCTGGGGAGACGTCTAGGGATTTACACATTGGAGGAGACTATGAGTCCTTATTTTTATGCTTATCTTGACAGTTGTATTACAGAGCCACCATAGGAGTGCAGCTACATGCAGGTCTGGGGTCACACTAGGGGGACCTATGTTTCTAGAACGACCAAGGAGAATGCCTTCATATCTCCTACTTATCAGTTGACCCACCGATTGGTCACTTATACTATTTGTCACCTCAAGGAGTGTGACAAGGTTCCTTCTGGCGACCTCTTCTATATGTGGTGCCTCACTCAGACTGAGGTTTGCTTCCATTTTCTCTTTGTTCTTGCTCTCTATATATCTGGTATGGCTCTAGGTTCCACACCTTCAAGTAGGATTTTTGGGGGTCAGTGGGTCACACGGTTGGCCCTATCTTATGATGTTGATACTAGCAGGATTGTTCCTATGCCTATTAGAGACATAAGTACTACCGCTCTAGGGAAGATGCAGGTATTGGTTCGAGGAGTAGGGAGGCAGTGGAGGATTCTGAAGGACAATATTGTGGATCTGGTTAGATAGGTGGAGTCGGAGGATATCCCTGAGCCTGCCTTTGATAGGCGTCAGAGACCTAGGCATGCCGAGCCTGATCAGCTGGATCGACTCTATGCAATGTGATGCGACGTTTGGATGTTGCACAAGAGGAGCGTCACTGGATCATGGCTTCGCTTTTTGAGGTGATGCGGCATCTGGGAATGGACCATCCATCTTTTCCGCAAGCGGGTCGTACTATTCCACCACCTTCTCAGCCTGGTCATGATGGTGTTGGTCCTTCAGGCACACATCATGGGGATACTAATGATGACAGTGACAAGGGTGCGAAGGACAAGTAGGGTGAGTATGAGAATAGCGAGTACATTGATGTGTTTAAGTTGATTCTTTGTATTTTGATACCTATTTTGTGGGATATTTTTGATACACTTATGTATGTTTTTTGATTTGTGTTTGTATATATATGGTTTCTATTTTATCATTTATCTAACCCTAATTCAGTCGATGTATTGGTTCAGTCAAGACTAAACATAGTTGATCAGGCTACGTTTAGGAGTGAAATAGCCTTTACATATTGAACCATCTTAGATAATTGACTTATATATATATATATATATATATATATATATATATATATATATATATATATATGGCATTCTTGATTTTTATACTTTATTCAAGATTGGCAACTATTATTGTTTTGTACTTCTTCACTACCAAAATAGGGATTGGCCACATGAGAAGTGTCGAAGGGCAAGACCATTTTAGCAAATAGCCATTCTGAAATCCAGCAACCCAAGCAACAATTCAAACTACTCACATTTCCCGTAAGTAGTCTAACAGTAGGGTAATTAATAGTAATACTTTTATTTATAGGCCTGAGAGCAAACCTAATTGGAGTATATGTCCTAATATATAGTCGTAATTCCTAAAGAAATACTCATTTGCTATATCAACTAGCTCTGATACCATTATATCACACCTTCCCCAGCCGATGGCGGAAATGCCGAGTGGTGACGGTATTTAGATTACCCAAATCACCAGGCACAAAAAATAATTATCTATTAAACGAAAATCATATATCTTCGAGCTGGTAATACTTCCTTGCCTTGATCCTTATTCCATCCTAGGAACACATGGGATTTTTGGAAATGTCAACTTGATGTTGGTGAGTTCACAGGTTTTGAGATAAACATATGATAAATTTTCTTTGAAAACTTTCTAGAATTTTTTACAATGATTAAGAATCATATTTGTTAAATTTCCGATTTCCTATGATTTATTATATTATCGCTTATCTTATTATCTTTCTAGGACATTATGCTAATCATATCTTATTATCTCTACAGGATGCTTTACAAATCCTAACTTACTATCTTTGTAAGATATCTGTCGATACTATCTTATTATCTTTTAGGATATTTTATTAATCCTAATTTACTATCATTTAGGATATCTTACCAATCTTAATTTACTATCTTTTGTAGGATATTTACCTATATTATCTTATTATTTTCTAGGATACTCAATTAATCCTAACGTATTTTCTCTACCACTCTAAGGCGTCCCTCTTTGCTACTCGGATCTCTAAGGTGGTTGTAATGTATTACCATGAGCCCCTCTGTAATCAACAATGTTTGACTAGTTATTCCACTCCACGATTCTTCATCGGACGCCGGATAGTGATTAATAAGATTGTTATCATATTCGGATTGTAGCTAGCAATCGCAGGTGAGGGTGTCAATCCGCATATAGATCTATACCTATATTTATAGCTATCATAATATTAACGATTACAGGTTCGGGGTAGCCGGATTTAATTAGGCTAAGGATGAATAATATCAGCTCACTAATGAATGCAATAACCTTAGATATTATATCTTTTATCTTTATTTCTTAGTGATTACTTATAACTATCACAATATAAACCCCTTTAATTTTATATTTGATAATTATATCATTTTAGACCTCATAATTATCTAGCATATATATATATATATATATATATATATATACTATTTACCATACATATATACCATAATAATGTTTAATTTGATAACTGGATATTTTGGCATAGTAACAATTAGGTACATTGCATATCCCTATATTTTACCAGCATTACTTCTAGGTACTACTTTATCATAGGAAATTGGCCATTATAACATCTAGGTTATATCTTTTCCTAGACTATTGGGCACCATAACTCTTAGGGATAATATCATAGCTTACAACTAGGTTTAGTATCTATAGCTAGTTTATCCGAAAGTTTCATGCTTTATAAAATAATAGATATTTATGGATATAAATATATTTTGATAAAGCAATTTGATAAGAATGTATTACCCCCTCTAAACTTTTAAAACAATGAAAATTGGGTCGTGAACTCACTCTAGTAGCATAATTTTAAGCATCCTTCCTACTGCACCCGAAGCTTTGCATCATTGGGAGGACTTCTGAAATAGCTTGAGAGATAGAGAGAAAGAGTTTTGGGAGTGAAGCAATTAGAAAGAGAGCGCCTCTATTTATAGTGCTTGGGCGTGTGGTGCACCTCACGCATGCGTGCACTCAACTCGTGACTCCATCCAGAGTTTTTGCACGTGTCACACTTCTGATGGTCCAATTCTCTCTAATATCGTCGAATATGGGTGTCAAACGTGTGCGTCCCGCATGGCGCACACTTGACGTGCACCTCTAAATCTTTTATAAAACTTCATATCTTGCTTATATGAATCTTTTTTCTTACCCTCTTTATAAATTTGTGTAGCTCTCTACTAGTACTACAACTTTCCTTAAGGTTCTATTGTCAAATTGTATCTTTTATTTTTAACCCATATTTTACATTTTTCTAAAAATCGTATTTTCTTCATATAAACTCCATTTTTGACCTTTTTCCTTTTAGAGTTCTTATCTCTCGGAGTACTACAATTTTCCTTGTAGTGACGTTAGCCAAAACTCAATCGATTTCTTTATATCATTTTTGACGTTAATATTGTTATTAACGTGGTTGATTTTTACTTTTTATAAAATTATAACTCATCTAATCTTAGTCTAATTTTTACAACGCTTATATCCGTGGGATCACGTTGTTGTGTACTTTCCGAATACACTGACCATTATTAATAATGGTGTAACTTTTTGATCACTCATTTTTTACCTTTTATTATTATTATCTAACTGATCAAATATTTTATGAAATATAAAAGTCTCTTGTTGGGTTATAGTTCAAGAATAGTTTCATAAACTAGAAAAATATGGAAACGGAAGACTTTAATTCTAAAGTAACATAAACATTTTATACCCACCAAGGATCTTCTTTCAAGTTACAGAAAGATTCAAACACCAACCAAAGAAAGGATGAAGAAATAACAAGCTTAATAGTTCTTTGGGTCCTCTTGGGAGGTGATGCATGCAAACAGCTACACCTAGTTTTACCTACTATCCTACTAGCTATTCGACCCATGGCAGTGTACCATTTCGCAAATAGTATAGCACAAAAGTTGAGTATCGATCTCAAAGAACGGAATTAATTATTTAACCTACTCACTATTAGATTAACCTATAATTCTAAACAAAATTAAAAGGGTTTTTATCTAATTTTGCAAGTTTAGACAAACTTAAATTATCAACAACTATTCAATCAAATATTAAAAATATTTTCTAGTTCGAATCCACTTTCCCCCAATAGTTAGCTATTAATTATGGACAATTCTCATTTCTTGCCAATTAATGTATTATTAGAAATTCAAGTCCAAATTTACTAATGTTGAATTAATTCATGTAGATCTATGCATGGTCATACATAATTTAACACATAATCAATTATTAGATAGGATTGGATCTATGTAAGATTGAGTTAAGAAACACAATTATGGTCACAATATGTGTTCTCCAGCACATCTAATTTCAATACTTTAATTACTTATCTAAGATTGGTTCGATCTTAGCTCTAATAATCTAATGGTCACTAAATTACTAGGTAATCAAATCCATGCAGATTAATGGTCACTAAACTACACAGAATATGAATTAAAGCAATCTAGTATCAAATTAAGCATGTTAGGTATAAACAATCAAAAACAAGTCATTAACCAACTAGTAAAATCCATATTAACATAACCAAACCATGAGTTCTAGATTCATCTAGCTAACAAAAGCAGCTAGATTTAGCTACTCATAGAAGCAATCAAACAAGTAGACTTCATTATTAAAGACATAGTAATGTACCAAACTAAAAATAAAGTATGATCTTCTTCTTCCTTGGTTGAAATTACTAAATTTTTGCCTTCTTTTCCTCTGAAAAACGTCTCTGGAAACTCTATTTGTCCAGCCAACTCCCAAAATCCGTAAGTGTTAAGGATATTTATAGATGTCAAATTGACCCTACTCACTTCGTGAGAAAAGGAACCTCACGTCGTGAGTTCAGTATTAATCTACATCAAACACGAATTCTTGCCTCCGGATGTTTATCTTCTAGAACCTCCATGCTCACGTTGTGAGGCTTGATTCCACACGTCGTGAGAATGAATTTTTGCTGAATTCTTCATCTTTTAAGTGTTTAACCTCCAAAGTTCCAATCCTTGTCGCTTTTAGTCCTTATTCTTCTAGATGACCTCTTTTGGCTACAAAATGTAATTTAATCTTATAAGTACCATTTATCTATGCAAATAACCAAAATATTAAACAAAATGTTTTCAAATATTGCCTAAAAATATTTATAAATATGGCAATCTCAGGAGCCTTGGAACTTGATGAAGAATGTGGAACCTTTGAGACACCAACAATGACTCAACTTGATGTAGATGCTAGTCTAAAACTCTTAAACCCTTAAGCTTTAAGTTCATAACCAATATGAACTTAAAGAGGGCATGAAGATGCAAGTGTTCGTCAATTTTTCTAACCAAAACTAAAGAGAATGAGGGAGAAAGAAGAACTTTCGGCCACTTGCATCAAGAAGAAGAATGAATCAACTAGCCAAATGCAATCCCCTTATTTATATGCATAAAGTGAAAGTATTAACCATTAGGTCTTAACACTTTAAGCACCTATGTCCCCAAGTCATAAGCATGTCTCCCATGCTTCATTACTTTTGAATAAACTAATGGAAAGCCCATACTTTTCTTCCTTTTATCAATTTCCGAAAAATGATATAAAAAGAGTAAAGTTAGTTTAAATTTTATAAACTCAAGGTTTATAAAATATAAACTTTGTCTTTTGAGTAAAAGACAAAAGGATTTCAACTAGTCTAAAATTTTGTGCATGACTTATTAATTCATACCATATGAAATAATATAATGTTACTTGCTAATGAAAATTATTATTTCCATGAAATAAATAATTTCCAGTTTAACTATAAGAGTTTTATTGAATATTTATTAAAATTAATTTCTAATAAATAATCAATTGTATCAAGTTGTTTTTATTGTGACCCATTAGTATCATATGTTATTTAGCAATATCACTTTAATATGACTCTTGAGCATACTAGACCTTTCAATCTCCTACTTGCGCAAGACCCATATTAGACTGATATAGGCAGTGGTAAACGTCTAGCAACATTTCACTGCCCCCAAGACCATACGACTTTTTGTGCCATTCAATCAACGCCCAATTTCCAAAAAGCTCAAAGGTACAATTGGTGTATAAGGTAAGTTTATTAGTTATCCCTTTGCTACAGACATCATGTTGAACATGAGATTTGGATCGCGATCAATCTCATTAGTTGTTCAACTTTTGGTAAGGCGCCTTAGATGTCTAACTTTCAACACAGAAGAGGAAAAAATCCCATCTTGACTACATAATCCTCTTGCATAGTTCACAGCATACCTGAAAAAGGCTTTTATAATTGCCCGGTTAAGGAACAGCATTTGACCATTATCAAAGCATAGTAATCCCTACACTTAAGTCCCACTATGTATCTCAAGTATTAAGGATACAAAGATAGTACCTTTTAATCAAGTATCATTCATGATAGTGATCCATGAGGTGATCTTGATGTGGGTCAGTTCAATACTAGTTCTCTGACAAGTACCTATGAAACTTGGTTACAACCACTTGCCTACTTTCATCTAGTGAGAGTCAACCAATCCAATTCATATTAGTCTTACTTCATAATTACTCCCATAATTATAGCTGACTATGAACCTTTAGAATAATAACATTATTCATGGATTAAACATGTTAATATGGAACATAACAAGTATTAATGTGATGACTATATCCCAATATATCATAACATTATCTAATAGTTGTTTTTATAATGTTCCAATATCCAAATACTAAATCCAAAGCAAAAACCCATTTCTAGAATAATAAAGTCTTATAGTTGAAGTGTGACCAATCATACTTAGCTCAAAAGAATGACTTTATCAATGGACCTATCAAAATTTAATTTGTGTGAATTCTGTGAATACTATCATCTCAACACTTAACTTTAATCTAAGTATAGTTAAATATCCTGGAGAATATGATTGGTGTTCTTTCATGACATAGAGTCTCTTAGCTTGATTAAGTATACTCTCGAACTCACAAAGATTTCTATGTGATCCTTGAATGGTAGAAATCAACATAGTTTTTCAATGATTCCATTCATCCAATCATATTTGAATTCAACTTATAAAGTAGTGTATTCTTATTCTGTAGTAGATTGTATCATTATGTTTTCCTTGGACCTCATTCCAGCAAGACTTACTCTTCATTCCATAATGAAGTCAAAATCCAATTATAATTTATAATTATTTATAAATGTTTAGAAATTAACATCTTGTGTAGTTGTTTCTATAAAGATCCTTTTTAAACTGGTTGTCTCATATGCATTCTCTTAGTTCTTCTAAAGTACTTGTAGAATGTTGTTCATAGTCATCCAGTGACTTAACAATGTATTCAACTAGTATCTTATGACATGCTTACAACATCATCAAATACCATGTCCTATGCATAATATGTCGTAAATGATGAACTCATTTTCCAAGCAAATAGAATATAAATCATTTCATCTATTTTAATCCTATGGGCTATATACTTTTGAGGCTAGCTCAAAACGATGCCATATGACAATGCCAAAAATTCTCCAAAAGAATCTAGTGTCTTGATCCCTTTCAAGATATTGCCAATACATGTATAAGGATATGAAACTTTTAACATTCATTTTATCTATCCCTTATAGATTTTACATTCCAAGAATGTATCTTCTCCTTCATAAGACTTTCATTTTAGAAACATTATCCGAGTCAATGTGAAACTGGCCTTGCTTAGTCAGAATGTGATTTCAAATGATTAAGTATGTCTTATTCATACAAGATTAGAAATTTCACTATGCTCCCACTAGTTCTTAGTAAACACATATGTTCTATTCATTTTGATATAAAAACATACATTGTGGTTTTACATAAAATGATGATTATAACATTTAGATGTTTGCTTTATATCCATAAGTAGATCTCAAGCGCTACACATTTTGTTTAGGATAATATAGATTAAGAAAACCTCCAGGCTAAGCTATATAGATATCTTCTAGTAGATGTCTATTAAGAAAAGTGGTTTTCTTGAAATCTATTTGCTATATCTCATATTTAAAATATGAATTTATAGTAAATAACATCATTGTTGATCTAATCATAACTACCTATGAAAAAGGTTTGATCACAGTCAATGTCATGAGTATGATGAGGACCATAGTCAATGACATGAGTATGAGAAAATCCTTTTACTACAAGTCTTGCTTTAAATGTGTATGGTTATCCATGTAATTTATTCTTTCTATAAGAATCATTTACTCCTTCTAGCCTTTCTATGGGGATAAATTTTAATCAATCCAATTCTTGATTATCATACATGGATTGCATCTCATGTTCATGACTCTAAGTCATTTATCAGATTCGAGATCTGACATAGCATCTTGGTATTTGATGGATTTTCCAGAAACCATCAATAAAATATCATCACTGAGAGATTTCACATTTCTCAAGTCATAGATGATTTCTACCATTAATGCGAACAATTTGTGTTTGTGAATAGTTATTATTCTAGTTTAACGATCTTTGTTAAAACTAGTCTCAACTATTACTACATAAGGTTATGGTTCTTGAGCTGCTTCAAGTTCCATGTACCTCCCACTTGCTTTGTCATTAGACGCTTTCTTTCTACTAACATAGCTTTCACAAGAATAAAAGAACTTATTCTTGGTGGGTTTGCATATGATAATCTAAGACACATTTAGTGTATTATACAAATATGTATTTAGTAGATTTTGGGATTAGAAGTTTTAGTCCAACATCGGCTTCAAATCCAGAAAACATTAAGTAAGATAAGAATGGAGCCTTTCCATACTAAATCTTATAAAATGTTTAATCTACTTATTAGTTGGTATCTATACTCAAGGTACAACTAATAGTGTTTGCAGTATTATGCCAAACAGATTAAAGGAGGATATATCTACCGATTAGAAAGTAAATCATACCAAGTAAGATTTAATTCATCATTTATTATCATTGAGGCCTTAGATGGTTCTTACTGATTTGTATTTCAACTTTTGAAATCTTCAACAAAGATTTCACAATTATGCTTTACCACGTAATATATAATTAAAACTACTATAGTTGTTAATATAGTTGATGTGGTATCTTGTGCTTAATCATAGACATTCATTAGAATAAAAGTCATACAACGAAGTGTATAGTCTCTTAATTATTTTCTCTACACCTTAGTTAAAATATCATTAGGAATCCTTTACATATAAATAAGGTTCACATATTCCAAATAAACCACATTATTTGCCTTCAAATATCCCTTTCTTGAAGTTGGAATATGTGAATGTCATTTATATAATAAAGATAACAATGTCAAAGATGAGTTTGATTTAAAACAAGTTTAAGTCAAAAAATGCTTGCATATAGAACTTAATTTTATTTACGAAACGTTAATATTTACTTCACAATTCTATTAAAAGATCTAGTCTCATAAATAGAAGTTAATCATCTCAGAATATGAATATTATCGTTTTGAAAAACGATTAAGTAAATGATCAAACATTTGAATAAAATAACTAAGACATAAATTTAGAAATGATAAATTAAAACATACTTTGTTCCAAAACAAATATTGTTTTACATTACAAGTAATTTATGTTCTAAGCATAAATAATAAACTAAACTCCTGGAGTGTAGCTCCAACTTGATTTTGCTCAGCTTGGTTACCATTCAATAAATATTTGCAAGCCATTTACAGATATTAGATTAATATTTAAGTACCAAGTACCTAAGTGTTATATGAAAAGTATGAGTTTTATCTAGTAGATACTAGAAACACTAGTCTTTTCCAAACTTTCTTTCCAAATAAGAGGAGTAAATCCTTTTCCAGTGTCCAATTTCTTCACAAAAGAAAGAAGATCCATCTATGTGGGCTTTAGTAGATTTCTTGGGCTTAAAGGTGTTCAGTACATAAAACATGGGCCTCCTGGATCACACAACGTGATTCTTTTAGCCTTGCATTATTCCAATGTTTAAACTAGCTTTAAATAAAATATCATTGTATTTATTGGAATATTGCATGACCTGTTATATCATCAAATATATGTTTAAATTATCCAAGACTTCCTAGTAGTCATGAATAACTATTCCTAGCTTGATGTTAAAAGCATCTTTAGCATCACGGTGATGCCTTTACTAGGTATCATGTTCAGGTTCATTGCTCAAAGCAAATAGTTTAGGACTAGGACCTTTAAGTGTATACAATTTCATATCTCCCATGAGATTGTCTCTAAAGGCATGAACCCATTCATTGAAGTTGTATTGAATGTTATTGTTTCATTAATTCATTCAAGAAAATGACAATTCATGATAATGAGAATGGATTATATAACTACAAAAATTTTAACAAAATTCATTTAGTATTTTCAATATTTAATCTTTAATAATTAATACTCTTTTAGTTTCCAAAAACATTAATTATCAAAGTCTAGGATCAGAGTTGCAAAACAAAAAAATCGTTACGTATCCTTTATCCCATCCATTTGAATTCAACACGGTGGATATAGATTATCAATTATATCTCACTATATAATTCCTAGATTTATGGGATCGCTAATAACAAATTTAATTAGATATGTTTGATCTTATCTATGCCTCGGAACTCTCTTGCTTAGGTATCCTTTATCACAAAAGATTTCTGATCAAATCGTCCAATTTGAAAAACTTGTGTAATTGGCCTATAACTTGGTTATATAAATCGCGAAGACATCCCAGCCATCAAAAGACAACACTAAGTGGTTAGGTATCCTTTATCGCACTAGTTCATACAAGAGACGTACAAGTGTTTTTCAAAAGGATTTCATAGATTTAAGGTTTGTAAAATAAGGTTCTTCATATGTTTTATAATTCTAGTTTAAAAATATATGATATCACGGTTATTACATGCATATAATAAACCATGGTATCGATTTTCAAAAGAAAATCACTTTTAAAGGTTCTATATAAAAAACTAGTTTTTTGTATAATTTGATGCTATTTAATTTTAATAACCGGTATTAAGTTTGAGTGCATTTGAACCTTATATATCTTTAATAAAACTTCATTTTATTACTTATATATTTGGATATTTTATAAGTTACAAAAATCACCATGTTAAAACTTATAATGGAGTATTCCAAAATTTGACATTATTAACAATTTTATAAAACCGGGTTTTATTTTTAAAATAATAACTTGTTACATCTTATGTCCAATTTTGAAAACCCAAACTCCATGTGACATTTATTTTGTCCAAAAATATTTTAGCATGTGAAAAACTAATTTTATCAACCACACAAAGTAATGCATAAAATAAACAATACAAACATGCATAAAAAGATATGTGCATAAACATAGCCAACTAATGATATTTTTGTAAGCCAACACAAAAATGTCAAGTTCATTCCTAAAGGGACATTTAAAAGGACCAAAAACTTCTTGTAATGTTGTTGTAGAAGTTCCCACTTGATTAAACACTCATTGCTTACAAAAGATAAGAAAAACTTCTTGAAGGCTAAAATTCAACAATTGTAGCTAAAAGTCCAACAACCCATTGTAAACAACATTAGCAACACTTTTCAGAAAATGTCACGGAAAATCCTACATACCTTTTAGACTTGAAAATTTCTCTTTTGTCTTCAAAAATTGTTCCAACTTGATTTCTTGTTACATTTTTGTACAAATAAATTAATTCTAAAAACTAATCTATTACTTTACAAAAATAACCAAGAAAAGCTAATATATTTAATTATTACATACCATATAAATAAATAAATTATTACAACCATTTTATAATAAAAAATAACCAACATAACAACACATTGGTCATTGGCTAGTTTATGCACATCATATACATTAATATACACATCAAACAACCTTTGTTTTTCTAAGACAACTTTAAATTTGTCACATAAAATAACAAAAAAATTGTCATAAAAAAGATGTATGAAGTTATTTTTACACAAAAACAAGTTATCCATATTCTCCAAAAACTAATATTTCCAAAAATCAAAAAATCTAACCAAACTTGCAAGGTGGCTCTGATACCAATTGTTGGGTTTTAGTTCAAAAATAGTTTCATAAACTAGAAAAATATGGCAACAGAAGACTTTAATTTTGAAGTAACATAAACATTTTCTACCCACCAAGGATCTTCTTGCATTATATAGAAAGATTTAAACACCAACCAAAGAAAGGATGAAGAAATAACAACCTTTGTAGTTCTTTGGGTCCTCTTGAGAGGCTTGGAAGTTGATGAAGAATGTGGAACCTTTGAGACACCAACGATGACTCAACTTGATGTAGATGCTAGTCCAAAACTCTTAAACCCTTAATATTTAAGTTCATAAACAATATGAACTTAAAGAGGGCATGAAGATGCAAGTGTTCTTCAAGTTTTCTAACCAAAACTAGAGAGAATGAGGGAGAAGGAAGAACTTTCTTCCACTTGAATCAAGAAGAAGAATGAATCAACTAGCCAAATGCAAGCCCCTTATTTATATGCACAAAGTGAAAGTATTAACCATTAGGTCTTAACACTTTAATCACCTATGTCCCCTGCCATAAACATGTCTCCCATGCGTCATTACTTTTGAATAAACTAATGGAAAGCCCTTACTTTTCTTCCTTTTATCAATTTCTGAAAAATGATATAAAAAGTGGAAAGTTAGTTTGAATTTTATAAACTCAAGGTTTATAAAATATAAACTTTATCTTTTGAGTAAAAGACAAAAGAATTTCAACTAGTCCAAAAAGTCGTGCATGACTTATTAATTCATATCATATGAAAGAATATAATGTTACTTACCAATGAAAATTATTATTTCCGTGAAATAAATAATTTCTGATTTAATTATAAGAGTTTTATTATATATATATATATATATATATATATATATATATATATTAAAATCAATTTCTAATAAATAATCAATTGTATCAAGTTGTTGTTAGTATGACTATTAGTATCATATGTTATTTAGCAATATCACTTTAATATGACTCTTGAGCATACTAGACCTTTCAGCTCTATTATCATTATTTGTCGAGGCTAATCTCTAATGACAGTCGATGACACGAATTTCCCAATTTTCACAATGATAGGTTTGTCCCTTCCTCGGTCTATCTTCTCATTAAACACTTCATACATGTTTGAAATCAACACATCAGAAACTAATCTTCCTGTTTTACAGGGCAATAACATAGAATTAATACGATTATAATAATTGAAATATATAATGACCATATTGAAACATATAGAAGTATCGGAAAATGAATCCTTATGCAATGTGCAAGAGGAATCTGCTTCAACAACTCACATGCCTCCGTATCATAGTGGCTTAACTCTCTCATTAAATGCTCAAATTCAGGAATGGTGGTTTCTGATGCACACCTCTATAAGTAGTCCCTATACTCAGTTTGTCTCCATTTCTTTCTCATATTGTCATGAATATGTATGATACAATACATATGCTTAGCATTGGAAAACAATTCACCAATTGCAAGGAGTAAACCCTACATGAATCAAACTTAATAATTAGAATTAAAAACTTACATTTAAAATGACCAATTATATAAGTATGCCTTATCTTTTTCCTGTCACTGATGAGAGTATAATTTGAGTTTGTTCTAAGCTTCAAGTCATCCCCAAGGTTTTCTAAAAACCACTTCCAGCTACCTATGTTTTCAGACTCAACAATTGCATAGGCTAAGCGGTAAATTCCATTATTGGAATCCATACCTACTTCTGAAAGAACATGACCAGGGAATGGGCATTTCATGAAAGCACTATCCAAACCTAATAAGTCTTTAAGGCATGCCTTGAAACCTTTTTTTAGTGGAACCAAGCAAACATAAATCCTTCTAAATTTCCTTGTAGGACAAGCATGTTTAAGCTCCTTACATACATCTATATTCATTGTGGTGTCTAGGTTGGTAACTTGAAGTTCAAGAATATAGTCCCTCAACAGTTCATACAGTTTTGTGTAGTCACAAGTTACATGTTTTCTTTCCAAATCTTTTTCCCTAAATACCTTTTCCATCGAGACATCCACCCAGTATGTCTTTTGAAAGTGATCATGTATAACTCTCAAAGGAATCAGTGGATTTGCCTCTGGTTGATCTATGGTTTTCTTGGAAATTAATGTAGCAGTGCAAGCCCTAAGTTTCCTTATTTGTAAGCATGTGTGAGTCTTACTTAAGGTCCCTATAAACCATTCAGATTTAGAGTTTGACCTATAAGCATGTATATACCAACCACATTTAACTTTTTGTTACTTTACTTCTTTACCCTTGCTTTTAGAAGTGGTAGGTTGACTACTAACTTGGCCTTTATTGCTGACAGGGACAACTCCTCTACAATGTTCCCTAATCCTTAGATTGTCATTTTTTTAAAGAAGAGATCCCTTCTTGTTTCAAGTGCATGGACATCAATTTTGTTCTTCAATTCTTTTTTTACTTTTAAATTTTTGACCAATCGTGAAAGATAACTTGTGTATTTCCCTAAGGCTGCATCTTTTTACTTTTCCTATTTTTTTTTTAAGATTTCTTCTTTGTCTATCTTGATCTGATCCCTCATCCAAAGAATCAAACTCCTCATTTTTTATGACTTCCATGTCTTCAGGTTCATCACTAGCATGAAAATCATTAATACATCCTCCTTTCACATCACTATCAGCATTGAGAATGAAGTCTGCCATGTTCATGTCCACATCTTTGATATTATTTTCCTCATCCATTATGTAGTCCACTTAATCTTCATCTTCAGGGTGTTTCACTTTCTCTGGAACCTCATCATCTTCAGAGTTTGAAACCACATCTACATACTCTACATCATCATCTTCATACTCAACATCATCCTCTTCATATTTTGCATCATCCTCTTCACTTCTAATTAAATTATCCATAAGGTTATCAAACGGCTCATTAAATTGTTCATCATCATTAGTTGGGTGTGTTGTAGCATCCTTCGATATGCTCATTATCCTAAAAACCATTCATCTCATCCCCAACATTATCAATTTTTGAAGTACTTGGCTTGTATCATCCTTCAAAAGCCTCATTATCCATAACACATGTTGTAGCATCCTGATCAGCAGTCTTTTCCTTTAATTCATCAATACCATCTAAATTAAGTCTCATGCTACAAGAACCTTCACTTGTTTTGGAGTTCCCAATTATCAAAGACATGTACTCACAAATAGGCTCATCATTAACATGGTCCATATTTCTCAATGGATATTCCCCATGAACTTCATCTTGAACTTCAGCCTCTTGATCATCATTCACAGGTAATTCCTCAATCACAACTTTACCCTTCGTATTTGGAGACATGAAGTAAATCAGTAAATTTGTCTTCCCATGTTCTGTGTACACCTCAATCAACTTGCTATGTGGAATGTATTTAGATAGATTGATAACATCCTGATCATTCCCTAAAGCTCTAAGACCAAATTGAAAGTCACCATTAGGTATCTTAAAATGGTACTATATGATCGGGGAGTCTAAGACATCAACTTCATTCATCCGTGGGTCTGGGTAACCTAGGTAAAGCATTATGGCATCAAGTTCATGTACAGAGAACTCATCTATGTCCACATAATCAACATAACGTACTTCACCTCCAATGTACTGTAACGTCTTAAAAATTATGAAGTAATAATTTCATTTCTAATTCAACCAAAACACTATTATCTTTAATTCAAACATTCATTATCCTTTTTCTAAATATTCAAAATTACTTTATAAGAAAACAGTTGTCAGAGTACAATCCCAAAATCATCATAATGCGGAAACATGGGTGGATGCGCTGCAATCATGTCAGGCCATTTCCTTTCAACTGGAAGTACCTGAAACATAGACTGAAAACTGTAAGCACGGAGCTTAGTGATTTACCCCAAAATACCACATAGTAATCAAACATACTGCCAAGCATATCTAAGTGCTTGCCTACCCCTTCGTTCTATTTCAACCAGATACTAGCAAGCATATATGGGTGCTTGCCTGTCCCTACTGTCTATTTCAATTGGATACTATCAAGCATATATGGGTGCTTACCTACCCCTTCGGTCTATTTCAACCGGATACTATCAAGCATATTTAGGTGATTTCAATTCCCTTCGGTCTATTTCAATCGGATACCGGCTCTAATTCACCCCCTATTACTACCACATAATATCATAACAAAATCACATAATCATCAAGAAAATACATGCATAACTGAAAATTGTCACAAAGACAATCATCACACTACATCATAAACTAGTGGGTCGGCATTGGTGCCTTTGACCAACGGATATTGCGAAGGAAGACTAACCTCTAGCTACTGAAACACTCGAATAAATCTCTGACTGCTGGTCCGGAGAATCCCCGCGCTATCATAATCAATTGACGTCCAATTATTAATTGGGTTTTGACCCATAACCAAGAATCTAAGCTACTTAGACCATAATCAGGGTAAAAGACCATTCTCCCCTTTATCTCACTTGGCCCAAAGCCAAGGCCCGACTCAATTACTTCCAAGGCCTATATCCTAAATGATATTCTAAAGCCCAATATGGCCCAATCTTCCAAATTAGACCCAAAACCCATCATGCACCTAAATCCAAAGGAACCCAAAAATACAAAATTGAAGCCTAAAATAGAAGTCTAATGGCCCAACGAGGCCAAAACTAAGAAAACCCTAACAATGGTTGTCACAACTAAAAATTTTGAACTTCAAAAACCAAGCCAAAGGTTTCTCGTATATGTAATAGCTATAGCTATACTATTATTATTAGGTTATGGTAATATAATTTTTGAGAATTATGCTACCCTAAAACTCCCATGATCCATGCAAATTAATGTGATGTTGAACTTACGTCAAATATAAATCACATAAACAACAAAACAAACATATTAAAGTTCCTATACATAAAGACCGTGAACACTTCCCTAGGAAGCACCCAAGGCCGTGAACCATACTTCTTGGGCATTAGTTGGCCGTAAACTACTTCCAATGAGTCACTTTGGCCGTAAACCACCTCAAATCACCAAGCCTTGATCGTGAACCACCCTAAGCATCAAATCCATGGCTGTAAACACCAATCTAGGCCACTTTTAGGTCGCGAACACCATGGGGGACCAACCTTTTGCCCGTAAAACCCTTAGGGGACTTCTTTTAGAGCGTAAACCCACCTTAAAAGTCCATTTAGACCGTGAACCCCTTACCAATTCAAGGGTGTTTTTGGATTGTGAGTTGTAAGTGGCTATTTCCAATGCAAATCTCAGTAATATATGTATTACCCACCAGTACTCTAAAAAAATATCAAACCAATTCCATATCCCATATGAAGGAGTGTAAACTCCTTTTCTCATTGCACAAATTCATTTTGCATTTTGTAAACCTCCGTAAACCCCATTTCTCATTCCACCACTTCATTCCACCTTCTATGAACTCTCCCACGAACTCAAGAATTAGCTCCAAGGTCCATTACTTCACAATTCTTCCTAGTTTTTGGTAAGTAATTCATGCCTAGTAAATGGTTCATACATTTAGCTATTATGATTCTTCTACTCATACATAAATTTATGTTTTAATAACCTTATGCTAGAAAATCCTCAAGAAGTCCATTCAACACTTCAAGTGTTCTAGGCTCCAAATTTCTCACCACATCTCTTCATCCACACATTCTCCTACCCAAGGTGAGCTTCATACCCCTATTTTTGAGTTTTCTTTATTTTTGGGGGAGAATACAAGTCAAGGTCTTGTTTAAATCTTGATATATTTGCTTGTCATGCATGTATGCTAAATTACATGTGCTAAACTTATGAATACTCCTTATAAAATTGTCCAAGAATTCGAAATCTTGTGCGTGTCTCAAGAGCATGAACCATATTTTACAAATTGTGTATGGAACCAAGAACTAATATGTTACAAAAATATAAGTCACAATTTGTTATCACAAAAATCATAAGGATTGCTTCAAAATTTGCTTAACCAAGTTGTGGGACAAAATATTTTGGAAATGGTTAAATTATGGGAATAATAATATTTTTGGGTACCACTTTTGGCCATATATATATATATATATATATATATATATATATATATATATATATATATATATATATATACAAGGATCATTTTGGAACATGGGATAAATTTGAATAATTATTGAACATCTCAATTTCTAAAGGACCAAAAATGGAATTTTTAGATAAACAAGGGCCTTTTTGAACATTTTCATAAATATAAGTCTAAAATGAGCATTTTAGAAGAAATAGGCCATTTTCAACAATTCACAAAGTGTTGAACCACTTATGACACATTTTGACAAATATGAGTCTTATTTGATAATTTGTAAAAAGAATGGTCATTATTGCCGACATCGATAATATTGAGATATTTTTGATAAATATGATTCAATGTGGATTATTTTCAATAAACAAAACAAAATGAAACTCCTAGTCAACAAACACAACTACAGTTATGAAACAGAAACGGGACACCTAGCCAACGAGTACAACTATTGTTATTTATTAAATAAATGATGAATCTCAACTATTAGCACAAATATATTTTAGTATTCTAGTAGGCGCATCTTTATTGTACCTATATATATATATATATATATATATATATATATATATATATATTAGTGTACGTTTAAAGTCTTGTAAAGAGTTGTAACCAAAGTCTCCTGGAGGGAGAGCGGGAATTTGTATATAGATGTATACGGGGTTGACACCCCGCACCTTCGTTGTTCGCTACAGCTAGACCGGTCAGTCTAGGGTGACAAATGTCTTAAACGAAATTGGCGCCTCCAAAACATCAAGAACCGAGTTCCGAAATCGGCGCCTGAAGAACATCAAGAACCAAGTCATAACGGATAACACGTTATGGGCATTTTGAATTCGTAGTCATGCCTTTTGGTCTCACAAATGCACCCGCAGCCTTTATGGACCTGATGAACCGAGTCTGTCGGCCATTCCTCGACAAATTCGTGATCGTCTTCATCGATGATATACTTGTTTACTCTAAGAGTGAGTAAGAGCACAACCAGCACTTACGACAGATTTTGGGAACTTTGAGAGCGGAGAAGCTTTACGCAAAATTCTCCAAATGCGAGTTTTGGATTCGTAGAGTGGAATTCTTGGGACATGTAGATAGTGAAGAGGGAATACATGTGGACCCTACCAAAATCAAAGCTATTGAGCGTTGGGCAACTCCAAGAACCCCAACCGAAATCCAACAATTTTTGGGCATTGCTGGTTATTAGCGAAGGTTCATCCAGAATTTTTCCAAAATCGCCAAGCCTCTCACCACTCTCACCCAGAAACGTGTACCTTTCCATTGAAATGATAAATAAGAAGCATCCTTCTAAACCCTGAAACAAGCCCTCTGCAGTGCTCTAGTGTTGTCCTAGCCGGAGGGAATGGAAGACTTCGTAGTATATTGCGATGCTTCTAATCAAGGGTTAGGTTGTGTGCTTATGCAACGCGGAAAGTTCATAGCTTACGCATCTAGGCAACTAAACACCCATGAAGTAAACTATACCACCCACGACCTCAAGCTAAGAGCTATGGTCTTCGCCTTGAAGATTTGGAGGCACTACCTATATAGTACAAAATGCACCATTTTCACAGACCATAAGAGCCTCCAGCACATTCTGAATCAAAAGGAATTAAACATGAGACAACAGAGATGGGTAGAACTGCTAAACGACTATGAGTGCGAAATCAAGTACCACCCAGGCAAGGCTAATGTGGTAGCCAATGCCTTAAGCCGGAAGGAATACTTGAGTCGCCGAGTAAAGACGCTAACAATGACCATCCATTCCCATCTATCTTCACAAATCAAGGAGGCTCAGCATGAAGCCTTGAAACCAGAAAATGTCACCAATGAAGCATTACGTGGAATGGAAAAGAATATGACGATCAGAGAAGATGGACCCTATTACCTTATGGACCGGATCTGTATACCGAGGTTCGGTAGATTCTGAGACGTGATAATGATTAAGGCTCACAAAACTAGGTACTCTATCCATCCGAGTTCTGATAATATGTACTGGGATATCAAACACCATTATTGGTGGCCGAATATGAAAGCGGAGATTGCCACTTACGTGGACAAGTGTCTCACTTGTGCCAAGGTTAAGGTGGAATATCAAAAGCCCCTGGGTCTACTTCAGCAACCCAAATTACCCGAGTGGAAATGGGAAAGGATAAAAATGGATTTCATAACCAAATTACCCAAGACAGCAGACGGTCTGGATGCTATATGGGTGATCGTTGACCGATTAACAAAATCCGCCCATTTCCTGCCAATAAAGGAGATGTACAAGATGGAAAGACTAACGCAAATATACCTGAAAGAAGTAGTGAGACTCCATGGGATGCCCATATCTATTATCTCTGATAGAGATAACAGACTCACCTCTTGTTTTTGGCAATCGCTCCAGAAGGATTTTGGAACCCAACTTTATATGAGCATTGTCTGCCACCCTCAGACGGATGGCCAAAGCAAGCAAACCATTCAGACTCTAGAAGACATGCTTCGGGCATGTGTAATAGACTTCGGAAAAGCTTGGAATACTCACCTACCCCTAATCTAATTCTCATACAACAAAAACTACCATACGAGTATAAGAGTCGCTCCCTTTGAGGCCTTGTACGGTCGGAAATGCAGATCGCCCCTCTGCTGGGCTGAGGTGGGAGACACCCAGTTGTAAAAAGGGCAAATGCCCAACTGCACACTCACTGGACCTGAGATTATTCGATAAACAAAAGAAAAGATAGTCCAAATCAGAGCACGACTCCAAGCATCGCGAGACCGACAAGAGAGCTATGCAGATAAAAGGCGAAAGCCTCTGGAATTCTAGGTGGGGGATCGAGTGCTATTAAAAGTCTCTCCTTGGAAAGGGATGATACGATTTGGAAAGAGAGGTAAACTAAATCCCCGATACATCGGACCATTCGAGATCCTTGCTCGGATCGGTCCAATAGCCTACACACTCCAACTACCAGCGGAACTTAGTAATGTACACCCCGTATTCCATGTGTCAAACCTAAAGAAGTGTCTATCGGACGAAACCCTCACAGTTTCACTAGATGAGATTGAAGTAAACGAGAACCTTGTATTCGTTGAGCATCCTGTCGAGGTTATGGATAGAGAAGTTAAGTGCACGAAACAAAGTCGCATCCCCATTGTGAAGGTTAGATGGAATGCCAAGCGTGGACCGGAATTCACGTGGGAATGCGAGGATCAAATGATGCAGAAATGCCCTCACCTTTTCGCTAGTTCGTAAGAATGACCTCTAAAGAATTTTGAGACGAAATTCCCTCTAACGGGGCGATGATGTCACAACTGAAAATTTTCAAGTTCAAAAACCAAGCCAAAGGAGTCTCGTATATGTAATAGCTATAGCTATACTATTATTATTATGTTATGGTAATATAATTTTTGATAATTATGCTACCCTAAAACTCCCATGAGCCATGCAAATTAATGTGATGTTGAACTTACGTCAAATATAAATCACATAAACAACAAAACAAACATATTAAAGTTCCTATACATAAAGACCATGAAAACTTCCCTAGGAAGCACCCAAGGCCGTGAACCATACTTCTTGGGCATTAGTTGGTCGTGAACTACTTCCAATGAGTCACTTTGGCCGTAAACCACCTCAAATCACCAAGCCTTGATCGTGAACCACCCTAAGCATCAAAGCTTTGGCCGTGAACACCAATCTAGGCCACTTTTAGGCCGTGAACACCATGGGGGACCACCCTTTTGGCCGTAAACCCCTTAGGGGACTTCTTTTCGAGCGTAAACCCACCTTAGAAGTCCATTTAGACCGTGAACCCCTTACCAATTCAAGGGTGTTTACAGATTGTGAGCTGTAAGTGGCTATTTCCAATGCAAATCTCAGTAATTCATGTATTACCCACCAGTACTCTAAGCAAATATCAAATCAATTCCTTATCCCATATGAGGGAGTGTAAACTCCATTTCCCATTGCACAAATTCATTTTGCATTCTGTAAACCTCCGTAAACCCCATTTCTCATTCCACCACTTCATCCCACCTTCTGTGAACTCTCCCAAGAACTCAAGAATTAGCTCCAAGGTCCATTACTTCACAACTATTCCTAGTTTTTGGTAAGTAATTCATGCCTAGTAAATGGTTCATACATTTAGCTATTATGATTCTTCTACACACACATAAATTTTTGTGTTAATAACCTTATGCTAGAAAATCCTCAAGAAGTTCATCCAACACTTCAAGTGTTCTAGGCTCCAAATTTCTCACCACATCTCTTCATCCACACATTCTCCTACCCAAGGTGAGATTCGTACCCCTATTTTTGAGTTTTCATTGTTTTTGGGGGAGGATACAAGTCAAGGTCTTGTTTAAATCTTGATATATTTGCTAGTCATGCATGTATGCTAAGTTACATGTGCTAAACTTATGAATACTCCTTATGAAATTGTCCAAGAATTCGAAATCTTGTGCATGTCGCAAGAGCATGAACCATATTTTACAAATTGTGTATGGAACCAAGAACTAATATATTACAAAAATATAAGTCACAATTAGTTATGACAATAATCATAAGGATTGCTTCAAAATTTGCTTAAACAAGTTGTGGGACAAAATATTTTGGAAGTGGTTAAATTATAGGAATAATAATGTTTTTGGGGACCACTTTCGGCCATATATATATATATATATATATATATATATATATATATATATATATATATATATATATATATATATATAATCAAGGATCATTTTGCAACATGGGATAAATTTGAGTAATTATTGAACATCTCAATTTCTAAAGGACCAAAAATGGAATTTTTGTATAAACAAGGGCCTTTTTGAACATTTTCATAAATATAAGTCTAAAATGAACATTTTAGAAGAAATGGGTCATTTTCAACAATTCACCAAGTTTTGAACCACTTATTACACCTTTTGACAAATATGAGTCTTATTTGATAATTTGTAAAAAGAAGGGTCATTATTGCCAACATCGATAATATTGAGTTATTTTTGATAAATATGATTCAGTGTGGATTATTTTCAATAAACAAAACGAAATATGAAACTCCTAGTCAACAAACACAACTACTACTATGAAACGAAAACAAGACACCTAGTCAACGAGTACAACTATTGTTATTTATTAAATAAATGACGAATTTCAACTATTAGCACAAATATATGTTAGTATTCTAGTCAGACGCATCTTTATTGTACCTATATACATACATACATACATATATATATATATATATATATATATATATATTAGTGTACGTTTAAAGTCTTGTAAAGAGTTATAACCAGAGTCTCCTGGAGGGAGAGCGGGAATTTGTGTATAGATGTATACGGGGTTGACACCCCGCACCTTCGTTGTTCGCTACAGATAGACCGATCAATCTAGGGTGACAAATGTCTTAAATGAAACCGACGCCTGAAGAACATCAAGACAGGCACTCCGTCATATTAGTATGGTTATAACGATTCACTTAGAATATAGCAGTTATTATTTAGAAATTTACGCAAGTTACACCCATTGATTATAAACAACTATTGTTTGGATACTTTAAACAAAGCTTTTACCACACAAGACTTACGGTTTTACGACTACTATCCTGTACGTCATAAAATATAGGATTTTCTGGGGAAAACGATTTTATACGATTTCGAAAACGATAAACTAAAACACACATGCAACTATACTTGATTGGAAACAAGACTTACAACTATCTTGATAAGAAAATATCTGATTTTCTGGGTTTTTCTAAACTATCACGAATTTTTGTATAAAATGCTTATGAACTCACCAACATATTTTATGTTGCCGCTTTTCAAATGACTTGTATTCTTAGGAAATCAATAAGCAGGTTTATGGAACGCGGATTCAGGATTTTTTTGTTGTAGTTTGGAATTTACTCACTATTGTCTCTTTTGTGTAATTTGAGAACATAAACATGATGTAAACAATGTAAGTTTGTTATCTTTATGTATGATGTTTGGATTTGCTATGTTGCATTTATATTCAATTGTTAAGATACTGCACAATGAAGTCACCCGCCTTCGTACGTTTCCGTTGTCTGGTCCGGGGGTGTGACAATGGCCGAAACTGAGAATACCAAGCCCAAACTTCTATCTGCTGAGTACGCGGGGCGTACTCAGCTCGCACACTAAGTGTACTCCGTCTAGGGTCAATACATGCAGTGTACCAGCTGGGGACGCCCAGCGTACTTCCCAGACCACCTTTTCACTCCAATAAGCACTTAATCGATTTAGACCTCAAACCAAACTCTCATATCTGATCCTAAAGGGTAACTTTTCACGTAAAGTTGGCAACTTTACACTCATGCATGGCTTAAAGGGACTCAAAAACTCAAAAAGAGCTTAATAAAGGTCTTAATGCTTGCATGGACCAATATCTTCCATACAATTGACATTTTTATGAACATGGGGACTAAATGGAGCCAAGATCTAGCATCCATATCTTTTGGAGTAGATCAAAAGCTCACCTTTAACTCAAAAGTCTCCAAAAGTGCACAAAGTACACCATAAAATAGATCTAACACCAAATACCATCAAGGTGAGAGCTTTTTACCTGAAAATGCTTGCAAATTAGTTGAAGATCCTAGATATACAAGCTCAAGCTATCCCTTCAAGTGCTCCCCGTCTTCTTCTTCTTCACAATCCACCAACAAACACTCTTTCAAGCTCAAAACCTACCAAATCACTCTAGGGTTACGATTCCAGGGTAATGGGAGATGGATGTTGGTCTAAAATGTCCAAGAGATGATATAATTAAGCTTAAATAGGGTGCAAACCCTAAAAATTAGGGTTTTCATCTGGCTGGAGTATGCCCCGCGTACTCCAAAAGTGTTTGTGATCCTTTTAGCCTAGTACGCCCAGTGTACTCCCTTGTACACCCTACGTACAAGGCTTAGCCCTTTAACCACCAAACTTCCAAAGGCCATAACTTCTTCGTTCTAAGCCTGAATTCGACGATCCTTATAACCACGTAAAGGTGACAAGAAGCTCTACACTTCTATCAACTCGTCCCTGCCTTAAAACTTCCCAAACTAAAATCCAAAATTCATAAAAAGCCAGAACTGACACTTTACCGATATATCCCTTTGGCTCCAAAACACAAACCGAACTCCGGTGTCATCAAATCTACATTACCCACACCTGAATGGGTCTAAATCTCTTTGTACCAAAGGCCCTAAGCCTTATGATACCCAATCTTCGGGTCACAACCCCGAATTAGAAAACGATTCGGAACAGGGTGTTACATGTACTTTATATCACATAAGTTAGTAAACTTCCTACCATGATTTAGCTTAATACTAAACCATGTGGGTGCACCCGCTACAATAAACAATACATGATAACAAAGTCAAAATTTTGCATTTTTGAGTCTCGAAATCAAGGGGAAATGCTTTATAGGAAAGGTAAAGAAAACTGAGCAACTTACCGTATATAGAAGATATGTCCAAAGCTACATTCTTTGGTCTGGCCTGCCAGATTACATACACCATTTCGATTTAAAACGTATGAAATCACCTTCTCTTTGTTCCTTTGATTAGGGTTTTTGTATAAGAAATGAGGGTTTTTTGCAGGTTCTAATGGAGCAGAAGCAAGAGTGAGGGAGCTGAGGAGTTGACGTGTGTTTAGGATCGTAAATGATGGTTAAAAGATTAAATTAGGCGTTGACATTCTATTGCAAAAATGGTCCCTAAAAGGGGAAAAGACAAATATACCCTCATGTGGGAGGCACATGAGGGGATTAATAGAAATAATTTAACGGGAGTTAAGTCGGGAACAATTTCTACATACAAACTAGGCCAAAAGGACCACGAAATCAAAAAAATGTTTGTGTTTAAACTAAAACCCGAAAAAAATACATATCACAGGGATCATTTTTGCAATTTTGTCCTTATAATTCAAAATTTCAGTTATTGGGATTATGACTCACTGTATTATGAAATTATCTTGATGGAACTTCAAAACTAACACATATAGTACAAATGGATTCACTTACTCTTTCACATTTTAGATACTTGTTTTCTTTGGAGAAAACCAAAGGTTTTCTTAAAGTAACATTTCTTTGTCTTATCTGATGAACTCTAAAATTCCTCAAAATTCAAAGAAAATCATACAAAAATCCTCATTAATTCATCTCCCCCACTTTCCTTAAAATATAGAAATAGTGCTTTATATATATATATATATATATATAAAGTATTTTTATTCAGCCAAATTTGTATAAGCATATTCAGCCAAATTGGGATATTTTCTCTTTCAAAATGCTCTTAAAAACCATTTTTAATATAACCATTGATTTTACATATCTCTATGAGCCAAATTGGCATATTTTCTCTTTCAAAATGCTCTTAAAAACAATTTTTAATATAACCATTGATTTTACATATCCCTATGAGCTCCTCGTTGTTAGATTGGTGCCTCGTTGAAGCATTTTTTTAAAATCTTTTTTAATATAATTGTTTCCACATGTTATTCTATTCTTAAATCTACACGGTTCAAGTCACTTATAGCCTAAGCCTTTAGTTGAATGAGACTCATTATGCTAGGCCAAAAACTGTTAGTAACATTCTATTTATATCTTTTTCTTATTTTAACACCAAATTAATTTTTCAAAATCCCTCATAGAACTTCAAATTTGTTTTTAAAGTTTTTAAATAATTTGGCATCGTAAAACTGCAACTTCACTGGATAAACGTTTATACATTTCTTTTTCTTTTTTCTATATTCATTATAATGATCATACATAAAACCAATTTTGTAGCAAATAGAGATCTCCCAAGGGATTAGAATTGTTTTTTTTTAACTAAATGAAAGTGACTTAAATGTATTGTTAATTAAATATCGAATACCGAATTCAAACCACTACCATAACCAAAACGCATATTTCCAATAAACTTAAAAGACACTAAATACATCGTTCTTCGAAGCCTTGAACAACTCAAGAATTCAAGATCACAAGCACATGTGCAAGAGATCTAAACTCACGTGTGCCCACATAAAAATATCTTCGATGCATAAAAAAGATTATTCTAATGTCACATTAAGTCCCTCGTTTCTAGGCAACATATTTTTTCCCACCATAAAGATAATATACTCAAAACTTTAAAAAATAAAAAATAAAATAAATAAATAAAAAAAAGTCAATTTCGTTGACCAACTCCAAAGTGAAACCTCCCTGTTCCTTGATCATTAAAAGCATACTCAAGTCTAAGAGGGCCTAAAGGAGACGCTACACGCATTCCCACTCCATAACCATATCCACTTCCCGGCTTTAGCCTAGCCCCCGCAGGATCCCCTTTTAAAAAATAAAAATTAAAAATTAAAAAGAGATATTAAATATTTAAATTATTAATAGATTGAAAAAATAAAATAAAGGAATTACCAGGAACGGTTGGGCCTGAACCAAGATCAGTTCCGTAGTCAGCAAACATGGCTCCTTCTACGGGCCCCACCTGCCAGGTCGACAAAATACAATCAAGGGTAAAATAGGCATTTCAAACAAAAAAAAAAAAAAAAAAACTTACCAAAGGGAAAGAAATCTCTCCACAACCAACAGCATAAGATCTCCCTGATCCAATTGCTCCTTCTTCATATCCTCTCACACTGTTTGTTCCACCAATGGGGAATGCTTCATGGGGAGGGAAATTTCCCACGACATGTCCACCAGATAGACTGTGTATTCATACAACATTTTAAAAAGACAAAAATACCCCTACTTTTTTCTTTTATCAAACAATATTAAGTATCCACATAGAAAAGGTTTTGCTTAGAAAATTACAGGGACTGTTTTTGAAAAAAGAAACATCATAGGGACCAATTTCGTAATTCATTTTCGACGTAAGGACAAAAGCTCACTTTTTAATATTTGTTATTAGACGGGGGCATTTATGTAATTTTTTAAACATATGAATCATTCCTGTAGATATAATTCTGCACAAGGACCTATTATGTAAATTACAAGGACCATTATTGTAATTTATTTTCTACATAAGGACCAAGCATGTGAAATCTGCAAACATGAGAAAGTTAAAGGGATGAAAATGTCGGTGTTCAAAATTGAGGGGCTAAAAGTGGCACTTTACAAAGTGAGGGATGGAGAGTGGCATTCAAAAAAGTGGTGGAAAGTATAAACGTATGAAAGTTTAGGGATCAAATATGCCAAAATAAGAAGTTTTGTGGCTAAAGTCTAAAACAAATAGTTAAATTTTTAGATTATGTGGCCAAAGTCTAAAATAACAAAAATTTGGGGCAAAAATGTAAAACTCCAGAACTATGCACTGGCCAAAACTTAAAATAAAAACTTTAGTGGCAAAAATCTAAAAACCTAAAACTTAACTATTCATAAGTCATAACAACTTTTGTTTTAATATAATAATAATAATAATAATAATAATAAGTAGGTTGCTATTTCCTGTATATTATTATTACCTCAAATTAAGGGAAGCAGGGCCAATTGCAAGTCCTTTTCTTGCACGACCAGTAACCCTATTGAAAACCAGCCATTCTGACCAAACAGGAAGCCCTTGCTCCATGTTTACAACTAACTGAAAAAATTTAAAAGCTGTGAGGGCATTTTCGTAATTATAGAGAAAAAAAATAGAAGTTTGTTATACTATATGATATGTGTTACCATTGAAGAACTAGGGTCGCTTGAACCAGTGTAAACAGTTTCAAGCTTAGCAAGTACCATATCATCATGGATATTTCCACTACATTGAAAATAGTGAGGAGAAAATTGTCATTTTGTAAAGTTTTTGAAAGTAGGTTGACTAAATAGGAAAGAGGTGAAAATTACCTTGCGGTTAGTGGGCTGCTATGGTAGTCGCGTATCATTGGATTCCCTTTTTCATCACGAGCACCAGCACGCTGTTTTTAATGTCAAAAATTATTATTTATTATTTATATTTAAAAATATAAATAATGTTGGATAGAATTGTGGAATGATAGTAAGGTATTGTTTTAGTATGAAGGAATCAAAGATGGAATGGAATGGTTCATTCCATTGCGTAGTTTGTTTTGCTCGATAGAATGGAATGGATGATTCCTCAATGTGGTTTTGTTAATTTTCATTCTTAGTCGTGGAGTTTTTTTTTTTGTGATGGATGATAAATAGCACAATAGAAGTATAAAACAACTTTTGATTTATGTAATTTTGAATTATACAAAAAGATTTGAATTTTTTTTTGTTATTGTTGTAAAATCACAAAATGTATTGCTTTAATTATAAATTTGTGATGGAATGATAAATTGGAATTTAACGAATTTTTATTTATGTGTTTTTCAGTAACGCAATAAGATTCAGATTTTTTTAGTTATGTTATTTAAATTACAATGTTACTTTTTGTAAAATAATGAGAACATATTGTTTTTTATTTTAAAATATTTGGAATGATAAATAGCAATAGAACAATTGTTTACTTATGTATATTTTAATGATACAAAAAGATTTTTTTTAAAAATGTTACTGTTGTAAAATAACAGAAAATATTATTTTTTTTTATAACTTATTTCGGGTTTAATGACTTTCTATTATGTTCAACTTTCTCTTTGGAAATAAAACTTTGTTAATAATAATTAAAATAACATATAAAATAGAGTTAAAACTTAAAACTATACATTCTATTTACATATATTATATAAAAAAAATTAAAAAAAATCATTTCATTCCTACACAACAGTCAAACATGACCATGGAATGTAATGACTCATTCCATTCCATTCCATCCAAACAAACAGAGGTAAAAAGGTTTCACCTTTTTTACTTTCAACATAACTTTTTTTAAATATTAAAAATTTATAATACCTGAAAAATAAGCCCTGCTGTTCCACTCCATTTTGGTCTAAAAGGGCGACTATATTCAATGCCAGCTGTAATCCTTCCAATGGTTAGATTAGTGTTATTGGGTTGATTTCCATGAACAAGAGTTCCAGGGGTTCTTGAATTCTGAAACACAAACACCCATAAATAAAAATCTAATCTTTTTTACAAAATTAAATTCAAATTTCAAAAGGGTACCTGAACCATTATTGTTCTTGATGTCCTTTTATCATCTCCTTCAATCCAAGGATCCGTGTAGTTGATCCTAAAGATCGAGTCAATTTGTCCCCTTTCAAGGGAAAGATTTATCTTTTGATTCCTCCCAAATAGATTTCGATGATAAAGTGCACAACTTTAATTCAAAAAAAAAAATTATACAAACAAAAGTCAAAACCATGTAAAAAACAATTAAAAGTATAATCTTTGACATTATATTATTACCTTCCAATAAGTCCTGCTAAAGGGCCACTTGTGATTCTACAAATGAAAGAACTCATAAGTAAAACTACTATAAATCAACAAATATACATCAAAATGACAAAATCTTTTTTTATAAAAAAATAATAATAATAATAATAATAATAATAATAATAATAATAACATACCCACTTGAAATTCCACCACCAGCTGAAATGCCTCCACTTACACGTTCAACTGCATTAATAGTGAGGTCCACCTTCCCTGAATCTGTAGAAAATTGCAACATCTTTGATTTATAAAAAAAGACTTTATTCTATTTTCTGAATCTTGATTATATGAATTGGAATGTCATCAGTTATATTACCTCCAGCAGGTTGTGGAACAATACTAACATCTTCCATAATTCCCATAGCTAACAATGTGTCTACATCTCGTTTTGCTTGAAGCATACTATATACCTGATAATAGCATTTCACGTTTCATATTTGATATTGCATCTTCATTTTTAACAAATTCGAATAAAAGAAAAAAGGTAATTGTTGATAGAATGCTACATGTTGTTTAAAATACCTGCCCCTTTTTGGTATTAAGTTGCCTAAGAATCGTCTCAGGCCTTGTCTTACCTGTAGTTGGCTCACCACTGAATTTTAAAACCAACAAATAGATGATAATGTTAAAAATCAAAATATTTTCAGAATTAAAGAATTATATAATTAGAAAAGTAAAGATCTTCTTACGTTCTACGGAGAAAACGTACGGATATATTGTTGACCTCTGCTTCTGAAACTTGTAACCTAATAATTCCTCCAGAGAGAATCTCAATTCCTGAAACCTGATCATTTCAATTTCATCATAATAAACACTGTTATATAACATTTTTGGATATCAATTAGCAAATATGTTGTTTAAGAGAAAATGACAATGAAGTCGGATGCTAACCAAACCAAAAAGGCCACGCTCCATATACCACCCGTTAATGGAGTTTATAACATGGTCTAATTGTCGTATGTTTACAATTTTTCCTGCATAACTTAACAAAATATCAGTTAAATATAGTAGTAACTTAACTTTATGGAGAATTCATTCATTCATAAGATGAAAGATACATACCATATCCATCACGAAATTTATCTTCTACAAATTTTGTTGGTAAAACATTGGCTCCTTCACAAACCAGGCCTTGGAAATCTTGGTTTGGTTCTACCTTATGCCAAAAGATACTGGTGTAAATAACACCATACTAGTGTATAGAACTATAGATATGTCTTACATACTTAAAAGTTATTAATTACATAGAATTAGAACCCAAAGTATGAGTTTTTAAGCATACCTGGAACACCAAACGGATGCCATCACGAGTATCTACTGCTACAGGCATGCAAGAAGAGAAATACCCGCTTCCGATGATCCTGTGCACATCTTCCTGAACTTCGCGTGTAGTTAAAGCTGAATTAGGTCGACATGTTTTCAATGCCGCTATGGCTTCTGCCTCCAAATCTTTCCTTTCAAGCTCCTCTCCGTCCTTATTTCTCACCAAAACCTCACTGATTAGCACACGCTCGTCGTCATGTCGGCTCACTGAATGACTCTTACTCGATTGAGTTACTTCACCGCCCTCCTCGTCGACCCGGGTCAACGCCAATGAAGCCGAGCAGAGTAACGGTGGTTTTTTGGAGTGAAAAGGGTTTGAGGGTTTTGGAGGTTTCTGAGTACTCGGTTGGAATTTGCTGATGGAAGAAGATATGAATTGAGTGAGTGAGTGTTTGGAATTGTTAAGAATTGAAGAAATTGAAAGATGGAGGTCGGCGAAGAGAGGAAGTGAGCGGCGGTGATGGTGATGGTGTTGATGCCGGTGGTGGTGAATAGGGACAAAAGGAGGGATTTTAATGGAGGATGACCTGAATTTAATGGATTTGTTTTCCGGCATTGTTTGAATCGTCGGTGCTATGATGCTCGCTAACCTCCGGAAAACCCCTAATGAAAGTCAGGTCGATGGTGGCATTTTTTAGGGTTTTGGTTGATTACTGAAATTTTGGGGACGCAGTTTCCTAGCGATACTGAAAGCTGTCCTGTTTGAAAACGGACTCGGGATCCGTAAGGTTTTAGGGTCGACAAACAGACGAATTATGATTTAAAAATTTTAAATTAAGTAAATAAATTTTTATTTTTATTTCTTTATCTTGGTATGGAGCGGAAAAGAGAACCGTACCCTGGAACTAGGGGTGTTCATAAATACTCGTATTTGAAGACCTGATCTAAAAAATCCAATATCCGAATCCGAAACTTCGGATATCCGAATTTTCAGAGTCGGATACGGATAGACATTTTGTGCATTTTCAGATATTTCGGATATCTAGTATCCGAAATTATGATTTTTTATATTTTATCTTATTGCTTGAATATATAAATTTGGAATAAGTTAAAAATATATGATTTTTAATTGTTTTATTGTATTTTCTCTCATTAACTTTTGCTATTTTGCTTAGATCTAAATCATGGTTGCTATTTGCTAATGATATTATGGAAATGTTCATTCATATATAAAATTAATTTTATAAACAAAGATCGATGTTGTTGTTTTTAGACCAAATTGGTTAGTTGATAATATGTTACTATTTTTTTTAAATGTGTTTTAATTTGTGGAAATAAAAGCAAGCAATCGAAGAATGGAGCTTTGAGTCAATGGTTCTAATTGTTTTGCAACCTACAGTGACTTAACTATTCATTGTTCATGTGTTTCAAATTGATATTCGATGGTTTTAAATCCTCCTTAATAAATGAAAGTTTTTTTTTGCCACATGTCCTCTTCTTCTTCATCTGGACACATGACATTTTCTATTTTCCACTTGTCATTATATATATATATATATATATATATATATATATATATATATATAGTGGTTCAAATGAGAACCAAAAAAGGTTAAGAACTCTAAGAACCTTCATTTAATAGTTATTAAACATGTGAATACTTATTAAATATGTAAAAACCTTAATTTTTTTGTCTTTTTGTTAAAAAATGGGTAAAATCATAATTTTTATAGTCTAATATTTTCATTGATATTTTAACACAATATGTATATAATACAGTTCATTTGCAGTTAAATATAAAAAAATTCACAACTTAATACAATACATTCTACATTAATTCAAAGATTTAGAAAAGACACTATCAAACTCTACCACCACCACCAACTACCACACGCTGCCAACAACCACTTGTGTCAACGTTGCCACAATTTTTCCTTCCAAATTAGATCTGTATATAAAATCATACATTGACAACTTAAATAATACATTCACAGTTTAATAAACTTATTAATTCACTCATTTAAAGTTTAATGGTAAACAAATATTAAAACTACTATATTCTTATATATTTATACAACACAAAATAAATATATTCACAAGAAAATTAATACAAAACATTTATATGTAAATATATCATATTTTAACACAAAAATTATAACTATTCATATTTTGATACAGTCAATTCACAGTTTAATACACAAAATTCACAATTTAATATAATAAATTCACAATTTAATACAAAAAATATACATTTACAGTCATATTGTCAATGTAAAAATTACATTTTTACCTTATTTCAAATTTTAAATTATACAATATTTACAATTTAAATTTTACATATTTTATTCAAAATTATAGAAAACCGAATATATGTACAATGTTTATTTATTTTCATATTTTTGAAGAAACCACAAAATTCATAAAAAGTTCACAGCTTAATACAGTCACTTCATAATTTAATATAAAAATGTCATAGCTTAATACAATAAGTTCACAGTTTAATAAACAAAACTTATATATTATCAACTTAAAACTTACATTTATACGTATATATTTAGCTTCGTTTTTGTGTATTAAATTGTGAATTTATTATACTAAGCTGTGAATAAAATTTACAACTTAATACACAAAATTCACAATTTAATACAATGCATTCACAACTCATTTATAAGTATAATTTCATATTTCATCGTATTAAACAACCCATTCACAGTTTAATACACACATAATTATGGCATATTTTAGAAGCAAACATTAAAGAAAAACATATAAATGATTCATAAGAAATGATAACTTATCGGAAATCAATGAAGAAGATGAGAGAAATAGACTATATCCTTACTCTACCATCACCACCAACAGCAACACCGCTAACTACAGTATTTTGCCAACATCATTCCTTCATAAATCATATATAGATAAAAAAAAATCAGAATTCATAGCTTAATTCGACATTTCAGATACTAGTTCATAGCTTAGTGAATAAAAAATGCATTCATAGCTTAATAATTTACATATTCACAAATTAACACATAAAAATACATATTCACAGTTTAATAACTTACTGAATTTTGTTGAGGCATTTCATCAAATCCTCCTTAATAAATGAAGATTTTTTGCCACATGTCAATCTCTCATGAGTTTTGACACTTGTCATTTTGTAGTATTTTTAAAATAAATATTATCCATTTGTCAATTTTTGATTTGTTTGAATTTTTAAAATTAAAATCATATATACTTATACATGTAAAGTATTAAATACCAAATATATAATATTAAATTGCAATAAATATGTTTATTCCTTTCTTATTTTAAAGTTTTACATTAAAAAATACTTTATGTTTACATTTTAATGTTTAATCTTTTTTTTTAAATCAACCCGTGTAACACACGGGCCTCTCACCTAGTACTTTATATGCACCACATACATCAGATCCATAATCAACAAAAAACATCATATCTTGACAGAACAATAATAGCCTCACCATCTTTGACGTCAAGTGATGTTGTTTGGCTCTCTGGTGAGGTTTGAGAGTGGAGGCCTGATGGTTCACTGGAGCAAAACAAAGATAAAATGGAGGCAGTCGTAGATTTGGAGAAAAAAATGGTTTACCGGATCTTGAGATGAAAAACAACAAACATTTTTAAGAGATCTGAGATAAATAACACAAAATCAAATGTATAACCTAAAGAACACAAAACCAGATATCGTTGGAGCTCCTTCAATCTCGTTAGAAGTGGTCGTTAGCCAAATCTAACATGAAATTGCACAAACACATCATATCTGGTTAGATCTGATGCAAATAGACACGTCGATCTACTGGTGGAGGTGTTCCGCCTTCTGCGGTGGTGTCGGCGGTGGTGTTGCTGCCGAAGATAGTTGGTGGTGGTGGCGTCGCCGGCGGTAATTGGTGGTGGTGGAGATCTTTGGGTCTATGTTCTTCAAAAAATGTTGTGAGAGTTTTTGAAAGATTTTGAAATGTCATAACTTAGATCTGATCGTAACAATGAAAAATATGTATGTTTTATAACATTAAGTTAAATTTACAAAAATAAGTTATAATGGTTCTTATTCTTTTTTGGTTCTCATTTGAACATTTACTTATATATATATATATATATATATATATATATAGAGAGAGAGAGAGAGAGAGAGTTAGGTTCAAATGTTTTCACTATCTATTGTGTGCATGTATGATTGATTCCGGACCAATCATTTTAGTTATTTTAAGAAAGTAATTAATGCATATTAAATGTTGAAGATGTAATTAATACCCATTATATATTCAACATTTAATATGCATTAATTACTTTCTTAAAATAACTAAAATGATTGGTCCAGAATCAATCACACATGCACACAATAGATAGTGAAAACAAAATAACCTAACCATATATATATATATATATATATATATATATATATATATATATATATATATATAGGAAAAGTGAATATACCCTTAAGGGTATATAAGATTAGGAACCCAATATTTAGAACTACGTAGTTTTAATTAGTGGTTTATTTTCTGAAAAAAAAAATTACCTAAAACAAAATTATTACGTTTCCTTATTCGCATTGAGTGACAACATCGAACACAATGTATCCTTGATTTTCGAATGATTCATGGAAATCAAAAATCAATATAAATCGGCACAATTTATGAATAAGGTCAATCGATCGTCTTCTGCAACAAATTTATTTTTTGTGACGCTATTCATCGGTCGAAACACATACACAAAACTGATTAAACTGGAGTTTTTGTTTATTTTATGCTCGTATTATTAATTTAATGAATCCAAAACACAAACGGAAAACTTGAATCCTAGTGGGTGTGGATGTAGTCATTTAATCACTTTTTCAAGATTGAATTTGGATTTTCGTTGTTTATGCGAATATTACTAATTCCATGAATCCAACACATATACATTAGCATGAAACCTTACGCGTAGCTATAGAAAAAAAATATATGAACATGAATTAGAAGCCATAGTAATTGATAGTGGATCGAATAACATCGTTAGGTTTGGATGAAGGTATAAAAGAAAACGAACCGATACACTTTACATATTGTTTTGGTTAAAAATTAAACCACAAATTAAAACTACGTAGTTTTAAGTATTAGGTTCCTAATCTTATATACCCTTAAAGGTATATTCACTTTTCCATATATATATATATATATATATATATATATATATATATATATATATATATATATCCTTATTTTAATAAATGAATAGTTTTAATCACCATTTGACATGTGTCACTCTAATACAACTCTTCATTAATATTATGCCACATGTCAAAGAGATATATTAGGCAACACTTCAAAATTCAAATTTATTATTTTAAATTATATTTTAAATTTGAAGTTATAATAATTTAAAATTTTGGTATCTTTCATAATTAATGATTTATTTAAAGCAACTGATAAATAATTTTTGAATTTTTACTATGAAAATATAATTTATATTGTAACTGTGGTTTCCACGGGTTATAAACTAGTATATATATATATATATATATATATATATATATATATATAGAGAGAGAGAGAGAGAGAGAGAGAGTTAGGTTCAAATGTTTTCATTATCTATTGTGTGCCTGTATGATTGATTCTGGACCAATCATTTTAGTTATTTTAAGAAAGTAAATAATGCATATTAAATGTTGAAGATGTAATTAATATCTATTATATATTCAACATGTAATATGCATTAATTACTTTCTTAAAATAACTAAAATGATTGGTCCAGAATCAGTCATACATGCACACAATAGATAGTGAAAACAAAATAACCTAACCATATATATATATATATATATATATATATATATATATATATATAAAAGCATGTACTCCTTAGAAACAGTTGCCTTTGGAAGTTTGACGCTTTTGGCTGTCAAGTTTTGCTGTGATTTTCATTTTGTGCCCTCTATTTGCTTTTCTTTTGGAAGGGGGCTTAAATTTGGTCCCTTGAGAGTTGAGACTGACTGGTCAATGGTTGGTTGTGTGTCTTGGACACGTGTTCTGTACGTGTCTTGGCCATAATACTTTCTCTCACCTGCTTCCCACCGCCGCCTGTAGATTGATTTCACCATTCAACTCTATCTTCTCCGTTTATTCCATGTTTTTCTCCAATTTCCGTTCACCGTGACTCATACCATCGAACGCCACCGACTCCTTCCGCCTCCGCCTTGTGCTTCTCAATCGTTTACTCACAACCCGATCGTTTCCCCTCAGATTCATCTTCTATCACTCCGGATTCCTAAAACCTCCAACGATTTCATCGGCTGGCTTCTGACTGGATATACGTATAGTCATCGACTCCGCACCTTAATGGATCTAATTAATCGGTTTGCTTCCATCAAAAGGTCTCAATGTCGCCGATTTCAGAATGATGGAAGACACTTATTTTTCTTACCAATCGGCGATCTTAGCGTCGATCAACTGCACACGCCGGCACAATCTCTCCAAAGTTGAGGAGGTACGTTTTCTTCAATGTTGAAACCCTAAATTTCAGGATTTTCTCTGCTTCCATTTGCTAATTTTCTCTAATATTGCCACCAAATTTATCTTCGTCTTCAGGTTTTCTTCAACTGGGTATTGCTTTTAATCTATAATTTCCCTTTCCAGTCATCTCCTTCTTTCTTTTTCTACCGATTTGGTTCAGTGGGTTACTGCTAAAACGATTCACACACATTTGGAATCGTCAAGCTTCCTTTCACAGTGGGTATTTGTAAGCTTTATCGGATATATTATGAGCAAACTGATTATATACATATATACTCTTATATTATTTCCTAATGTAGCTCATGTTCTTCAATCTTTGTTAATTATTCAGGTTTTTTCATTAAGTTATACTGGAAAAAATCCATCTATGGAAGGATTTACAGGGGTTAATAAAGATGTAATTAGACTTATGTCATTCTTAACATATCTCACTTTTCTTAGCATGAGCAGGGAAACCAAACTATACACGTATCATGTATATTAAAAATCCTTTATTTTCTTTCTAAAAAAATGATATACTATCTTTTCCTCTCTACATCCCGGGAACTCCTTATGCAAATGCAGTTAAGGTATGTACTTCATTGATTTTCTAAATTTTAAGGTTTTTTAAGTTTCATATAAGTTCACGTACTTAACTAACTTTTTAAAGCTTCAAACTTTTACTAGCCCAAGATTTGACATCAAAATCAAACTGAATAACTTTTTTTTTTGTAAGTTTGGGTAGTTTACATTATGATTTTTAAAAATTACTTATTATATAATAGATGTTGCTGAACCATATGAGTGAAATTACATTTCATGGTTGTTTTATTGAGCCCATATCGCCCCATTGGCACTATTTTTGCCTTCACAAATGAGTAAATCACAATCATTTCTTGTATTTTCTTACTATAGTTATAAATGTAATTTCATTATATATGCTTATATTTATCTTTAAATAATTATTTGTGATTTGTAAATCAGGAAAAGGGTACAATAGAAGGGTTGTTGCTGTTTTCAAAATTGAAGAGAAGACTGAAGACAATTCTCAAGCATTGTTGTTTTTAAAATTGGTTGCATCTGTTCTAAGCCTTGAGAATGGTTCATAAAATTTGTGGCCATATCTACAATCAGAAACCATCCCATTCATCGCACTAAAGAGGTACTTTCGTTGTATGACAAAATGATGGGATTCACTTTCACCCAAAATGTATTTACCATTTCTAAGTTAATTTTAATATATTTTTAATTCTTATTTTGATAAAAAAAAAAAAAACTACCAGCAGTTTTATGCATAAATAATAGTTAAACATATTAAACAGAAAAACAATGTGTACATGTGATGTCCATTATTATGCACCGTTGATATTCCATTTGTTAGAAACCACAAACTCTAAAACTGAAACTCTTTAAAATTTCTGCAATTTCTTATGTATAGGGGTAATCAGGGAAAAAATCCTCGAAGGGCTGAAGGTAAACGAAACGTTTTTCCATCTCTTTTCCTTTAATATGGATCTCATGAATCAAAGATAATTATATATGAATTCCAAACTTTGATATGAATTGATTGTGTAAGCATCCATCAAACGAAGTAAGAACACTGGTGAAGCACCTTATGAGGTTAGGGGTCATTTAATAGTTGCTAACTGAGAAAGTGCTGATTGAGAAAGGTCTGTCTGAGTAATAAGTTCTGATTGAGTAAGAAACTATGTTGTTTGATTATACGTCTGAGTGAATGTGCTGACTGATGCAAAATGACCATTTTACCCTGATGCTCTTAATAATAATAATAATAATAATAATAATAATAATAATAATAGTAATAATAATAATAATAATAATAATAGTAAAAGTAATAATAATAATAATAATAATAATGTATACAAAAACTTCCAGCATAATAGACATTAAATATACTATTTTAGAGATTAAAACACAAAAAACCTTTTAGCTTGCTAGTAAACATCATTGTATGTATAGAGGAGACTCGAGTTTAATTCTTGTAACCTCCAATTTCACTTGTTTTTATAGGCTAAAGTCTTGCTTTCTTTCTCAGTCAGCCTCCTGCCAACTCCTTTCTCAATCAGACATTTCTTACTGAGTCAGATGGCCAAAGTTGGATTATCAAACACATTTTGCTGACCGAGTCAGCCAAAAACATCTGACTTGACTCGGTCAGACACATATCAAACGGGGCCTTAGTCTTTTTGAAGATCAACAAATATGGAAATTATATCATCGACTTATAAAATTATTAAACACCATTTTGTTGTTTTCCGTTGTTACAGAAAATGGAAAGAATTGGTGGATGAGTGGGTTCGCTCATCCCACACCGAACTTCAGTATCTTTTTTGGAGGTCATTTGGATTTGGATGATCGTGCAAAAGTTGATGATGATCCTCGTTTTAAGGTATAAATACTTTTTTTTAAATGCTAATGCTTCTAGTTTTCATGTATCTTTCAATGTTAAAATTTGCATTACCTTTTTGTAATAATTTGAGGTTTATCTTGTACGGATGTTGCTCCAAATATTGACCCGTGAAAGATCTTAAAGGACGGTTATCTTGGTTTTTCTTTATATTTTTTCGATTTCCATTAAATTTTCCTGTTTTTGTTGTTCATTAATATGTTAAGGCGCTTTGAGAATGATAAGAATCCGGTTTCTGTTACAGGGGAAATCGATGAGATCTAATTATCGAGAGGTTGCTGATGTTCCATTTTTACTCCTAATATATCTATTTAACGTTTAGCCGACAGTTTCAAACGGGTAATGTTGGATTTCAGTTCAACTTGACAATGCCTTTTAAAAGGCATTCTACTGTGCCAATGTCGCGAGTGACCTTTATCTAGTCGATGTAATTTTCTTGATGTTTTCTTTGGGTTGTCTAGCTAGCCTCTTGCTTGATTTAATAAGATTTGGCATTCTAAGAAAACATCATTTTGCTTCAATTGGGGCTCTACCCCAAACCCTCATACCATGAAGATGCGAGACCTTTTTCGTTAATCATGAAATAAAAAAAAAAATCACGACTCAAATAAGCTCTTATAGCATGAAGATTGAGAGCCAAAGACAGACTCGAGTTTTATTTTTAATGAAAAGTATGATTACTATGAAATGAAAATGAAACTATAGAAAGAAAACAATTAGGATAAACCTAACAAATAAAAAGTTGCATAACGTAGTATACCTTTTCTACAAAATATTTCATCTTTTAAAAGTTTTAAGAGCACTTTACTTTTATAAAGAGCCCAATTCATGTGTCTTTTCAGTCTACATATGTTTAAGTGACATAAAAAGACGGTTGGTCATGTCAACAACACGATAAAACTAAACTTAGCATTGTCATAATTTCATGATTTCCTTTAGTTTATTCATAATGCATCAAAATCACCCAAGGTCATGGGAATGCTAACATTATTGTGATTTGTGAGTGTTGACACCGAACCACCATGAATCATATGCATGCGACATCAAGATTTTATTTTGGAGTGTGTTGGCAGTGTTGCATATCCATGTGTTATCCGCTTTCTGAAATCTTTATTCAGCTTTAGTTATATTGGCGTATTACTAAAGTTTAACTTTAAAAAGAAAATATAAAATAGTGAAAAAAAAGTAGGGTCTAAACTCTAAAGTAGGGATGTTATTTGGGTCGGAACCAGACTGAACCGATCCGAATCGGAATAACCCGATAACCGAATAAGGGAACCGCAAACCGGACCCATTAACCAATACAAGTTGGGTTCATGTATTAATCGGTTCGGTTCAGTTATTACCCAAATAACCTGAATATCATGTATAAGATGTTTAAGGACCTAATATAACCGAAAAGAACCGAATAAACCGTATTACGATTCTATAATCCGAATAACCTAAATAATAGAATAACAATGTACTTGTATACATCAATATAAAAAACTTTCAAAGACTAGCATAACACAAACACATTGAAAGAAAAACATTTACATAGTAGATTAACATAATGAGAATTAATTGTTTACTTGACTTTCTTGAGTTGGAGTCTAATTCTTCATGACTAGACAAAGTAGGAATTCATAAATCCTTATAGACAACAGGAATGGTCGGTTTTTGAATGTCTGAAACAAAAGGAAGGATAGACAGAAGTGGGCACAACTTCAAGCTTGATTTCAATTAGAAAAGGTTTACTAGCGACTAACGATGGAAAGTAATCAATATTAAAATTAAATGACTTTTCAATTCTTGGTCAAGTATATAGAACCGAATAAGCTATTATTTGGGTAACACAGACTAAATAACTCGAGAATCGAATAAGTATAATATAGATACCCGAAAACCGAATCGAATTGCTTACATGGGCCTAATTTGGTTTCGTTCGGTTTGGGTTTCGATTCGCTTCGGGTTTTCAGGCCAAATTCTCATCCCTAGTCTAAAGTAACCATTACAAGTAAATGCAATATTAATAAAAAAGAATAATAGTTATCTCAATAATTGTTTATGATGTAAATATGCTTATTAATCGAACTGATCACCAACTGATATTAATATTGAAAAACTTATGTTATGACTTATAAGTTTTTCTTTTTAACAAAAATTGAAGCAAAATTTTGTATAAGCACACACTACATAATCGGATAAATCAACACCGAAAAAAAAGCTACGTGATGTGAATAATAACCATCTTCTTTTGCATTGTTAGCCTTATGCCCACAACCTAGTGTCCACTTGTAATAAAGCTATGCTTTATATCTTTCAAATAACTTGTTGATAACTTTGTCCAGAAAAAGTTTCTTCTCATCTTTGGTTGAAAGTTTGCAAGTTGTCTTACCTGCCGGTTGGATCGATTGGTGAAGTCTATGGCTATAGATACCTTGTAGCTTTCATTTGTCCAGAGAAAAAAGCGATCAAAACTATTTTTTACATGATGTGGTGGTACATTTGAAACTTTTGCAATTGTATTATGTTCGGTACAAATTAAGATGTGGAAAGATTCTTCTTTTGATAATGTAGTTGCATTTTCTTATTCGTGGTACTTAGATTTAGATGCCATAAATCGGTTATTTGGTGTGAGAAGCATGGGTGCAAAATCCAATTTCATCTTGTATTATGTAAATCTTGTCTGACTTGTTATTAGTTGTTTGCTTTTAAGAGATCCATTTGTTAAAAAAATAACTTAGTAAAAACACTTGAAACTTCTGTCTACAAGATGTTATATCCTGTATTTATTTTTTGTTATATGTTATCATTTCTCTCTCTCTCTCTCTCTCTCTCTCTCTCTATATATATATATATATATATATATATATATATATATATATACACACACACACACACACACATATATATATATATATATATATATATATATATACTAGGTGAATGTCCGCGCGTTGCGCAGAAACACCTATATAGTTGAAGTCTTTACAAATATATGATTTTTTAAATATAACAATAACGTTGTTGTTAAATTTGATATAATAATTTGTATATACTAAATTGATATAATATATTTATTATTTTGAATTCTATGATAATATATACATTTATTATAACTTCATAATCTCAATCGTTTAAATGACTTATACCCGCGAGTTACACATGAATAAAATTAAATATAATATATGATTTGATGTTATTTATAGTTGTTTTTATTATTAATTAATTTTTAAAAATTTATTTGCTTAATGTTTTAATTTCTATCATTATACTATATATTAAAATTCTCTTTGCTTAGCTACAGTTAACTTCCTACATATTTGGCAATATTGGTCCTTTATTTATTGTGTGGATACAATTCTGGGGCGTTATAATAAACATCAAACATTGTTTTTTATTTTAAAGCTAACAATATAATCATTTATATAGAGTTGTTTTTAACTATTGTTATTGTAAGTTATTTTAAGCTACTTATTTGAAAATTTTTAACGATTATAAACATATATTTAATAAATATTTTAGTTAAATTGAGATTACAATTTAGTTTTTGCTTTTATCACTACAATTTATCACTTTTAACTATTTACAAAATATTTTTTAGTTTTTTTAAATGGAACTGAAATTTATATTTGAGTTGACATTGTAATGCGCAGAAACACCTATATAGTTGAAGTCTTTACAAATATATATTTTTTAAAATATAACATTAACTTTGTTGTTAAATTTGATATAATAATTCGTATATTAATTTGGTATAATATATTGATTACTTTGAATTATATGATAATATATAAATCTATTATAATGTCATAATCTCAATCGTTTGAATGACTTCTACTCGCGAGTTACACATCAATAAAATTAAATATTATATATGGTTTAATATTATTTATAGTTGTTATTTTTAACTAATTTTTTAAAATTTATTTGCTTAATGTTTTAATTTCTATCGTTATAATTATTTAAAACATCAAACATTATTTTTTGATTTTAAAGGTAACAATATAATCATTTATATAGAGTTATTTTTAACTACTGTTATTATAAGTTATTTTAAGCTACTTATTTGAAAATTTTTAACGATTATATAAATATATTTATGAAATATTTTAGTTAAACTGATATTACAATTTAGTTTTTGCATTTATCACTATAATTTATCACTTTTAACTATTTACAAAATATTATTTGGTTTTTTAGTGGAACTAAACTTTATATTTAAGTTGACACTGTAATGTTATATTTAAATTAACAATTTAAGTATTTTGTCCAAACTGTTCAAAAATTGTAGCTTTAAACTGATAATGGTTTACATGCAATAACATTTTAAATCTAATAAATTAAATATAATATGTTAAAATTTAAAGACATAACTTTATAAATAGAAGTAAAGATATTATTTTAAAATTGAAATTTAGTCTATTTATGATTACACTTTAGGTTTGATATTTATTTAACCTTATTAACTAACTTACAATCATTATTAGAAAGACACTGCAATTTTTCACTTTTAACTATTTATAAAATAATCTTTGGGTTGTTTAAGTTAAATAAAATTTATATTTAAGTTGAGCCTATAATGTTATATTTTAATTAATAATTTAAGTATTTTATACAAATTGTTCAAAAATTATACCTTTAAAATGATAATGGTTTACGTCCAACAATATATTAAAACTAATAAATTAAGTATAATATGTTAAAAGTTAAATAACATAATTTTATAAGTAGAATTAAAGATATTATTTTAGTATTGAAATTTAGTTTATATATGAATACACTTTAGATTTGATACTTATTTAACCTAATTACCAAATTATAATTATTATTATAAAGAAATTGAAAAGTTATGGGAGTTTCAAATGAATGTGGTGAAAGAAAAAAAGAATGGGGGTTTCAAATGCATGAAATTCAAGAAAAAATGCTAGCTTTATAAGTATGTATGATATATATATATATATATATATATATATATATATATATAACTTTGAGATATCTTTTTTTTTTTTGACTTTACAAACATAAAAGTCGTTACTTTTTTATAAAATCGCTGAAAAAAATTAAAAATAAATAATAATTTTTTTTTCAATTTTTTTTCCAGCGAATTTGTTCCAAAACCTGCGATTTTTAGCCCTATAATATAAAAAAATAGATTAGATATCATAAAATATTTTTTTTCTATGTATTAATATTGATTTTCTACGTTTTAGGATTTCCAAACTTTTATGCATTTTCTATTAATTTGCCATATATATATATATATATATATATATATATATATATATATATATATATATATATATATATATATATATATAATTGGATTGAGTGATGACTCAAAAATAAGTAAGGATTGCGAGGATACTTCTACTCAATGTACCAAAGTTCTTAAAATTTAATTCTCTACAAAATAAACACAATCATGAAAATTTGAAAAAAAATATTATTTTTTTATAAAAAAAACCGCGAAAAAAATTTGCCAAAAAGTCATAAAAATTTAAGGAATATTTGTACTCAATATACCAGTGACTATGTAAAATAAATTTTTCAAAAATAAGTTTTTGAAGTATTTATTTTTAATTTTAAAATATGTTAATTTTTAAAAAAAATATTGAACATAATATGATTCAAAAAAAACTTTTGATTCAACTTGTTTATAATCCTTATTTTGTTATTATCTAAAAATATTAGACTCAAATATTTTAAAATCCTTATTTATATATCTTTTATTATTCAAAATTAAATGATTCAAAATATATAATGATTCATGATTTTTTTAGAACAAAAACTATATTTAATTGAATATATTATTGATCCAAAATCATATGATTCAAAAATGATTTGATTCAAAATACTACAATTCAAAATAATTTGAATCAAAATTTTATGATCCAAAAATAATATGATTCAAAAAAAGTATGAAAATAAATTATTATGATTTTTAATATTCTTCTTATTTAAAACTTTATAATTGTTAAACATTAAAAACTTAAACCGATATTTAGTTTAAAAAATAAAACATATAAAAACAAAAACAAAGAAAAACACTTGTACCTTCAAGTATGTAGTAAATATATTTAAAAAAACAAAAAAAAATGAAAAAAAATTAAAATTTTTAAAACCGAGCACATATCTATTTAAGAAAAAATTGATTTTTTTAACGAAAAATAAAAAAAATAAACGAAAATAAATAATAAACCTACTTAAATGATGTTCCATGGACGTTTGTCGTACGTGATTAAATCATTGAGTCCGTATTAGTTATCATGTATGTGGGTCGCATGCGACCGCACCACGGACAAATATTTGAGTTTGATGTTTATGCCTTTGACGAAACATATGATGGACAATTGTCCTCGGAGTCCTACCACTTTTTGTATCATCATCGGAGCCTGAAATATATATATATATATATATATATATATATATATATATATATATATATATATATTCCTTAAAACTTAAATGTTGTCAAGTCATATGAATATAGAAACTTTATATAAACTGTGTAGAAAGTTTTGGAAAATAATAACTTAGCCAACTTTTTTGTTTTTGTGTATTGCATAACCTTCTTGTCATTGTCCTTTACCATTTTTTTTACAAAAAAGCAGTGTTTTAAAAGGCGCGCCATGGCGTGAGGCGTGACTTCGTCGTTACGAAAAGCTTCATAACGTTGCTGTTAGGCGTGGCGCGTAGCAAGGTGTGATATGGCGCGCCATGGCGTGTTATGGCGCGTGTTTTTTCGTTTGAGACACAGTTTTTTGCTATTTGTTATGTCTTTTCAAATCGGAGATACAAGTATTGTGGTTTTTGTTAACTTTTTGTTAGTAGTTATTTATCTAACACTTCTTAAAAGTAGTTATATTTAATATAAATTTATATTTATGTAGTAATATAATTTTAGATTAATACAAAATTGCCGCCTTACATCACGCCTTGAAAAACGTCATGGCTCGCCATGGCTCGTTAAGCTTGAGGCTTGGCCTTGCCGTCACGCCACGCCTCACGCCATTTAGAATCTTGCATAAAAGTATATCATTATTGCTCTTTTCAAAATTAGGTTTTACATTGTTCTTAGTCGAGGACATAATCTTAATATTCCTCTTTTTAGTTCGTTTTTATCTAATGTTATAATAACACTATTGTTGATATATGCAAAATCTATGTTAATAAGAAGATATGTTAGAAAATTTGACATTATTAGCTTCAATTTTTAATTAACAAGACACAACTCAAACACTTGGAAGAATATGCGTTTTTAATGTCCTTTCTAATAAATGAATGTTTTTTTTGTCACTTATCTCATTCTTATTCAATTTGACAAATGTCATTTTGTGGTTATTTTGAATTAATTTTTTTTCAACATGTCATTTTATGAGTTTTTCTATTTTATTAAATTTAACATAATATTTTAATGTAATAATTGCAATAAATGTATTAATAAATGGACAAGCTCAACCCATAAGGCCTTCCCTATTCGATATGGAAGTCTTCTCTATAAAGGTGGAAGACGCTTCTCTGTGAAGGCCTTATGGATTGAGCTTGCCTATATATACTTATATAGTAAACTTTGTAGGTTGAGAGCTCCATTGTATATATGAGTAGTTTAGCTTAGGCCATACGATATACATAGCACGGGGTCGATCGTGGTATACATGGACCACGACCACGACCCTACACACCGTCCCGGTCGGTCGTTGTCGATCGTGGTCGTGTTCGTTCGTTGTGTGTACCACGAAATCAAACGGGCATTTCTATTGGCTCGATACTGCAACGACTACTTTTGGATTTTAACAGATTTTTTTTTTTTTACCTTTCAAACATATTAACCTTCTTCTATAAATACCACACTTTCTATTAAACATATTCGCTCAATTTCTTCTTTCTTTTCTCACAAAATCACACACTTCTTTTACATTATTCCAAAACCAATGGCTCCTAAAAGGATGAATTGGTCAGACAATGAAGAAGAGAACTTAGTACGAGCATGGGTAGCGGCTTTAGAAGACCCAGTAACGCGTCCTAATTTTTGGATAAAGGTTGGAAACATTTTCCATGTATTAATGGGTTGCCAAAATCGTAGTGTTGATGAAATATGTTCGAAGTATTGCGATATGAGAGTTAAATGTGTTGAATTCAATGGTATTTATAACTTTTTTATAAACAACGTACACGAAGGCGACTCGTTTGCGGTGGCTATGAACCAATATGAAGACACGAAACACACACCGTTTAAACACGTTGAAGCTTAGCGAATATTAAGAGAGTACCCAAAATTTAGTGAGTAAAAATAAGGTTTAAAAAGTAGTTTTAAGTTGTTTGTGGTTGTATTTTCTAAGGTTTTTTATGTTTTTTTTAATGTTGTTTGTTTTAATTTAATGTAATCTTGTTTTGTTAAATAAAAAGCTAGTTTAATAAAAAAAATATGTTTTATTGTGTGTTTGAATTAAATTTAATTAAAAAAAATATGTTATTGTGTTTTAATGTATTTTTGAATTTAATTTAAATAAAAAAATGAGGTGGAGTGGTAAGTTAGTAGTAGGTATCTCATGTTAGTGGTAGGAGAATGTAGTGCTGATGTGACACTCACCACATATGTGGTATGTGGTGGGTATAACGGATGATCTTAGAGAATTACACTTCCTATTTTGTACACTTTTAGATTACCTTCCAAACTTATTGAGCTTAAACATAATTATTTACACCTTGTGTTCTTTACATTACCGTTTGATTCATGTTGATTGTTCTTAATTAAGCAATTTCATTTCAATGGGATCCTACATACTTTTAAATAACAATTTGGAATTTATAATTTTAAACATAAACAATTGCACTAAAATTTGTTGTCTATTTACTTAAAAGTTAAAAGTAACAATGAAGCAATATATAAGTTTGAAGTGAACAAAAATGATGTTGAGAATCAACTCAGCAAAAAAAAAAAAATTAAAGTATTAAGAAGTGACCGTGGAGGCAAGTATGTATCACCATTTGAATTTTTTTTTGTGCAAATCATGATGAGATATAAAACCATCTTACAAATACCTTCAAGTATGAGAATATCTCACAAAGGTTATGGTACGTTCCTTTAAGGTTCTAAGAATAGAACCCAAGACTCTTGATTACATACATATTTATTGGATATGTACAAAACATGAGTGTATATTGGTTTCTTGTATACAATTATAAAAAATCAAAATTCACGTAGACACAATGATGGAGTCAAGAAACTTTCAAAGTGGAACGTTCTATATTTTTGAAGTTAGTATAGGGGGATATTGCTATTTAATTTATGTCTATTTTCAGAATGCTGGCTATAAGTAAAGAAGATTTTAGATTTGATATGTTCTGAATTTTTATAGGCATAGTTAGTGATATTTGTAAAAATAATTTGGATATAATAGGAGTGATTGTGGCTCCAAAAAGGAGTTATTGGTGTTGGTAGTCTCAAAGCTTTTAACGAGGCATTTTTTCTAAAGTGGAGATAACATTTCATTAATAATGATGAAAATTTCTTGGTTAAAGTGTTGGAAGTGTTCAATGGGACTGCCAATGGTTTTGGGTATTTTTCATAGAGATTAAATTAAAGGGCATATGGGAAAATCGGAAAATATTATTGGTTCCATAGACCAATTACATGACAAAGGTATCGTTCGTCATTTGTCTTTTAAAAAATGCATTGATAACGGGGTTCACAAGGTTTCGAAGGATGTTTGGGTAGGATACCTTACTTTGTTGATTCCTTCTCTTGGAATGTTTCTTCTTGAAACAAATATCGACTACGTGGTTAAAGATCGTTGGGTCATAGGAAGTTGGAAGTGGAATTGGAGACGACATGTGAAAGGTGGCGTGGAAGAAGAGCAACTTTCGGCTACATTGTTGTTGGAGTTGGTCTCTTTTTGTGAATACCGTGATGGTTGTTAAAGACCGTTGATGGATTTAGTGTTGGGTATGTTTGTAGCCATATTAAAATCTTCAACTCATTGGTGTTCTTTTGTACCAAGGAAGGCAAATATTACTACTTGGCTTATTCTTTTAAACCGATTGCCCATAAGAGCAAATTTGTCGGCTAAAGGTTTTGATATCCAATCTATTTTGTGCCAGATATTGTCACACCCCGACCGACAACGAAAATCGTCAGGATTGTGACCTTATACAATTGGATCACAGTCAACCACATATATCGAACACTTAACATATCTAAATCAATATATTACAAACCTTAAAGTTTTGGAATTTAAATTACATATTCATAGTTTAAACACATAACAGTAAATAAAAACAGTTCAAGATTATTCCCAAAAGAAAGAAACTATAAATTTCTTAGAATCAATGTCCTACCCCCGACTCTTTAGTTACATGAGAATACACATTTTTAAAATATGTCAACAAAAATTGTTGGTGAGTTCCACAGGTTTTTGACTCCGTGAGTTTTATAACAAGAAATCTTTATAAAACGTGGAATGTTTAACAAAATAAGTTGTGCAAAACATGGTCAACAATGTTACCGATATGCTTCGTGTGAGACCCGATATTTGAAATCTAGTACGAGTATCTATGTTACATACTTACAATAAAAGTAAAATTTTAACATATTTTTGGGAAGTAAAATATTTAGTGTTTGTATAAATAGACACTAACAATCGGTTTAACAATTTACAAACAATATTCATACTACATACAACCTCATCCTAGTGTGTATTAGTATATTTATATCTGGGACTTTGTTATAATTCCCGATTGTTTGGATTTAAAGACTTTTGGTTGTAATGCTTAATAATGTAAAACTACCAAAGTTCTAACGGGACAACAGTCGTATGTGTCCTTATACGATTTTAAACAGTACGTTGACTCTAAGTGGCCATATATTTGTTTAGACAGTACTACGACTGTAAGTGAACAACAAAGTTTATACAGCACCCCGACTGTGAGTGACCAAAATTGACATCGTTCAAATCATCTTATCTTATAAGGTTGTCAACATGATCATATTACAAATACTTGTTGTAATTTACACTTTTGTAACTCTTAAAGTATGTGTGAATTAAACAATATCATAATTGGTGTATTTCTTATTTACAACAAAAGTTTGTATATGCATTTGAAAGACCAAACAACAAGATAAATCAAAAGGGCAATTATGTCAATGTTTTTAGAAAATCATAGAAAAATCATCGTAAGTCGAGATATGGATTCATAAACTCTCGAACTTAGAAAGTGAGTCTACTTTGTCCATAATTTTTCCCTAACCTTATGTGGTTCCTAACCAGAGTAAAAATGTTTATTTTTACAGACTAGTCCGAAAATGTTATGAAATGATAGGTAGTTTTGTAAAAATCATTATAAATTGTATAAAATCGTATGAACGCGTGTTAGTAGCCCTTGAAAAGTTATAAACCTGAACTATTTTCATATTGCACAATTTTGAAATCCATTGAGTTAATAAGGGAAAAACAGTCTGAGAACAGACCACAACTTTTCTGTAAAAAGCTGAAATTTAAGCTTAGATATGTATAGTGACATAACTTGCATTTTTAGTTAGCAAAGCCTTTAAATGATTCAACTATAATTTGTTTAGTGTGTATTCTACCCCAAAACTTGTAAAACATAAAAGTGGGGCCATAAAGAACTCACTTTTTTCGCGTAGAGTTATTTGGGTTGAGAATGGTTTGTGCGGTTTCCGGTTCCACTTAAGTTTGCGATTTGAGTATTCTTTTGGATGTCTTAACACATAATGACATATATTTACACGTATTTTAGACTTTTATCATGTCTTAAATCATTTAAAATCAATGTACTTGATGATAAAAAGAAAGAGTAGAAATCAAGAATATACCTAACTTTAACTTGGATCTAAAGTATGTTGCCAAAAGGTGGTGGAATAACACAAGTTTTTTGAGAGGTAAAGGGTAACTTTCTCAGGGGTTTTAAGTGTTTGATAGTAGCTACATATGGTATACCTTAAATCTTGAAAATGGGCAGTAAAAGAAAGAACTTTTGGGTGTTGGTTTGATGCCCCAAAACAACCACTGTTTTGGCTATATTGTTGTCACGAAAATTTCACTACAAAAGGGTAAGAAAAAGGTAGTTTTACTCACTGTTTTGAGTCTCTAATTTTGTGTAGCATAAAAACTAACTTTCAGGGGTATTTGGTGGTTCAAATATCAAGGAAAAGGAAAGTGTAGATGGGTGAAATGGTGGCTGAAACATCAAGGGACAATAGCCCTTAAGGTTCATGGTTTTTAGTGGCCTTGGAAGGGAGTTCTTGTGGTTGAAAATGAGATGAAGGTTAAGAGTATTTCCCTGGAGTATTGGCTGGTGAAATGAATGAGTAACAAGGAAGATATTTCGAGATTACGAAGGAGGAGAGAGGAGAATAAGATAAGGAGACAAACCTAGAGTAGCTTGTGATGGGATGTGAGTTTAAGTAATGTGATCTTGTCTAGCCACTTGCTTGGGTGGTTGCTTAGAGATAGGGTTAGTTAACTAACTAACTACTAGTTAGTTAGTTAGTTAGTTAGTTAGTTAGAAGTTCTATATATGGAGAGGGAAGGTGTTAATCTCGAAAATTAGAAGAGGGATTAATAAGCATTCTTAGTAAAATGTCTTAAGTGATTAAGCACTTATTAGTTAAGTTGGCACTTCTCTCAACCATTTCTTTTATCTTAATTGATTTAGAAACCATATTTCTTACATGAAATCACTTTAATTCATGACCCATAACTAGTCATCCACTAGATAATAATACATATGTACAAATACATACATGTATTCTTAATATAAAATAACAATGTAGTTTTTGTGTATTTGAACTTAAATGTTTATGTTTTATTCTTTTTATTCAAAAACACTTAAATACATTCTAATTATGCCTTATAATAATTCATTTTATATTTTTATTTATTTAAATATAAAATTTATTGACAAAGGTATAATTTCGTGATATTTAACCGGTTAACCATATCGCTAAACACGTTTCGTCACTTTGGTTTGTATATTTGTCAAATTTAGATCCTTCGTAACTATTAAGCACAAGTTTTACATAGAATTTGACTTACTCATCAACTGGAGACATGTTGATATAGAAATTAAGTTTGTTGCGTTCAAATGACGTTATATGCTAATTTTCACAAATCGGTGATGGTTCGTAGTCATAAGTCGTAACGAAATTTATCACTACTTACTTGTTTTATATTTCGCAAGAACTTATCTAAATAAAACTTGTTAAATTCCTTCAGCCATTTTTGATAAAATATTCATATTGCTTAATAATCAAAACATAGTATCGTACGATCGTTCCTATTTATGCCAATTGTTACATTATTCCACCATGAAAAGAATTTCGCCATGAAATTCAACTTGTAGACGGGATATCACAAACAAATGGGGGTATGACTTTTTCATCTTATCCTCGCATTCCTAGGTGTATTCTGGTCCTTGCTGAGAGTTCCAAAGAACTTTCACAATAGGAATACAACTTTGTTTTAAACACTTCACTTCTCGATCCAAAATTTCCACAGGTTCTTCAACGAAGTGGAGTTTTGTGCTCAGTTGTATCTTAGCCACTGGTGAGAAGGTCTCATCATAGTCAACCCCTGGGGTTTGAGTAAAGTCCTTCACAACCAGTCGAGCCTTGAAAGTGTGTACCTTTCCGTCTATGTCGCTCTTCTTCTTGAAGATCCACTTGCACCCAACTATCTTACGACCTGGTACATTGTTAACCAAGTTCCAAACTTGGTTGTCATACATGGACTTGATCTCGCTGTCCATTTTCTCTTTCCACTTGACAAACTCAAGGCCTGCCATTGCTTCCTTGTAGTTAACATGTTCATCCAAATTTACCATTGTGCTATCACTGATAAACGCATCACCTTCTGCACTTATATGGAAACCATACAACACAGGCGGAACGCTAACTCTACTAGAACGTCTAAGAGGAAATGACTTGTAAACTGGATCAATTGGAATTTCTTCCTCTGGTTGAGCGCTAGTGTTATAGGTTCCTTCATCGTTTGACTCTTGAATTTCTTCAAGATCAATTGTACTCCCACTTTCCTCTTTGCATATGAGCTCTCTCTCGCGAAAGACTCCTCTTCGTGCTACAAAAACTACGTTTTCACTAGGTCTGTAGAACAAGGTTCAATCTTGTTGTGAGTCTCTCGTCTAACGAAAGCTTCACAACCCCAAGAATGAGATTGGAAGTGTTTTGGCAACCTTCTTTGTTGGGACAAGATTCAGAATGTGGGTGGCAGTCTCTACGGCATACCCCTAGAATGAGATTGGAAGTGAAGCATGACTCATCATGGAACGAACCATGTCCAACAAGGTTCGATTACGCCTCTCAGCCACACCATTAAGTTGTGGTGTCCTAGGAGGTGTTAATTGTGAAACACTTCCATATTCCTTGAGGTAGTCGTGGAACTCGATACTAAGATACTCACCACCTCTATCAGATCTGAGCATCGTGATCTTCCTTCCCAATTGATTTTCGACTTCTTGTTTAAACTCTTTGAACATTTCAAAGGTTTCTGACTTATGTTTGATTAAGTAGATATAGCCATATCTGCTATAATCATCAGTAAAAGTCACATAGAATCGATTTGCATCCCTTGTGGTGATCTGAAGGGCCCACACACATTTGTATGTATGAGATCCAATAATCCTTCACCTCTTTCACAAGAACCAGTGAAAGGTGATTTAGTCATCTTTCCAAGCAAACAAGATTCGCATGTATCATCTGACCTTAAGCCAAATGATTCCAACACTCCATCCTTTTGCATTTGGGCAATGCGTTTCTTGTTGACATGTCCAAGATGACAATGCCACAAGCATGCTTTTTCTAAACCATTAGACGGATCAATTTGCAAAACACTACTACCTAAATTATCTGCAACCATCAATGTTTCATACATGCCATCACAAGATAATGCTTCAAAATAAAATGCACCATTTTTATAAGCATAAATAGAACCATTCTCATTATCAAAAGAATATCTAAAACCTTGTCTGTATAAACCATGAAATGAAATAATATTTCTCATCATTTCTGACAAATAGCAACAGTTGTTCAAATTTAAACATAATTCATTACTAAGCACTAAATAATAAATACCAATCTTGGTAACAGGTAACGATCTCTTATTGCCCATAATCAGGTTCATCTTCCCATGCTCCACATCCTTACTTCTTTTTAATCCCTTCAAGTTAGAGCAAATATGAAAACCCCATCCCGTATCAAGGACCCAAGAATTTGAATGTGATGAGTTTTTAGATAGGATAGTGTAAATACCAATCTTGCATGTACTCGGGGCAGCTTCGTTTCCAATGCCCCTTGTTATGGCAGTAAAAGCAAGTAGCCTCCTTAGGATTAGAGGCAGGAGGAGCATCAGAACTGGCTTTTCCTTTTGGTCCATTTCTTGAGGACCTTGCTTGGGACTTTCCCTTGCAATTCTGTTTCAGAGGAGCTTTCCTCTTCTTCCCATCCATTCCACTCTCACCAAGCTCTGAAGCTGACTCAATGTGGTTTCCTCCTTGTTCAAATGATAAGTCATAATGAACTATTCATAACATCTAGGCAATGAGTACAAGACTATGTCAATGGCCAATACCTCATCGAAGTTCACATTGAGTTTCAACAAACGATCCACATAGCGTTGCATGTGTTGCAAGTGAGTTGTGACAGACTCTCCGTCCTTCATCTTGCTAGTAACGAGGGACTTTACTATCTCGTATCTCTCTTGACGAGCTCGTTGATGGCACTTTTCCATCAAGTCCTTATTCATCTCATACGCCCAGTAATCCTCATAGAAACTTTGTAGCTCAGGGGTTATAGTAGCCATAATGATGCATTCCACTTTGGTAGCATCATTGCAATGTGTCCTATACTCAACCATTTCTTCAGGAGAAGCAGTTGTTTCATCAATCTCGTTTCGAGTACATATTACTTGTCTTCGAAGCGCAGAGCCATCTTGATGTTACACATCCAATCATTATAATTAGAGCCATCAAAAGTGACTTTTGAGCGGATGCTCAAGAGCGAGAAGTGGTTGGAGGAGTTGTTGTTAGATGAGGAACCAGAAGCATTATTTAAAGTTGACATCTGAAAAGGAAGAAGGACAAGTTTTGATTAGATAAAAAAACCGTTAATATAAAACCCAAATGAAATATTAAGGCTAGGATCCAACTAAATAATTCACAAGAAGAGGGATATGTCGTAATCTAATTGTAAATTATTTAAAGCTAGGTAAATGACGATTTACCAATTTCACCCCAAAAAAACAAAATTTGAATGTATTAGGTTTTTAAATTGAAATTCCTAGATCTTTTGAGATAGTTGAACTATTAAATGACACGTTTAATCTTGATTATACCCTTTCCATTTGTGACTGGGATATTGAGGATCACAAATAAGGTGTGAATAACCATGCAAATTAGCTTGGCGCTCTCGATGTCATTTATCACCTAATTAATGTGCCAGTTAACCACACATGCTCCATTAATCAATGATAATTTATGAGACACCCATTTCTACCCTTTATTAGTCCATATTAGTGCGTCGGTTAATCACACACGCTCCACTAACGACTTTTATAAAGTGCAATGTGCAATTTCATGGATTAGCATCAAATTCATATTTTTCCTAAAGTAACTAAGATTGGGAATTTAATAAAAACATTTAGTTACTTTATTTATTCCATTATACTTATTAATGAGAATTAAGTGTCCTATCAAACCCGTTCGGCTAACGACCCTCCACCAATCAAGGGAGCAGTAGGTAAGAGTTGATACCTAATGACGGTCATTTTATAGGCCGCTTCCTTAAACTCTCATTATAGATCGACTTCGTGAATGAGGCGTACTAGCGGTTCGACTGACTTGTCTTATACATATAGTAAGTTTTAAACTTTTAATTTTACATATAGTATAAGGTGTATTTTAAACATTTTAAAATACTAGGGTCTTTTAAATCTTTAAATCTTTGAAAATTAAAAACAATTTTAATTTAAATTTTAAAATTAATTTAACCTAATCTCTTATCCCCTAAATCTCAAAAATATGGGAGAGATATATCAAAATCTTTAATTATCTAATTAAACAATTAAGAAGATAATTACCAAAAATAACAACCCTACCCATAACCCTAATTTACGAAATCATGACTTGGGGTGGAAGGCAAGGCTTTCAATCATTTCCTTATTTTCGAAAACCCTAGATCTCGAAATTTAGGAGGCTAGAGGAAAGGCTTAAAAAAACCCTTAACAAATTTTTGAAAACCAGGGTTATGAAACCCTAATTTGCGAAAATCATAAGGCCTTGGGTTTAATGCCATAAACCCTAATTTTGTCAAGTTCAATCAACTACTTCACATCTAATTGAAAACAAAAACCAAAAGTTCTGATACCACTGATGGGTTTTGATCATAACAAACAATCCGTGTGTGTATGCAACCCTAATACATACCTTTGTTGTTATGTTGTAATAACAATAATTTTCAAAATTGACTAACCAAGGGTTATAATAAATACCTTTGTTGTTATGTTGTAATAACAATGGATTCCTTGAAGATTTTGAACTTTGAGAGGAAGTGTCACAAGTGTAACACCTCTAATGGCTCACAAACACACTATGCAAGAGGATGGGAGGAGAGAGGAGGAAAATACTTCAAATTTTAGGCTATCCTTAGGGTTTGATGGCATGGCCAAAATCAATAGGGTTGAGGCTCCTTAAATAGTTGTTGGTTGCATAGAGCCAAAGTTAGGGTTTGCTGGAGGAAACCCTAATTTCCAGCTTAATGCCTAACCAGCCCATGAACTCCCCATCCCTATGGCCATGGACGAAAATTCTAGGGCCTCCCTAGAAGTTTTAGTTCATCCCTTCTAGGATGGTCCAAGAGCCTAAAACCACAGCTATTAATTAATTTCTAAATAGCCCATGTACTTTTAATTGATTCCTTTAATCCCAAAATTAATTCCAAATTAATTTCTGATTAAATATTAAATTAAATCACATGATTTCTAATTAATATATTATTTTCATAATACATTAATAAATCATTTTATATATTAATTTATTATTCCAAATAATAAATTCTTCCTCTTTCTCAATAGGCCATCTTGTCTAGTTGCTAGTATGAAGACAATCAAAAATGACTGTGCTACTATTAATTCAAGTACATACCATTTGTAGTTATGGGCTTATACACCTAATCCAACAAGATCAACCATGAATATTGTAACACCCGTAGATCAGGACTAGTCAATTTAGAGACGATAAGCGTCAATAATGACTTTTTGATGGAGGATTATTTAGAAGGAGTAATCTTAACTAAGTTGTAGTATATGTTACAAGGATTCTGTACATATAAAGAAAGCCAAAATCCGAGTTATAACGAAGAAGTTATGAATTTATAACGGAGTTTTCTTGTCCCGGCCTACTAAAAATAAATAATAAAAATAAAGTCAAAATTAGCCGATGGAGTGTAAACGAAAGTTGTAGAGCGTAGTCTCACCTACGCGTAGAGATAAAGAACATCAAAAACAAAGTTCGTATGAGAAAGATATGAATTTTTGAAGTTTATTAAATAATTAAAATATTAAATTTAATTATAAATTTCGATATTATCCAAGGGGGGGGGGGGGAGTCAGCGACCTTATCTAGGTTACGCCCAGCGTAACTAAAGATTACGCCCAACGTAATTCGGGGTTTCAGCCCCTATAAATAAATGTCGAGTGCAGCCGAGTTCTATTGCTCATTTCTTTCCTTTCTCTCGCGTTTTTACCTCGTTTTGCGTGCAAGAAATACCCCGAAGCCCCGGTATCATTACCGAGACCCGAAGCAAGTCCCGAAGCCCCGAAGATCCCGAGAAGTTAAATTCCCGAGCTGGAGCTCTGCCCGCGAGAAGCCCGGTTTTTGTGAAGATCTCCCGGTTTCACCGAAAAATACTACTTCTACAAGCCGTAGCGCTGTCTGATCATCTTCTGATCAAGTGAGTGTGTGGTTACTTTCTCCCAACACATAAATATGAAGTATTTTCTTTGAAATACGTGTTATGTGTACATATATTATTGTTCATTTGGAGTGAGTGTATAGTCTCTTTCATAAAAGACGATAATAATACAAGTATTGTTTGAATGTATTAAGTATATTGTTGTTTATATGTGTGAGTGTGTAGTTACTTTCTTCTACCGCATAGATATGAAGTATTTGCTATGAAATACGTGTTATGTGTTTACACATTGTTTGCTTATTTGAGATGAGTGTGGAATGGACGTTTTATATAGTTTTTAATGAGTTAAACTGTATATGTATTTTATATCTACAAATATGTTGGGTAGAACATGGGTAGATGAGATAGTTGGTATGTGATAAAATGAGGAGGTATGAAAGATGATTAAGAATGATATTGGCAGATGCACCAACTAGAGAATGTCATAAAACTAGCAGATGCACTTAAGAATAATATCGGTAGATGCACCAAGTAGTGAATGTCGTAATCCTGGCAGATGCGCTTATAGGATAATGTCGGCAGATGCGCCAAATAGAGATTGTCATCATACTAGCAGATGCGCTTATAGGATAATGTCGGCAGATGCGCCTAAAAGAGAATGTCATAAACCTGGCAGTCGCGCCTCATAGTGTATGACGTAATCCTGGCAGAGGCGCTTAAAGGATGATGTTGGTAGATGCGCCTTATGTAGCAATAGATTTTGTGCCAATTCCTTAGGTCAATCCTTAGGAAGGAATGAATGACGAGTAGTTGAATTCTTAGGTTAAAATCCTAAGAAATAAAGAAGATAATGGGGATGGGTAATTTGGTTGATTGTTTGATGGTTGAATATAATAATTATATTATTGTGGGTTGAAAACCTTATATGCTCACCAGGCTCCCAAGCCTGACCCACTCAGTTTTCTTTGTATCACAGGTATTAATACGAAAACATATTTCACTGAGAGATTAAAGGAGATGTAAATCATTAGTGTAAATAAATGTAAGTTCTGTTTATGCTTATGTGTCTGTATCGGAACATGACATCCTGGGATTTTGTTATATAATGAAAATACATTTCTTTAAGAAATGCTTTGATAAATGCTTATCATATTTTGTTTTGGGAATAAATTCCGCATCGGTTTTCTTTAAATGATTACTCAGATTTTAAAAACAAAGCATAAACAAATCGGTCTTTTCTGGCCGTGAAATTGGGGATGTCACAAATACGACCAACGACCAATAAATTCTAGATGAAGAAGCCCTAAAAACGAGGGTTTTTGAGATGAAGAAACACTAACACAAAAGTGATCGAAAGATGAACGGAATCACAAAACAACCAGCATAAACCGTAGACCAATACAGATCTAGACGATAGAGAAAAAGCCCTAGATCAACACAGACCTAGACAACAAACAGAGAAAACAATATTTATACATACCTAGACATAGAAAATGAACGAATGACCTCAAAATGGCTATGATACCATGTTGAAAACGATAAAATCACACACATAATGACAACATCAATAGATCTTTTATTGATTAAACCAAGATCCAGTTGGTTTTCAGGAACTTACAAGGGAAAAACCTCACTACAATCACACTCACACTCAAAGAATTACAACTTAACCTAAATCTAACTCTGAGATTACAAAGAATATGAATAACCATGAGTTGCATAAACCCTAATCTACAAAGAGAGAACTAGACGAAGATAAATGAGTATGGAAAAATGTACAAAATGAATTTCCGTCCCAAATTGCACTGAGTTGCTAGAATATATACTCCGGGTAAAGAATCGGGGCAAATGCGAGTAAAACCCGTATCAAACCCTGACCCATTAACCGACCCAAAGTTTGCGTGTTTCTATAAGTTTAAAGTAAATTAGCCACAACCCCTGCACAAATAATATTGACAAAACACACCCTCTAACAACTAATAATTTACAAAATCCAACCAATTAACTTATTCTTATCAATGTTGATTATGCAACTTTATACTAATATTTCAACACGATGGAAGCCAAAAAGGAGAAAACAGAGGATTATTATCAGAATACAATATCTTTATCTTTATTTCTTAATATTAAAAGGTAACAAACTATTTTATATACTCGATAATAGCAAGATATACATATTTAGCGTATATACTAACAAAAAAAATAGCAATATGAGATGTAATACAATAATAAATATGTTTTTACCAGGTAGTCGGGTACACAATATATTGCATCCATGTGGGTTCCACGTCATGGGAGGTGGGAAAGGATGAAGCTCGATGTGCTCCGAGCCGAATTTCGCACTAACGAGAACTAGTGATGAAGCTTGATGATTTCCATTCTTCCATTCCATATTTGGGTTTCACATAAATTTGATCTATAATCAATTTGGTTTAAGAAGGAAGAAGAAGATGTAACATATGTTTTTGCCAACTTGGTATTTGATGTAGATGATCTTCATAGGGTCTTTGACATAACTTGTAGTTGGATCGATTTTTGATTTCTTTGTAGTTGAATCAATATTTGATGGGATGATCTTCATAGGATTTGGAAACTTGGTCTTTGATGTAGATGATCTTCCAAGTTTCTATAAGGCTTTAAGACGTTTTTCTTTTCTATTTTATTTTGATTAAAAATAGCATAGATGTGATATCATGTCAACATTTTTAGCCACATGAATGAAAGTCACGTGAAAAAGTATATTGTTAAATACTATGATTTAAACAAGACAATCTTTAATTAGTGACTCATTTTAAATATAGGAATTAATTGTTCATTTTTTTTTGAGCGGCAGAATTTTGTTGGGACAAGACTAGCAAGAAACTACCAGAAAAAATAAACATTACATAACAACAACCAACCCAATCAATGTATCTAAAAATGCACTTTTTAATACATAAATTTTAGATTAAATCACACGAATGGTCCCTATGGTTTAGTGTAATTTGCGCATTTGATCCCTAACTTCTTTTTTTAACTTGGAAGGTCCTTATTGTTTGTTTTTATTACGCGTTTGGTCCCTATCTTACCTAAAAAGACTATTTTTTGGCCTTGATTTTTTAATTCATATTAAATAAACACACCCCCAAACCCACCCCTCCCCTTACCTTAGGTGTTGTTTGTTTTTTCGAAGCGAAAATGTTTTAAGTCTGTGGACCATCTCTGTAATCCTCTGTAGCAGAAGAGGTGGAACAAAAGGCTGCAACATTTAATAAAAAGTTTGTTTGTTTTTTAACGTCTGCAGACTGCTGCAGTAAGTTAAAGTAAGACGCGAAGAGGTTTGAAGCAATTGGTTTAGTGCTGCGCCACGCAACAGTTTTTAAGTCAGAAGTCTTCAGGAAAACAAACAGCTGCGAAAGGCCAAGTGTTGCGCGTGTGCTGCGCGGCGCAACAATAAGTGGTATGAAGTGGTTTTAAAAAAAAACAAATACCACCTTACTTACCCCACCATTTTTCCTATTTAAATAATAGTCTTTTTAGGTAAGACAGAGACCAAGCGCGTAACAAAAACAAACAATAGGGACCAAACGCGTAACGAAAACAAATAGTAAGAAACTTCCGAGTTAAAAAAAAAAGTTAGAGACCAAGCGCGCAAACTACCCCAAACCATAGGGATTATTCATGTAATTTTATCTAAATTTTACCCGACCAAAAACATAGATTTAAGTGATAAAAACCGGAGTGACAACATATCTCACACAAAAGCCTCTTAGAAATTTACAAACACCAATTCACCAAAAGACTTTACAAACTAAATTATCTCTATTTGGATTTGAGTTTGGAATTTTTGTGAAACAAATCATATAAAACCTAAATTTAGGAAACATTCGACACTTTTTGGCGAAGCAACAATGATTTGCCCAATAAGGGGTTTAAGAACTCATAGGTAGAAATCAAATATATTCTTTTTCTAATTTTTCTAATTTGCCCTAATGACTTTAAAGATGCCCGTTTCTAACTTTTCCTCGATGATAACCTTCTTGTCCTGCTATGTTGATCACATCTTCTTCTCCCTCTTTGCCGCTTTTGAGTTCGGGGTACATTTTTATTATTTTCCCTAACACCCAGCTCCCGAGTTCAACTTAAAGAGAGAAAAGAAAGGAAATGAGAGAAAAGCAAGAGAGAATGGTGCTCCCGAGTTTCATTAAAGGAAGGAAGTGGAAGGAAATGGAAGGAAAACTTTCCCTCCTACCTTTCCTCCCGATTTGGGAGGATTTAAAAAGAAAGAACAAAATGTTTAACTTTCCTTCCATTTCTCTCCAACTCGGGAGCACAAATGACAATTTCTTTTTCCTTTCTTTTCTCTTCGTTTCTCTCCTTACTTTCTTTTCTTTTCTCTTCTCTTCTTTTCTTTGCTATAACTCAGGAGCAGGGTGTAAGATTAGCTAAAAAATTTGGCGCTCCTCATAACTTTGGGTCTTGGATTGCCGGACCTTCATGACTATTGTATAACTTATGAAAATGATCAAAAGAAAAAGAGCAAAATTTCAAACACAAACCCTCACAAACGTCCAAAAAAAGAAATTTGTAGTAGATCTAGCACAAAGAAAAATAAAGTTATTTAAAGAAAAGAAACATGCATCAAACGAACATTATCATCTTTGGTGCGAATGGCGTATTCCAAAAAGCAAAAAGACGTACCAAAACACCTCCCATGCTGATGGAAGCCAAAAAGGAGGAAAAAAAGATGATTCTTATCAAAGTACCAATATCTTTATCTTTGTTTGTTAATATTAACGGGTAACAAACTATTTTATATATTCAATATTGGTCGCTAACAGCTAGATATACATATTTAGGGTATATACTAACAAAAAAAATATTTAAACTTACCAATATTAAATGTAATACAGTAATAACAGGTTTTCACTGGGTACACCTTATGTTGCATCCACATCATGGGAGGTGGGAAAGGATGAAGCATGATGTGTGGATTTCCTACTCCCGTGAACTAGACAACTAGTTATGAAGCTTGATGATTGCCATTCTTCCATTCCTTATTTGGGTTTCACATAGGTTTGATTTCTAATCTATCTGGTTTAAGAACAAGGATGAGGAAGACATAAACACATATTTTTGCAAATATTAGGATTCTAGGATTTTCGGTAGTTGGGTCGATCTTTGATTTCTTTGTAGTTGAATTGATTTTTTATTTTATTTTGATTAAAAATAGCATAGTTGTGAAGTCAACATTTTTAGCCACATGAATGTCACGTTAACAAAGTATATTGTTACATGTCTTATAGGTATAATTTAAACAAGATATTTGTTAATTAGTGACTCATTTTAAATTAATATAGAAACTAGTTGTTGGTTAATTAATGAGATTAAGCGTAACATATAATGTTTACTTCTGCATGTTATTAAAATTTATCAATCAACCAATCATTATAACGAGCATGTGACATATTAGTAATCCAAGATGTTGAAGAGTGAATAAGTTTGAAAACCTAAGTCTCAAATAGTCAAATTGGATCATTTTATTAAAATTATTCTTCTAATATTTAATAATATTTAATTCTATAATTTATTCCAAACATGTAACAAATAAATTTTAAATTTACTCATTGTTTATTTTTGATAGTTGTTAATGTCTATCGGTAGTTTTTGACATGCTTACCTTTTTTTTGCCGGTTATCTGATAATTAAGATTTTACTGTTAAAAAAATAAAGTTTATAACTTTCTTGTCAAATCGTGAATTAGGACTTTAGTGTCAAAAAAATAACGTTTAAAACTTTCTTGTCAAATCGTTGAAAATATTAAGAATTTAGTGTATATGTCCCTTAATATAAATTTGAAAATATATGTTTAAGAAGGGCATTTTTGTTTGTTTGTATTTGTACAAATTGGAAAACACACACACACACCTAATCAAAAGGGTGTGAATATGGAGAAGGGGTAAGAATGACAGTTTCATTTTTTCCGGTTTCTTATTTCTCTATTTTTAGAATTACAAAAAGCCAACACAAACATGATTCTTTCTTTTTTCATGATTATCTCAATATTTTTTATGGCACTTTGTAGAGATTAAAAAAACTATTTAACAAAAAACAAACGTTAAAGATTTCAATAGGATATAGCCGACCATAACATGTTCCAATAACTTTTATACTTAAAGTGTCACACCCCCAAACCAAGGATGGCGGAAACGTCCGGGGGTGGAGGACTTCATGTGTAGTATCATAACAACAATGACAATAGTGATGAAAGTAAACACAACCAACATATATATAATTGAAAGAGTTACATCATTGTATGAATTATATGTTTCAAAATCAATTACAATATGTTGACAAAATATGATAAGTTGACGCCTCAACGTCTCATCCTCAAAAGTACTTTGTTACCTGTTTAGCGATTTCCTGAGAATACAAGTAGTTTGAAAAAGTGTCAACACAATGGTTGGTGAGTTCATAAGTTTTTGTATATGATTATGAAAAAAAAGCTTGTCTCGTAATTGTATAGTTATTCCAGAAAAATCCGATATTTTCCTTAAAATGAATACTGTAGTCTTGTATCCAAAGACTGAAACGTATGAGTAATCTTCCTTATTTACAGAAATAACGTGAGTTTATTTAAATATAAACGCGTATGATATTAGTGAATTTCCCGTAAATTCTTAAATTTGTTAATACTTTCTGTGAGTTATTATAACCATACTATGACCTAGGTGGCCTGAAAACGACGTTCTTCGGGCGTCGTAGAACTGAAATGACACTTGTCACCACAGACCTGCCGGTCTAGCTGTTGCAAGCAGCTCTGGTGTGGGTTTGTCAAGCCCAATATAGATCTATATACAACTATCACGCTCTCCCTCCAGGAGACTCTGGTTACAATATAGGACTTGTGATTTATACGAAGCGAATGTCTCACAAAGTTATTAACGAATTTACACTTAACATAATGAAAGTTTCCCTTTTGTATAAATGTACTCTTCTGAAATGTATGCATTTGGAAATGTATCATAAACTATACCTATTATAGTTTATCAAAACAAGGGTAGTAAAAGCAAAGTACGTAAACTATACTTAACATAGTTTTAATAAAATGTTTGTGTGTAATGGGTATACTTCAATAATAACCCTTTGTTTAATCTATGCTTTATTTAGTAAAAATCCATTCGTTAACTGGTGTATATCTAGATACTAACACAAGAATGTCATATATTGCAATAACACAAAAACACATAATAATATACACCTTGCTCAACATGTTACAAAGTGAAATGAAATTGCTAGTGCTTTTCTGATTCTAACATTTTCTGTAACTGTTATTAGAAAATTTGTAGAAAAATCATAAAATGTCCGAATCAAGTTCTGTAACTTCTGAGAGTTTGGAAAATGAGTCTAGTTTGTTCATAATTTTTATTATAATTTTTAATGACCTCTTACTTGTGTGAAAAAGTCCATAATCGCAGATTGGTCCAGATTGATGTTTAAAATGATAGGCAGTTTTGTAAAAATCACCATAAATTGTAGAAAAATCGTATGCAGATGTGCAAGTAGTAATTTTAAAGCTAAGAAGTGGAACTACATGCACCTAAAACAGTTTTGAAAACTAAAATGTTTAAGTTGTCCAAAACAGTCCATGAATGGAGTTGGACTTTTCTGATGAAGGCTGTTAGAAAAGTTTAGTTATGTTCTTGGTGTTTTAACTTGTATTCCCCCCCTAAAAACTTGAGAAAACATGAAAATGTAGGGGTATGAACTCACCTTGAGTGATTTCAGTAGGTAAGTGTTGAAGAAGAGAAGTGTTCAACCCAAGAACTCTGATGCGTGTTTTGGGGTTCCATAGCAAAAGATGATCCGTAGGTTCGTGCTGGATGTTTATGAGAGACGAAGGTTTCGATGTTTGGGGAATCGTCGAGTGGGTGGCCCCACTCAATTCTTACTACTAGACACGGATTAGGAGTCGGGATGAAATTATTTGTTTCAAGACTTCAGTATTTTGATTATAATTAACCCCGATGTATGTACAAAGTCATCACATCTTACAGGTAATGATCCTTAGGTCATATATGAATGTATTTGGTTTGATTTAAACGAGAGAGTATTTTAACTACTTTTAGAAAGACGGTGACTTTAGCAAGCATAACAATTTCATTACAAACATATGGTACTTAAACGTTTTTGTCGTTGGAAACATTACAAAAGTCCTAATATGGTTTCCTACTGATCCTGCCGGTTCGTTTGTTACATTCCTCCGGCTCCTCCGTCATTCTTCTCGGTTGGACACTCTCTCTTGAAGTGTCCCATTTCACCGCATAAGTAGCATACTGGGTCCGCCCTGGTGCTGGTGATTGAAGGGAGATGCTGGGTCGGGGCCTTACAGAAACGGGAGGTATGTCCTTTCCTGTTGCAGTTATCACATTGTAAAATTCGGCAAGCTCCTGTGTGATGGAACCCACACTTGACACACTTTGGGAGTGATCCCTCATATGGTCTAGCCGACGTATGGGTGACAGACCCTGTGGCTAGTGTTGAGGCATGTGTCGTGACTGCTGTTGTGATGGTGGGGGTGGCCATAGGTTGTTGTCTTTTAGTGGATCTTTGAGATTGGTGGCGCTCTTTCATGTTCCAAAACTTTCTCTTCTTGCTCGTAGGTTTGTGGCCCGAGGTATTTTCGCTGGCAGGCACCTGTTGGTGCTCCTGATTGTTACCACAATCTGTATTGTCAGTACCGCTTCCATTTCTGCTGGCGTTGTTAGCATTGAACTGTGCCATGACGGCTGCCACGGCTGCCGTGACTGCAGCCTGAAAAGTAGCAGCGTCTATCTGCAGAGTTGGCGCCTTACTAGTTGGTTGGTTGCCTCTTGGTGAAGACATAGCTCTGTTTCACGATGAAAAACATCTTCGTTAGTGGAAATGATTATCTTAAGTGCATCCTTACGATTTATATTAACGCATATAAATTTTTGCACATTACTGTACTATTCCTAGTGTTTCCGCTAACATTCTTGAAATGGAGTCACAGCAGTGGGTAGGGGTAAGTTTCATACGGGCGTTAAGCTTTACTCATCTTAGAATCATGTGTGTCCAAACACGCTTGGCTGAGGAGTTTTGATGGGACCCAGTGCATTAGTGTTGGTATGGTCGCACCCCTAAGTTTATGAAGAAGGAGCTTCTCAACAAAATGTTTGAAGGTGAATGATAATGATTTTCCAGAATGGCTATACGTCGCGAGTTTCCAACTAAGTTTTATCTTATATTGATTTGTAACGTAATTTGGTCGTTAAGGGCGTTCTGAAAACAATTCATAACGGGAGTCTTTATATGGTAAACCCATGAATTTTTAGTAGTTCTGCATCCAAGTGGAGCCTTATAGTTGACCCAGGCTAGGTCCTTATTATGACCAATTGGAGCATGTTCTCGAAGATTTGACCTGCATCCCTATGATGCAGTCCTAATACAGAGTAGAAGTAAGTTCAGGTAGTGATCTTTTGATGTTTTTTGTTTGAAACCGGGTTCCATTGGTTGGTGAATATCATGATCCAACCTTGGAGAGAACATCAGGAACGATTCCGGAGCTAGATTACTCTAGTCTTACAACTTGAATAGAGTGGGTTTTAGGCAGGCTCCTATGGCAGCATGATGGGAGTGTTTGAACAAAAAGGTGACACAGAATTCGGCTGATTGATACGTCATTGATGTTTAAGATGTAACAAATTAGGGAAAATTGACCTTGTAGAGGGTCTTACATCATATCGAAGCAGGAGTGTCTTGGCCGCCTAAAGGCCTCACTAAAGGTACCTACAGTACAAGATAGTTTCATAGGGAATGCCACATAGGGCATAGATAGGAAAAACGATTCCTTTTTAACATGAAATGAAGTAAGGCATCTACTACTGGCGGCGGTCATTTTTCTTGTGATCTCTCAGTTCAGCTAGCTGCCGCTCCATATCAAGCACGTGCCTTTCGTACACCCTCTGGCGTACTCGGAGTTTTATGACATCGGTTCGTGTTTCAGCCAGTGCTTGCAGCAAGGTTTCATAGTCTTCCTCAGACTTTTCACGAGTGTGCTCAAGGCGATTGGTGCAGATTGTATGTATTCTTGCATTTGCATCAACCTCTGCGATACTATGGAGAGTTGTTCTGCCCCGAATCTCGTCTCGGGCAACTCTACGGACCAGGATTGGAAAAATTCTATCTGCTGGGGTTCCTTCGTTTATGTTGTAGAAGCTTCGATCTCCATCGAACGACATAGGTTGGTCTTGCTCTTCGCTCCAGATTTCCAAGCACTCTACCCAAGGAGGCATCGGGCCTTGAAAAGCCGGTCGAGGATTGGGATTTGGAACACGGGTCATCGAGGATAGGTTCACCATTTCAAGTTCGGAGTCAGAACCGTCAGCAAGGCCTTCAGCTTGGTGACCATCCACAAGGATTGGGTGATCATTTTCTGGCTCCTCTCCGAGCCATTCAGTATTGTTGTGGTTAGGGTAGTACGGGTCGTCGTGGGGATGAAATCCAGCCATGATATCTTCGCGAGAAATGGGGATATAAGAAATAACTAAGTAGATGTACTAATTAGATAATTATAAGATGATCTTTATCAGGTACTTCAATACATTGTTTAGTGCATACTAGTCGTATGTATTTGGGACAGGATAGACCTTCGAATAAGCGACCCTAACTTTAAATCCCCAATCCAACGAGAATAGGAAGTAAAGCAAAGATCCACAGATTCTAAGTCTATGACGTCTTGGATACATATAATTTTAATGTATCCACTAAGCAATTATTGACCTATTGATAAAAATCTATTTAGTTCTCAGATAAGTAATTATAATAACACCAAATACCCCTATGGTATTTCATTGTGGTAGTGTTGGTAAGTTTTTAGACTTGTTGCCATATCACAACCAATCCTGGGCATGTGCTAATCACTCCTCGGACGAGCATAGTTGATCAGGCTATGCCACTCCCAAGACTGACCATACATCCCCGAGCTTACCTGTGATATCCAACAATCATTACTTTTGTTTTGTTCTAGAACGATGCTAACCTTAGTATGTATGCATGCATGTATACTTTTAATAAGAAACTATTTATTTCTAAAAGTATAGTTGTTTTGAAAACTTTAAATCAGAGACTCTAGTCCCAATGCATTTATAGTTTGTATATCTTATGTGGTTCGATATACTGAGTTCACTATAAACAATGCTCTGATACCAATCTGTCACACCCCCAGACCAAGGATGGCGGAAACGTCCGAGGGTGGAGGACTTCATGTAGAGTATCACAACAACGAGTATAATAGTGCTCAAAGTAAATACAACCATCATAAATATAATTGAAAAAGTTACACCAAAGTATATGTTTACATGATTCGAATCAATTACATTATGATACAAAATGAACTGTTTGACGATTTATCGTCCCATCCTCAAAACGTGGTTGATTTCCTGTTTCACTGAATTCCTGAGAATACAAGTAGTTTTGAAAAGTGTCAACACAAAGGTTGGTGAGTTCATAAGAGATTTTTTTGGAGAAGTAAACCGTTTTCCTTGTAAAAGCGATATAATATGTATCCAGAAAATCCGATATTTTCTTTATAAAAGTTATGTAATGTAGTCTTATAACCGAAGACCAAAATGTATAAGTAACCTCTCTTACTAATAGAAAAAGATATGTGTTTAAATTGACATAAACGCGCTTGAATTAAATGATATTCCCGTAAATTCTTATGTTTGTTAATACTTTATGTATATGTAGTCCTAAATCTCAGGACCGAGAAAATAACAAATATTGTCCATACTTAAAGTTATAATTGTGGTTTCAAATGATGTGTAGTCATATATACCAAAACCGAAAGTGTACAACAATATTTGTACTTATTGAGATAGAAAGTGATTTTAAAATCGACATAAAACTCATTTAAATTTTATAAAAATCCCGTAAACTTTATGTATTGTTATATCCCTATGTGAGTCGCTATAATCATACTATGACTAAATGAACCTGCCACGACGTTTCTCAGGCGTCGTAAAACTGAAATGACATTTGTCACCCGTAGACCTGCAGGTCCCACTGTAGCTAGCAGCAAGGTGTGGGGTGTCAAACCCAATATAGATCTATACACAACTATCACGTTCTCCCTCCAGGAGACTCTGATTATAACTAACAGGAATTATATCCCGCACTTGGACGTACGGAAAGAGATTGTCTCACAATTTAGGTTAACAAGTTTACAAGTTGTGTGTGGGAGTGTAAAACCTTTCTGTATGAATGTAACCTTTTTGTACGTGTGTGTTATGTGATGTATCACAAACTATACCTATTATAGTCTATCCAAAACGTTTTGTAATGTATAAGAATTCTTTTATGAATGCTTTAATGCTATGAATCCATAAACTATGCTCATTATAGCTTAATATACGTGTTCTAAATGAAGGAATAATCTTATCATGAATGACTATATTTCAGTTTATGATGATAAACTAACATGGAAACACATTCAATATTTGTAACTTATCGTTATACACTTTGCTCAACATAATACAAAGTGTTATGAAAGTTATAAGCTGTTAACAAATTTTCAACCTTTATACACTGTTTTTGAAAAATCATACGAAATTGAAAACTAGATCCGTAAATTCTGAGAGTTCCCAAAATGTGTCTAGTTTACTCATAATTTTTATCATGATTTTTAATGACCTCCAACTTGGGTGAAAAAGTCCATAATCACAGGCTGGCCCGGATTGGTGTTTGAAATGATAGGCAGTTTTGTAAAAATCACCATAAATTGTAGAAAAATCGTATGGAGATGTGTAAGTAGTCATTTTAAAGCTAAGAACTGGAACTACTTACACCTAAAACAGTTTTGAAAACTAAAATGTTTAAGTGGTCCAAAACAGTCCGTGAATGGAGTTGAACTTTTCTGATGAAGGCTGTTAGAAAAGTGTAGTTATGTTCTTGGTGTTTTAACTTGTATTCCCCCCCTAAAAACTTGAGAAAACATGAAAATATGGGGGTATGAACTCACCTTGAGTGATTTCAGTAGGTAAGTGTTGAAGAAGAGAAGTGTTCAACCCAAGAACACTTGAAGAATCACTTGAAGATTCGAAGATCTAACACAATTATGAGAGAGTTTGTGTAAGATATCCATGATTTGAGTAGAAATAAGTGAAATAATCATAAGGAGAAGGGATTATTCTTACCAAATGTGGAGGAAAATCCCAAGATCAGCCCTCAAATCTCGAGTTCTAGAGAGGGAAAATGAGAGAGAAAAGAGTTTGCTTTTTTTGGTGAAAAGAGAGAAAATGAGAGAAATGAGGAGAGAGGAGGCTTTTCTAGCCTTTGACCAATTGTGGGGTTGGAAAAAGGTGGGAAAAGTACAATGAAATGACTAGGTAAGGGCTGATGGGGAATAGTGACATGGAGTGGGTGATGGAGGTTGCTTGTGTCATAAAATAAAGGAAAATCAACACTCCATCTTTGTACTTCACCTACTCCCTTTTGGATAAGGTTTTATCCTTAAAAACGTGATTAATTAATAGTTTAGGGGCCTTATATGTTAAAATAAAGTTTTGGGTGAAAATCCCGTGCTAAAACAATTAAAAACGGGCTTAAAACGCGAATTTAATCGAAAACCGGGAGAAAAAGGCTTCCCAGCGAGGCCTCTCGGTCCTAGGCCGAGGTTCGGTCCCTAGGCCGAAGTTCGGTCCTTGCTGGTGCTGAGTCGGAAGCGAGATGCGAACCAGGAGCGAGAAGTGAAGGCGAAGGCGAAGGCGAGGGTTCGGTCCGGAGGGAAGTCAGAACCGAATGAACTGTAGTCAACAGTACCTTCGGTTCGGTTCTTCCTTTTATGCGAGGTTCGGTTAGTAATGAACAGTACCTTCGGTTCGGATCCTCTTCATCAGAAGGTTCGGTTCCTAAGGGGGGACTTTCGGTTCCTAAGAGGACTTTCGGGTCCTAAGAGGGGTTTCGGTTCCTTAAGTCCGTTTTTCGCGTGAACTTCCGTTTTTGGGTTGTTTTCGCCAAATTCGAGGGTCGGGATGCCCCGAGTGATTATAGAGATTTGAGAGAGATTCCTCATACTCAGAGAGATTTGGGAGAGATTTGACATACTTGGGGAGATTTCACATACAAAGAGATATTTGGGAGAGATTTCACATACTTAGAGAGATTTGATAGAGATTTGACATTCTTGGAGAGATTTCTCATTCAGGGAGAGATTTGGGAGAGATTTCACATACTTAGAGAGATTTGGGAGAGATTTGACATTCTTGGAGAGATTTCTCATTCAGGGAGAGATTTGGGAGAGATTTCACATACTTAGAGAGATTTGGGAGAGATTTGACATTCTTGGAGAGATTTCTCATACAAAGAGAGATTTGGGAGAGATTTCACATACTTAGAGAGATTTGGGAGAGATTTGACATTCTTGGAGAGATTTCTCATACAAAGAGAGATTTGGGAGAGATTTCACATACTTAGAGAGATTTGGGAGAGATTTGACATTCTTGGAGAGATTTCTGATACGAAGAGATGGAGTGAAAACGATTGAGAGAGGTTTCATTGGTGACCTTTTTGAGCGTCCGGCTACGCACTGCAAGGTCCGTAAACCCCGTTAAGCCTTGTTTAAGGATCTTGCATACTCCCGATGAGTATGTAACATTGTTTTATCGGATTGGCTCTCCACATACCACCGTTTTAGGTTAAGGAGATCTAGATGTACGCACTTTTCGATTTATGATCTCTCATTAGAATAGAGAGTTGTTTAGAAATTATATAACGTAAACTCTAGTACTCACGGCAAATTGAGTTGACCGGTTTGACTTGTTGACTTTAGTTGACTTTGACTTGACCGAAAATTGACGGTTGTCACAATAGTGACATGGAGTGGGTATGGGAGTGGTTGCTTGTGTCATAGAAATAAGTAAAGTCAACACTCTACCTTTGTACTTCACCCACTCTCTTTTGGATAAGGTTTTATCCTTAAAAATGTGATTAATTAATAGTTAAGGGTCCTTATATGTTAAAATAAAGTTTTGGGTGAAAATCCCATGTTAAAACAATTAAAAATGGGCCTAAAACGCAAATTTGGTCGAAAACCGGGAGAAAAAGGCTTCCCAGCGAGACCTCTCGGTCCTAGGCCGAGGTTCGATCCTTGCTGGTGCCGAGTCGGAAGTGGGTTGCGAACCAGAGGCGAGATGCGAAGGGTCCTAGGCCGAGGGTTCGGTCCGAAGCTCAGAAGCGAGGGTCAGAAGCGAAAGTGGTCAGAAGGGAAGGTTCGGTTCGGTTCTTCTTCATCAGGAGGGTTCGGTTCGGTTCTTCTTCATCAGGAGGGTTCGGTTCGGCAGCCTTCTTCATCAGGAGGGTTCGGTTCCTAAGAGGACTTTCGGTTCCTAAGAGGGGTTTCGGTTCCTTAAGTCCGTTTTTCGCTCAGACTTCCGTTTTTGGGCTGTTTTCACCAAATTCGAGGGTCGGGATGCCCCGAGTGATTATAGAAAGTTGAGAGAGATTTGAGAGAGATTCCACATACTCAGAGAGATTTGGGAGAGATTTGACATTTTTGGAGAGATTTCACATACAAAGAGATATTTGGGAGAGATTTCACTTTCTTAGAGAGATTTGGGAGAGATTTGACATTCTTGGAGAGATTTCACATACAGAGAGATATTTGGGAGAGATTTCACTTTCTTAGAGAGATTTGGGAGAGATTTGACATACTTGGAGAGATTTCACATACAGAGATATATTTGGGAGAGATTTCACTTTCTTAGAGAGATTTGGGAGAGATTCTCGATAAGAAGAGATAGAGTGAAAACGATTGAGAGCGGTTTCGTGTGTGACGAATGTGAGTGTCCGGCTTCGCAATGCAAGGTCCGTAAGCTCCGTTATGCCATGTTTTAGGATCTTACACACTCCCTATGAGTATGCAACATTGTTTTATGGTTCTTGTTCATTGTTTAGCACTAAGGTTAAAGAAATTTAAACACACGAACTTTCCAAGTGATGTTTTCTCATTAAGATAGTGAGTTATACAGAAATTACATAATGCAAACCCTAATATACAAGTTTTAATAGAGTTGACCGGTTTGACTCGTTGACTTTGTCCGACTTTGACTTGACCCGTATTTGACTATTGTCACATCATCCCCCCGTTAGAGGGAATTTCGTCCCGAAATTTACGCTTTGGCCGGGACTTCAAGAGTTTAGGAAAAGATGCGGGTACTTTTGTTTCATTTGGTCTTCGCGCTCCCAGGTGAACTCAGATCCTCGTTTAGCGTTCCATCGAACTTTCACGATGGGAATACGACTTTGTTTCGTTCTTTTGACCTCCCGATCCATAATCTCAACTGGCTCCTCTACGAAGTGGAGATTTTCGTTAACTTCGATCTCGTCAAGAGGTATTACAAGTGTCTCGTCATACAGACACTTCTTTAAGTTGGATACGTGAAATATGGGGTGTATGTTATTAAGTTCTTGAGGTAATCGGAGTTTGTACGCCACAGGACCAATCCTGGCGAGGATTTCGAACGGTCCAATGTACCTCGGGTTTAGTTTCCCACGTTTACCGAAACGTATCATTCCTTTCCAAGGGGAAACTTTTAGTAATACCCGATCTCCGACCTGGAATTCTAAGGGTTTGCGTCGCTTGTCCGCGTAACTCTTTTGCCGATCTCGGGAGGCCTTCAACCTTTCTCGGATTTGAACAATCTTTTCTGTGGTCTCCCTTATGATTTCAGGACCAGTGAGGGTGCTATTAGGGACTTGCCCCTAGCTATCTGAGTATCCCCCACTTCGGCCCAACATAGGGGTGATCTGCACTTGCGACCGTAGAGAGCTTCGAATGGAGCGACTTTAATGCTGGTGTGATAGCTGTTATTGTAGGAGAATTCAATCAGCGGCAAATGGGTATCCCATGCTTTACCAAAGTCTATCACACAGGCTCTCAAAATGTCTTCTAATGTTTGTATAGTGCGCTCACTTTGCCCGTCGGTTTGTGGATGGTAGGCCGTACTCATGTCTAGCCTAGTTCCCAAGGATTTCTGTAGGGACTGCCAAAATCGCGAAGTGAACCTACTATATCGGTCTGAGATAATAGATATTGGTACACCATGCAGTCACACAATCTCCTTGATGTATATCATGGTTAACTTCTCCATCTTGTCGGTTTCCTTTATTGGCAGGAAGTGCGCAGACTTGGTCAATCTGTCTACGATTACCCATATAGTGTCAAACCCGCCTAAAGTCTTAGGCAACTTGGTTATGAAGTCCATGGTTATCCGTTCCCACTTCCATTCCGGTATATCAGGCTGTTGTAGTAGTCCTGAGGGTTTCTGGTATTCCACCTTGACCTTGGCGCAATTCAGACACTTGCCCACATAAGTAGCAATCTCGGCTTTCATATTCGGCCACCAGTATAACTTTTTGAGGTCTAGATACATCTTGTCTGACCCTGGATGGATGGAGTATCGAGTCTTGTGTGCTTCATTCATGACCACGTCTCGGATCCCACCGAACTTCGGTGTCCAGATTCGGTTACTGAGATAACGAGTTCCGTCATCCTTGCCTTCTAAGTTCTTATCCATTCCCCTTAATGCCTCACCTGCCACATTCTCTGGTTTCAAGGCTTCTAATTGGGCTTCCCTGATTTGCGTGGTCAGGTGGGAATGGATGGTCATGGTTAAGGATCTTACTCGGCGGCCCGAGTATTCCTTCCTGCTTAGGGCATCAGCCACTACATTGGCCTTACCCGGGTGGTAGCGAATTTCGCACTCATAGTCGTTTAGCAGTTCAACCCATCTCCGTTGCCACATGTTGAGCTCTTTTTGATTGAGGATATGCTGAATACTTTTGTGATCGGTGAAGATGGTGCATTTTGTGCCGTAGAGGTAGTGTCTCCAGATCTTTAAGGCGAACACTACCGCCCCCAGTTCAAGGTCATGGGTAGTGTAATTAACTTCGTGTGTTTTAAGTTGTCTTGACGCGTAGGCGATGACTTTCCCTCTCTGCATGAGCACGCATCCGAGGCCTTGATTTGAAGCATCGCAATATACCACGAAGTCATCAGTTCCTTCTGGAAGAGACAAAACTGGTGCGCTGCATAGGGCTTGTTTTAATATCTGGAAAGCGGCTTCTTGTTTATCTCCCCACTTAAATACCACACCTTTTTGAGTCAGGGTGGTGAGTGGTTTGGCGATCTTAGATAAGTTTTGTATGAATCTTCGGTAGTAGCCGGCGAGCCCTAAAAATTGTCGAATTTCCATCGGCGTTGTAGGTGCTGATCAGTTTTTGATAGCTTTGATTTTAGAGGGGTCCACGTGTATCCCCTTCTCGCTAACCACATGGCCAAGAAAATTCACTTCTCTGATCCAGAATTCGCACTTAGAGAATTTGGCGTAAAGCTTCTCAGCCCTCAGTGTTTCCAAGATTAGCCGGAGATGTTGACGGTGCTCTTCCTCGCTTCGGGAGTAGATTAAAATATCGTCGATGAATACAATCACGAATTTGTCTAAGTAGGGTCGACACACTCGATTCATCAGGTCCATAAATACCGCTGGTGCGTTCGTTAATCCGAAGTGCATTACCACAAACTCATAGTGCCCGTAGCGAGTTCTGAACGCAGTCTTGGGAATATCCTCTTCTTGAACTCGTAGTTGATGATAACCCAACCTCAGGTCGATTTTTGAAAAGTAGCTTGCTCCTTGGAGTTGGTCGAAGAGGTCATCGATTCGGGGCAGGGGATATCGGTTCTTGATAGTGAGTTTGTTTAGCTCCCGGTAGTCTATGCACATGCGAAAAGATCCGTCCTTCTTCTTTACAAACAGGACCGGTGCTCCCCAGGGTGAGAAACTTGGCCTAATGAATCCTTTGCTCAACAGTTCATTTAACTGGCTGGAAAGTTCTTGCATTTCTGCCGGTGCTAAGCGGTATGGAGCCTTGGCGACGGGGGTAGCTCCTGGGATTAATTCGATCCGGAATTCGACTTGTCGTGCGAGGGGTACACCTGGAAGATCTTCGGGGAATACATCGAGGTAGTTGCACACTTCGGGAATGTCGTTGATATCCCTCACCTCTTGTTTCGTATCTACTACGTGGGCTAGAAATGCGCGGTATTCCTTTCGGAGACACTTTTGGGCCTTGACGCAAGAGATGATTTGAAAATTTGAATTGGGTTTGTCGCCATAGATGAAGAGGGTTTCACCGTTCGGCAGATTAAGGCGAACGGCCCTTTCGTAACATAGAATGTCGGCACGATGGGAACTTAACCAATCCATACCGATGATTATGTCAAAGCATTTTATTGTGACCGGCATCAGGTCTACTTTAAACGAATGGTTGTCTAGAGTGAGGGTACACCCTGAGTATATATCATTAGTGTGCTCTTCTTTCCCATTAGCCATTTCTACTACGTATGTATCTTTTAATGAATGAGGGGTTTGTTTTAGTAATTCTTTGAATTCATGGCTCACAAAACTCCTCTCAGCTCCACTATCAAATAGTACGCATGCATATGTGTTATTGAGGAGAAACGTACCAGAAACCACCGAGGGGTCCTTGACTGCTTCTCCGTGTCCCATCGTCAGGACTCTCCCTACACCATCAACATTAGGAGCTTGTGCCTTGGGGCAGTTTCTCCTGAAGTGTCCTGCTTCACCACATTCATAGCAGGTTTGGCTTGCCCCCGTATTGGCAACTTGGTTGTTCGGTCGTGCTGGCGCTTTACAGAAACGAGCGGTATGCCCTTTCTTGTCGCAGTTTTTGCAGTGCATTTCCCGACAAGCACCCTTGTGGTGGTAGTTGCACTTGTTGCACTTGGGGAGATTTCCAGCATATGGCTTTGGTGGCGCTGGAGCGGTAGCAGTAGTGGCTGCACGGACAGCAACAATCTGTTGCTTCTTTGTGGGGTCCTGCGCCGGTTGTTTCTTTTTACTGTTCCAGAACTTTCTCTTGTTGTTCCCTCCTTTTGTTTGGTCGGTGGTGGCGACCATGATGCCACGGCTGGCCCTATGATCGATAAGTTGCTGTGCCAATTCTTTGGCACTTTCAAAGGTAGTAGGTTTCGAGGCCAAAACACTATCATGAATCTGGGATGATAGCCCCCAAAGGTATCGTTCTACCTTTTTCTCCTCCGGAGTGACCATTGCAGGACAGAGGAGTGCTAGGTCATTGAATCGGGCAGTATAAGCTTCGAGATCCGTCCCCGACATCTTGAGATTCCAGAGTTCTTCTTCGAGTTTTTGTATTTCTCCCCTCGGGCAATACTCCTTTAACATCAACGCTTTTAAGTTTTCCCAGCCTATGGAGTTAGCTACTGCAGGAGTAAGTGACTTAACTCGGCCATTCCACCAAGTAAGAGCTTTTCTTGTGAAAGTGAATGCCGCATACTTGACTTTGCTCGCTTCGGGACAAGCACAGATTTCGAAGACTGCTTCGGTCCTTTCGAACCATTGCATCAGCGCTATGACGCCCCCGCTTCCGTCGAAAAGATCGGGTTTGCCATTCGTGAAGTCTTTGTAAGAACACTCCTTAGTACGCCCCGTGCTGTCCCCCTGATTCGAGTTAGTATTCCCGGATCCGGAACCGCCGGAACCATTTGTACCCACTTGCGACATTGCTGCCGCCACGGCTGCTGTTACTGCAGCCTGAAACATCACAGGATCAAACTCCGGAGGTGG